>NW_020897694.1:18060644-18118858 GCF_003984885.1 Neopelma chrysocephalum | reverse complement strand
ATCAGTAATTTTTTTCTGTTTATAATTGTATTCTACTTGTCTGAAAAGAGTAAAACATGCATTATCCTTGCCTTCGTTTGGGCTGTTTTACTATTCAGAAGTAGTTATTCAGAGCATCTTTCTGTCTTGTTCTGTGATGACTCTAGGGCTTACCAGGTTGCATTTCTCTACCAGACACCAGATTTCTAAGGCTTTTTAAAGTATCTGTACAAATCATCTGCATATGATCCCCAAAGAGAGGCAGCCATGTCACATAGCTATGTACACAGTATAATCTTCATAGAAGAGATAAGTATTCCTGGGGTATTATGCCACTGTATCACAGTTTTTAACTCCAGTGTTCCTGCATGTACACTGTGGTCTTTACTGTTGTGTGTGTGCCAGTTTGGCCTGGCTCTCCTGCCAAGTCCAAGCTGTCTCCTCCCCCCTCCCACTCTCTCAAGCAAGGGAAAAAAAACAAACCACAATAAAACCGAAAGAAGTCCGAATGAAACGGAATTATATAAAAAATATATATTGACATATATTTACAATTACATATACAATTTGAATATATTGTACACAGAATAGGGAGCTCCCAAGGGGAAAAAAGGGGAAAAGGGAGGGGGAAACAGGGATAAAAAAACTAAGAACAAATATTCTCCAAATATACCCGTTAATAAGAGTGCTAGCAAATAAATACAAAAAACAAATTAAATACTTCCCTGAATGAGACAGCAGAACTGTGCGAAGAACCAACCAACTTCCCCACGCCTCCCGAAGGGAACCAGAGATAATGGCAGGTCTGAGCAGGCAGGCCCCAGCCTATACAAGCAAAGACCATCTGTGGAGAGACCTGTCGCCTTCAGCCACTGGAAGAAAGAAGAGAGCGAGCTCTCTTATCTCTGCCTTATTTATATGTTGTGTTACACTAAAGGATGATGTAGAATAATTCCCTAGATTTCTGACCCCTTTGCTAAGGAAGGCCTAAAAAATCCAAAAGCCAACCCACTACAACTGTACTATCAGTGCAAGAAAGATCCTACTTTTCAAATAAATATTTAAATTTAGGAACATTAACAATCCAATTCATGCTAATAGACCCATTAGCATGTATACATGCAAAAAATTGCAGAATTAAAATAAATTCCTCAGATTAAATATTCTACATATCTGTCTGTGAGTGTCGTGGGGTGGGGGGAAAGTGTTTTTAAAATTTATTTTACTTATCATTATCCTGTTCTGATTTTGTTAGTAATAAATTCAATTAATATCCTCAATTCAAGCCTGTTTTGCCCATGACAGTATTTTCTCTCCCCTGTCCAGTTGTGCAGAGGAACGACAGAGCAGGTTTGGTGGGTGCCCAGCGTCCAGCCAGGGTCAACCCACAACAAAGTGTTGCTTGCTGAAGCTGTTTATGTCAGGATCATCAAACATTTTAATTGTTTGCAGCTTAAACATTGTGTCTACTGATCAGCCAGGACAATCTTTAGAGGACATATGTATTGGGTTGAATCATCCTCTGGACATGTCTTTTTTTTCTTAGTTAACTAGTGAATTGTGGATCCCAGTGATTTATCAGGTCCCTAGTTTCCCCTCCCTTACTTCTCTTCCCCATGCCCTGTGGCAACATGGCCATGGCAGGAGCAAGGATCTCTATCCGGGGGTGAGGCTGGCCTCAACAGGTTGGAGTCAGTCCTCTCTACCTCTACTCTCTTGTAACTATTACTGTTGCGGGTTAATGTACAGGTAGATAAAAAAAAGAAACTGGTGAAATCTGAATACTGAATATAAGGAAGCAGAAAGAATCAGAACACTAGTGAACAAAAGCATTAAAAAAATCCTTCTTCCTATAGATTAAGACTATGGAAAAAGAGTAAGAAAGCAAGAGCAATTACATAGAGAGAGAAGAAGTAGTTCTTCATTCTAAGAGTGTTGCAATTAAACTTAAGTGGCAAACATGCAGACATTTCCTTCTGAAAATACAAGGTGGCAAGATATCTAGCAGTTTCTGGAATTTTAGAGACACAGCTTCTTCTATCAATGCTACCTGAACAGTAATCTCTTCTGGTTCTCCCCTGCTCTCTTTCTCCTGCTTCCTGAGGGGAAGAGAAGGAAAGGGAAGGGAAGGAATAGACTTCAGTAATAAAAAAGATTGGCTCTAGTGATACAATGTACCAGTTTTTTTATGGAAACTGGTTGTCTCTTAAGCTTATCACAGAGCTATTCACTGAAAACCCCAAATCTGTACTGCAGGGCATACAACCACATCGTTATATGGCATATAAACCATCATCTTCTGCTAGAGATATATTGGAGAATCATTTTCTTGGCTGGCACTTTGATATGTTGTCTTACAAAAAAGATAGAGTAGGATAAAAGTCTTCAGTCTTTATTCAGCCATAGGAGACTGTGATTTCCATCTCATATGGGAAAAATAATTTTATGCCTCACAGGTTTATTGCAACATAAACCATAATGCCACACCGTGAAGAGAGTTTTTAATTTTACCACTATAAAGATGCCACTTTTGGTTGTGCTTTGTTTAGGTTATCATCCTTTTAGCATAATGCTGTATTATTTTCAATATCAAAAGCAAAAGCTGCATTAATAACCAGAGGATAAAATCAGCTATGCAGTTCTTCATGTGCAATGTCATTATGCAAATATAGGCAAACCTAATTTGTATAAAGTCTAAAACACCTACATGGCGTAGACAGAGCAGTCTACAAGTTGAAAGAGCTCAATCCTACTTACAGACCTCCACTACAGTTGTTGCATGGAATTAATCAATACTCATTTGTCTGAAACATTTTGAAGTTTCTTCTCTACAAAATCAAAAGATTCTTTTTTTTTTAAGTTAATTTTTAAGTTAATTACAGAAGATCATTTCAGTGCAAGACTGCTAGGAAACAAAATACATACAAACATGTCACATTTTTAAATATTAATATTTCAGGATAAAAATTAAGAGATCAGGCTCATTTGCATTTGCCGTATACTTCCTCAATTTATCTATTTGCCCCATTAAATCTTCAAGACAATAGCAAGCTTCTTTGTTTCCTTTATCCTCCTCAGTATCCTTTGTATAAAATTCTGGTCTTCTTTTTAAAACTGCTTTCTGAATGAGTCATATTTATCTTTTATTCTATCTATAGGAAAAACCTCACAGGCCTTCAGTAATTTCCTGGATTTCCTTTTCTCTTCTTCACCCCTGCACACAGACAAAATCACACACATAAATTTTTTATTTGGAAAACATTAAAATAGGTCACAAAATCAGAAAACTTTATACCCAGCTTGCAGTACCATAAGAAGTAAAACCTTCCTCTATCAGGAAAAAAGTCCCACAGTACTTTTCTGCTGTTTTTTTTTTAAAGTCTAATCCAGAGTGAAAGTCATAATGTATAATTTGAAAACTGTTCTCATTTGTGAGAATCTCTTAGGATTGTGGAGGGAAACTGGAATAACAGATGACCTTAGCAATAAATCCGAGGAACAGTTTTGTTAGTTTCTTGGAAGATATATATTGAATTACAGTTCAAAATATTCCTAGTAGATACTTTATAAATGCCATAGTTTCCAAAAAGGAGATGCAGCTACTGAGTTGCAAGGATCCTTAAGCTAGGGCCCCACGCAATGTATGTCCCCCCTAATGAGCCTACTAATGAACAGTGAGTATATCTGGATATTTTATGTCAAGTTTTTCATCAAGTGCATTATTTTGCACTTTGCAGCTTTATTACTTTTAATATCTATTTAAACTTTTGCGTTCAGCTCCTTAGGGAAAAATAAATAATTTGGCTTACTTCACCCTTACTTCACTAAGTATGTTGTTTCATAAATATTCCGCAGTCATTTCTGAAAAACTTCTGAACACTTAAAAAATGGTAAAAAAAATTCTTAAATCTTCTCCAGATGTTTGATATTTCATCTAAAACAGTAAATTATTTGAATTTGGAAGAATTATGTGTTTGTTGTCAAATATGAGATACTGTGAAAAAACATGTTTATTTATTTATATATGTTTTGATGGGAGAAGCTTGTCTTAAATGAGCTTATCAGTACATTGATATGGACCATTTATGAAATACATTCTTCATGTGTTTTCGAGTTGAAGATAGTGAATTATCAAATCTGTTATTTCACCTGCATATAGTGGTTATGAACCCTGGAATGGTACACCTTTGGTGTGACAGTCTAGGTGATCAGCTAAAAAACAGTAATATCTTTGCACTGAGGGAGACATCAAATGCAAATACATTCACACAGTCTTGCTGTTGCAACGAGGACTTTTAAAGTATTGGTTAAAATGTCCAGTGCTTTTAAAATTCCTCTTTAATTTCTAGTGGATAATATCAGCCAACTCTAAATCACAGAAAAATAAATATATGGAAAGATACATGCAATAGGACAGAATTATTAAATTTCTGCAAAGATTTTGATGTTAGTCTTCACATGCAATTACAGAAGTTCTTTTATTATTCATATAGTTGTGGAGCATTTCTTTAAACAAAGCAAAAACACCCACCAAAATTAAACTAACAAAAATTCCATAGATTTAAAAAAAAAAGTATCTCCATCTATGCTGAACTGAGGAAGGTTTTCTTATGCAAAAATAAGATGTAGAATAGCTACTGCATAAAAAGCAGAAAACAAGACTGTCTTTTTAAGACTTCATAAAATGTTAATATAAACCTCAGTTGCTGTATTTACATGCCGCCTGTTTGCTGGGTTAATTGCTCTGACTTGTCTTGTGATCAAGTGAGAGCCCAGGTACGTGTCATAAATATGAATATTTGTATTTTATACCGAGGAAACAAGTAATTTATATTGTAACAGAACCATTCTTATAACCTTTTTTAAAATAAAAGCTTCCTACTAGGACATAAACCTAATTTTCCCACTCTTTTAAAATATTAACTGTCTTTACTTTGAAAATTATTTTAGGATGTCCTGGTTAGAATGGCTGGGACCAATTCATCACTGGATGGGTGTAACCCAAAACTGTGTATTCTATAGCCTTCCAAGCCATTTCCCAAAAACTGTTGTCAGTAGAGGCCTGCGAGGTGGGAAGATGTTCCTGTCCTCATGCCCTTTTATGGAATTCCCCGCTCTGATATCCTTTTATGGAATTCCCCCTTCTGACGGAGGGACTGAGCATCCTCATGCCCTTCTATGGAATTCCCCGCTCTGAGGGAGGGACTGAGCATTCCTGCCTGAACTGGAGAATATATAAACTGGGAGTTTCAGAACCTTGGCACCTCTCGTGGGATCCAGAGGAAGACTGCAGCTCACCGCTCTCAACCAGACTGATATCACCACCCTCAACTGGACTGCAATCACCACTTTCTGACCAGACTGCAGCAGCTCTCCCACCAGCAGGTTTTTCCCCTCTCCCTTTACTTTGGACTCGGGGGGGGGCAAGGAACACCACTTTTGTTCATACCCCAGGGTGCTGGGTTATACATTTGGGTTTTGTGGGTTAAAACCAATTGTCTGTCTGTATAATCGTACTTATTGCATTAATTTAATAAATTGTTATTCTGACTTATAATCTCTCTTTTGAGTTGAGTTCATTTCCCCTACTGCTTAACTTTTAAACCAGCACATAGGGATAATACACTCTTGCACAGAATGTTAGCATAATATTGATACTTTTATTTAAAGGTAATATTAATTTTGTCTTGCTCTGGCTTTCTTCACAGTAATTGTTTATCTTTTTACTATCACAGAGCCTCACCCATATTACTAGATAGTTATCTTCTAGGATATATTTAAGCAGTAAAGAAAATAACAGTTCTTTTTCAGGGAATTTTGAAACTGGCTTGTTTCATACTGTGATCCTCTTATTGCAGTAAGGATTCTCTAGTCTTCACATGCTGGATAACAGCAGTGTTTCTTACCCATATGCAAACATTTGAGTCACAGCAAAAAGCTGACAGGATTTCTCCTTCACATTCATTGTTTCCTTCTCATTAATTTGCCAAGAAAGTCTGTTGCAAGTTTTTATACACCGGGACATTAAATTATACAGTCTAAGACATTTCTATGCCTTTTTGTTATAAGTATTAAAATGATTTCTGAAATTCAACTTATGTTGAATGAAGAACCACTCATATAGTAAAACCACATATATTTATAAGAACAACAAGTTAATCTAGTAAGCAGTTTTGCCTTTGTATATCTTTGTTTTCAACATTTAGAAAGTGAAATTAACTAGATTGGGGGATATATTGCATCCTATGTATGTTGCTACACTTCTTTACCAGTCTGACTTTTCATTGTGTGCTTTGTATTACACGTGAGACATAGGGGTAAAGTAACCATCATATCTGAAAGGGTATTGCTCTGCTTCCTGGATACAGTATCATTGTAACAAATCCTGCTCTTTTTCAACTCACAGTTTAGCTTTTTCTTTTGACTTAGGGAAATAAAGATTGTGCAACAGAATGACAGGGGTTGTACATAGCATACATAGTGATATATTGAATTATTTAGAATTTGTCCTTGCAGAAAAATAGTCTTACCAGGAAAATTTTTAAGTCCTGTTGCAACTATACTGCAAATCCATTCATAGAGGTTACAAATCTATATCTTAGAAACAAAGCTATTTTGCTGTTCATGTGTACTAACAATCTAAAATTATTTTCTGAAGAGGAAGGAGTCATTTCCCTAAATATTTAAAAGTATCCATTCACTCTATTTTCTTACAACTATGAGAATACAGTCTATTAGTGTTTCATTATGAAAGCAAGTCAGAATCTGATGCCTGTATACCAGTCTGAGTGTAGTCTGAGACCCACACTAAATCAGAGAATATATTCTTATATTACCTTGTTATATGGGCCACACATGCGTTTTACTCAGCACTTTATCTTTGTAAAGTCTTATTCTAATTTACTTTTATTTAGCTGTCCACAAATTGAAGAAATTAGAGTCTAGATGTTGGTAAGTTAGTGCTAATCATGTCATCTTTGTTTTCTCTATCTTGCACAACCAGAGAGAGTGGAAGAGTGGGATTTAAAAAGGCAAGGTAGTGTCCTTCGGTTTTGGTACACCCAGCCTGGCCTCATTGATCCCTGGTAGCCTGTTAACAGAGAGAGTATGAAGTGTGAGAGGTCATTTGCATCTGACTCCTGTGGCAGGTACCCACAATTATCTACATGAATGATGATGTAAAAAAGCACCAAAGTTTCATTACAAAATGAGAACTGCTGAAAAATAAATTTGGTTGCTGCTGCTGTCTTCACCAGTGGTTCTCACATCCTGAGAGAAAATCGCTGTTGAAGAAACAGTGTATACTCTCATAACCACGGGTATAAGTGACTCTACCCCTGATTCCTTAAAAAGAAAATACAAAGAAACTCAATAAAATGTGCGTGCAAATAAAATTAAATAGGTGTAGATGCCGTCACACACATGCAAATACTGTGAGACATTCTAAAGCAAATCAAAACACGAATAGGTACAATGCAGCTGTCAGCAATACCCTTAGGCAGCAAACTGCATAGGAAACCAGTTATATTTATCTGGAATTTAGATTTTGTACTGGAGAAGTGTCTAAGCAGACAACTGAAGTTTTAGGGGCAAATGTTGCTCTCAAGTAGTGATGCTGCATGGCACATTCAGTACTATATGAGACTGTCAATAAATATTGGAGGATGGACAAAGTAAAAACTTAGAGATTTTATAGAAAATAAAATAAAGTGAAAAATCAAAGATTAATCATACTTGATTTTAATAATGACTTCCCCAGAGAAAGGAACTACAACAGATAATTCGTTAGAAAAAGCCAAAGAACAGTGGAGATAGCACGATGTAATCATTAGTTGAACTGCAAAAGAAAACAAAAAGAAAAAAGCAAGAAAGGGTGATCATTATGGAGCAAAGAGAAACATGAATTGTGTAAAAATGAAAGTGTTTTAAAGGGTTCCAATTATGTTAGCAGGAGAGATTTTTGCATTTTTGGTGGCTTTTTTTTTACCAAAAAGAATGAGCGTGGTTTATGTTTTTTATTCTTTAAACTGTGGTATGGGTAATAATTAAATGTTGCAGGAAATCATATTCTATCATTCCTGTTTATCTCTTGGCCAGTGTAGTTGTAGCTACACAAATGTGGCTGGAGTGTCCAAAGCCCTCTCTAGTCTTCTTTCTTAGCAGTTTGAGTTATTCACAATATTGATTTATTGTGAAGGCAACAGCTTCTTTACCTAATCCTGGAAAAATACATATATATATATGTATATATTCCAAATTGCCTATAATTGAAGATGGAAAAGGGGTAGTGCTGGGTCATGTAACTATCTTAAAATGATGCTATACCAGCTAAAGCTTCTGTAATGCTTTGGTTGAGAAGACGTCAGAAAGAAAAGGAGACAACAAACTATATTGAGCTTACTAACTATACAAAAGTGAGTATAATTGTCTTCACTACACTATGTTTGTAATATAAAATATGGGTTTTTTCACCTCGCTTTTGATTAAATATATGTTCAGCGTGGACAGGAGTCAGGTTTGTCAATTCTCTTTCAATTACACAATTTCTTTCTGTCAGCAGAGATTTCTGCCTTTCCAGGTCTTTCTTTAAAGACTGCATGCTGTCCACCTTTTCAGTTAGACTTTTTCTTTCTATTACTTTTTTTTTTTTGAATTTTAAGTGTAGATAAATTTAATCTGATTATAGTGTTCCATAAAATTCCATCATTCATGAATGGTATCATATTGATACAATTTGTTATTAAAGTTCATGTCTTAAAGGGTATATAATTATCTGATTTTACATATTTAGGATTGATTTCTTATTTGTCTCCTTAGTCTCTCTTTTTCTTCTTTTCTTTCTCAGTCCAAAATATGTTATTAAATGTCTAGCTGAAAATAAGTTTTTCTGTAGATATAAAAGTCTTAACATTCGTCATTCCAAACACTTGATTTTCTCAGATTTTTTCTGCTCTTTTAACATTTTGCCCCATAAAAAAAAATCCGCCACTTAAGCAATGGTTACATGCAAATCAGAAATGTAATGTACTATTCAATTGTTTAAAAATGTATTAGCAACCATGTTCACTCCAAAATGTCACAATCAGTTCTTCAGGCAGGAAAAAACACACAGGCAAAGAAACAAATACACTCAGAGGTTGTGTATAATTCACTGGTAACTTTCTTCTTGAATATAATTCTTTTGAATTAATTGATAAATATGGTCTGTAAGTTCTCAGAAACAAATACCTCAAATTTTTCCAAGACTTTGTCTTGTATTTCACCTGAGAAATTTGTATTTTTTCTTGATTTTAATTCCTTTAAAGATAGTTAAGTTTTGTCCTATTTTAACAGCCTGGTTTCCCACCTCTGAAGTCAAGATGATTTATTGTTTATTCATTGGAACTTTAAGCTTTGAAGTTTTCAATCTGATGTGTTTTACCTGAATACTTACTGTTCATTAAGAAAAAAAAAAGACAAGTCAAGTATTCAAGAATACCAAAATTAAAAGCAAGAAACATCCCCCCACATTTATTAACATGATAATGTCTAAGTATCTTAAGAGGTGTGAAGCTTTTCTATCTTTTCTTCCCAAAGCCTTTTCCTTCTCCAGATACTTAATCCCCATTGTCTTCTCACGATATTTAATCCCCAACAGTCTTTTTTAATATTGAATCAAAAAGCAACAAATTATCTTTTTATGCCATTCTATGGAGATAGTCTGTTTTATTCTTACATTGAACATGAGTCTACATGAGTCCAAAGTTTACTTTGCAATATATTTATTATTAATATTTTTCAATATTTTAACAGATTATATTTTTAAAAGAGGTAGTTATTGACCTAATATCACTGCCATTGATGTTAATGTCAGCTGAAAGTCAATATAAACAGCTCAACGAGATTAAATATTCCCTGACACATTCCATCAGAGCCATAGTTTAAGCCTGCATTCTTCCCACTGACTAGTTACTGCAAATCCAGATAGATGTTTAATGAGTAAAATAATAATTGTAAATAATTTAACTGGTAATTGATCTTTTGCTTTCTAACAATAGGCAAAATATTGATCTTACTGTACTTCTATTTATTGACTGAAAATTACTAGGATAGTATTTTTTAAGATGTGTATAACCTACTGCCATATATTAATGCCATCTGTTAAAATTACACAGCTTATTTTACTGATAGATACTATCAAGATCAGCCTAACCACCCTTATCACATTAAGTCGTACATTCATATTTGCTAGGAACTTCAAATATAGGATACCACTTGTGAAGTCTCCTAAATTGAGTCAGAAATAAAGTAGACAAGCTCAGAGTTCATTGCATATTATCTTTGGTGGCATGCAAATTATTTCTGCATCATTAGACATATTTCTAATTTCAATTACTCTTCATTATATAGGAAAAAAAAAGGAACTAGAGTTTTTGTTCAAATGGTTTTCCATTTCACTTGGACTCAGCATCATTTTACTTTTTGTTATCCATGATGTACTGCCATCTCAAGCATGAAATTATGAAACTAAATGTACAGGAAACTTTCCTTATGCTGGATATTTTTCCCCCAGCATCAATTGCCCTTTTTGTTTGGTTACTTGGTATTACTTCTTTTTGTTTGGTTACTTGGTATGAAATTCTGACACTTTCTACACAGTACAAACTGTACACTGACTTCTCCAAAGTACTGTGGCTTCTCACAAGACTGAATCCATATATACTTTGACTTAATCAATCTGATTACCTCAGAAAGCTATTTTTTTCTCCGCAGTTGTCACTTTGGAAAGACAATTAGGTTTACTTACTTAGTGAGCACTTGCTACAGAAATACTTTATAAATTTGTTAAAAAGCTATTCTTGTGCCAAAGTAGCTAAACTTAACTAAATTATTTAAACGTTACAACTGTCCAATATCTTCCAAAAAATCTAGAGCCTATTCAATTACATTTCACTCCACATTTTCTCTAAATTCTGAGTTGGCTTAATTTACTCTAGCTGTTACTACCTTAAATGTGCACAAACACATAAAAAGTCTGAGTAAATTGATGGGGATTTTTCTCTCATTGAGAGCCCTCTGTGTTTGAGTAACAATACTATCATTTTATTCAAGGTTTCACTTTTTACAGAACACAGAATCAACTGAATGGCCTCCTGAGGAAGATGTCTAGCCCTTTATCATAGGTTATTAGGAACACTTAAGATCAAGAGCAAGAAGTTAAAAGGAATGGGAATGAAAACTGAAATATGCTTCAGTGACATGGAACTGAACTTCTACAGGAAAGGGGTAGCTGTGAGATCTCTGAGAAGTTTTAGGGTATTTCACCCTACAACACTCCTTACAATTACTATGTCTATTGCTTTGACTCCAATTCCTGTGTCAGATTTTACGATGGATTTATTAATCAGTTTCTGTACTTCAGGCTCATTCGAAAGATTTTCTGCCTCATTTGTTTATTAATACCAATTAATACCAATTAATACCATAGCTTTAATAAAAGGGAAATATTTTCACACCAAATAATATTCTGACACTACAGTCTTGAAAAAAATAAAATCTCTGGGCATGAATAAACACTATGAGTAGCCATTGTCTATATTACAAATTCTTTCCTTCTACATTTTCTGTATTTTCTCCTACAAATATAAAAATTTAGATGAAACCTAAATAGAAAATTTGCAGTCTGCTTTGTTAGTCATCAGTATTTATGTGCCACGTATTCACAAGAAAAATCTGAATTTTTACTATAACTGTTGTTTAAAGAGCTGATGCCTAAATTCTATTCAACTTCAGTTTATATGGAAAAAAAACAACCACTTGATTCAACAATGTGAGATTCATTCAAGCAAAATAAGCCTAATTGTTTTCATTATTAATGTATAGAGCAAAATTCTCATGGACCATGTCCTCTCACAATAAGAGAATCTAATGAATTAATCAGAATCTAATGAATTAATCTAATGAATTAATCAGTAAATAATGTATGAGAAGACAACATTCAAAGCATTCTAAGACTGTGGAATTAATTATTAGATATGCACCTATACTTTACTATAAAGTAAGTTTATCTGAAACAACTACACTCATATGATTTTGAAAGGTAAAAGCCTATTCACGAGCAAATTCTATAGGTTTTAGTTAAACTCGAAATAGAAATATTTAGCAGATATTAATGTGAATAGCAGTTTTGTTCAAGACAATATTTTTCTTAGACCCAAAAATTTTAAAGTAGGAAGCAAAGATTGAATATTTCTGAGAGCAAATTAGTGATATAAAGGGCTATTTAATTTAGTTATCCTGTTGCTTGCTAAGGTTTTTCATGAGGTAAATTTCAAAGCTGTTAAACAAAATATTTTGAAAAAATAATAATTTACGTTATTCCTGTAATTATATAGAAAGCTTTTGTATAGCCTTGGAGATAATTAGAATAGATTCTTCCTCTCTTCCATTTTTTTCTCCATGTTTTCTTCTTAGTTTCTTCTATTCTACAGCATTATCTAAAGAGGATCCTTTGTCATATATAGTTCTTTGTGCATCCTGTTCTGTTAGTGATCTTGAATATCATTGTCTACATCTGAACTAGGGGACAGAGGAACTTGTTTCCCTTCTTCCATACTGAGACATTCACCCTACCTGCTTTAGAGCAAATTATTAAGTTTTCAGAGAAGAGGACTCCCAGGTCTGTCCTTTAAGGAAAATCAGCTTCTCAACTAGTTAGAATGTCAAACTCCACCTTGTTCCTCTTCATAAATGAATTAGTTCTGAGTTATTTTGTATATGCAGCACTCCAATTTCTTTAAGAGGAATGGAAAATTTATGCTTCCTAACTTAACTTACCTTTTAAAGACGAAATACTATTACAGGAAGAAAGCATGCTGTCCATTAACTCTCAAGACAAAAAACACACAGAAATGGTGGTCTGGCTACATTTTGACTACATATCCTGGCAGTGCTCTCCTGAGCCAAACCTGAACAAAGTTTTTCTCCTCTTCACAGCTGTTTGATGTGAGTCAGCACACTCCCTAACAACGAATATTATTAGATAAATAGTCAATGTTGTGGTTATGTGACAGGCTAAAATAGATCTCCCACATACAGGTCAATTTCCAATAATTTGTCTTTGGGAAGTGGTCATTGTGAGCTAGTCTGGTCAGAAGTACCTTTAGAAATTCTGAGTAAAAAGTATCTCTTGTTGAGTATTGTTGTAGTGGACTGCATGGATTCCAGGTACCCACCAAAGCTGCTCTGTCACTCCCCTCTTCAACTAGACAGAGGAGAGAAAATATAACAAAGGGTTCACGAATTGAGATAAAGACCTG
Organism: Neopelma chrysocephalum; assembly: GCF_003984885.1. Taxonomy (NCBI): domain Eukaryota; kingdom Metazoa; phylum Chordata; class Aves; order Passeriformes; family Pipridae; genus Neopelma; species Neopelma chrysocephalum. The sequence goes on along the minus strand of NW_020897694.1, from coordinate 18,105,581 downwards.
GGAGATCACTCACCGATTACAGTCACAGGCAAAATAGACTTGAAGTGGGGATATTAATTAAATTTATTACTAACAGAATCAGAGCAGGATAACGGGAAGTAAAAGAAACTTTACAAACACCTTTCCGCCACCCCTCCCTCATTCGCAGGTTCTACCTCCTCCATGGCACAGGGAGACAGGGAGTGGGGGTTACAGTTAGTTCATCACAGGTTGTTTCTGACTTTGCTCCAAGAGAGGACTCCTCCCCTGCTCCAGCATAGACCCCCTCCCATAGGAGACAGTCCTTCATTAACTTCTCCAATATGAATCCATCCCACAGGCAACAGTTCTTCCCAAACTGCAACATGGGTCACTTTTCCACAGGATACAGTCCTTCAGGCACAGCTTGCCCCTGTGTGGGTCCCTCACAGGGCCACAAGTCTTACAAGGAAACCTGCTTCAGCATGGACTTCTCTCTCCATGGGTCTGCAGGTCAGCATGGGCCTCCTACAGAGTCACAGCCTCCTTTGGGCATCCATCTGCTCCAGCGTGGGGCTCCTCCACAGGCTGCAGGTGGATCTCTGCATCCCAATGGACTTCTATAGGCTGCAGGGGCACAGCTGCTTCACTGTGGTCTTCACAACAGGCTGCAGAGGAATCTTAGCTCCAGCACCTGGAGCGCCTGCTCCTCCTCCTTCTCCACTGACCTTGGTGTCTGCAGAGTTGTTCACATGTTCTCACTCTGCTCTTCTCTGATGGCAGTTTTATCTGTGCAATAATATATTTAAGAAGGAAAAAAAACTTATCACAGAGGCATTACCAACCATCCTGATTGGCATGGCCTTGACCGGCAGCAGGTCCTTCCTGGAGCCAGCTGGCATTGGCTCTTCCAGACATCTGGAAAGCTAGTGGCAGCTTTTCACAGAAGCCAACCCAGTAGGCCCCCCGCCATCAGAGCCTGGCCACAGAAACTCAATACAATTTTCCAGTGTGCATTTTATTAGTAAAACTTGTCATTTGTGTCTTAAGCATATTCTTTCACTCTGGAATAACAATCAGATGAACAAATCATAATCAATACGTATTTAACAAGACTACATATTAATGAAAAAGCTTAGAGAAGATAGAACATTTTTATGTTTCTTTTACTTTTCCAAATACGTGACTTTTTCTTTCCTAAAGTCAAGTCAATTTATTAATTTATTTTGTTGAATAACTTAAATTGACTCTGGTAACAAAATGACTGTGTCGTCTGAATATTTTCAGGTATAAGTATCATGATATGGAATAATACAGTTTTATCCATATGTTGCAAGGAAGTCTATGTTTTTATGCTCAACAGCTGGTCTGTCACTTCCCTTCTAGCATTATAGAAACATTATTATCTTTGTCAGTAACCTAGCACAGTTGACAAGGACAAAAAAGGAACATTTCTTCTTGTCACATAAAACATCATCATTTTATTAGCTGACAGCAGCTCCTCAAGTTCACATCAAACACTACTGACACAGATGCATTTCTTTACTGGGAGGGTGGCCAGACACTGGAACAGGCTTTCTAGAGAGGTGGTCGATGCCCCAAGCCTGTCAGTGTTTAGGAAGCATTTCGACAAGGTTCTTAACAACATGCTTTGAGTTTTGGTTGGCCTTGAAGAGGTCAGGCAGTTGAACTAGATAACTGTTGTATGCCCCTTCCAACTGAAATATTCTGTTCTATTGATCTTAAAATAATAACTTAAAAGATTTTCCTCCCCTCAAGTGCAATGTTAGTTACGTGTTACAGAGGATTTGCAACTTTTCATAATAATGAACTTTCTCCAAAGAAATATGTTTTCCTCTAGTATTTAATTCACATCTGAAAATTATTAACCTATTTTACCCTACCTTTGTTGTCATTGGTATTGATGTGCTGTGGTCATTAATGTAATATGATGTTTTCTAATGTTGTATTCTTTTGACTGATTTAAGAATGTCATGAAATTAATTGTTAATGACTGATAATGTGAAACAGCTAGTAGCATTATGATCTTGTAAGAGCAGGTAAGAAGAGGTTGAGGTCATAACATATTTTAAGCAAGAACTTTACATACCCTACTGGTCGATAAGGTCAATATTGTTATAAGTTAGTTTTGAATTAGTAACTCAGACATGAAAGTCTCCCAGCATTATTAAACTCCTCCATCTTTCATCTATTATTCAGAGTGGTCTTTACATCTTCAAAAGGAAGATGCTGCAGATGTTCAGTTTTCAGAATCTTTAAAACTGCATGGTTTTGCAGCTTTTCTCAAAGTTAGAATGTTAATAAAACATTAAAATTCCTTCAACTAATGTTTTCTGAACTCTCTTCAGTTAAGAGTTCATAATTTTCATGTTCATTATTCTGCCTGAAATGACAGGAATAAATGACTGCCACAATATTGTTTCAAAGAGAAATTCCCCAAAAGAGAAAGAAAATTGTAGGGTCTCATTTAAAGAACCTCTTAACTTCTACAGTGCAACGAAGGCTATACAGTAGGGACCTCTGTGAATGTGGAACAAGTGCTGCATTTAAAATAAGCTTCAAAACAGAAAAATGTAGGAGAACATAGCTAAAAAAAAATTAATTTGAAGTTTATATGCTATATGCTACATACTACATCAAAAAGATATGAAGACAATACTGTTGGAGGAGGTATTAAGAAAATGTTCAGTTCAAACCAGTGTATTTTAACTGTTCCTCAGGAGTTCTCCTGGCTTTAAGATAATCTTTAAGGAAGATTAAGGTATTATTTTCCTAAATTATTTTGACCTTACTGGGCTTTAGTATTATGGAAAAAACTAGATTCAGAACATAAATCCAACAAATTAACTAGACCCTCAAACACTGTCTTAAGAAGTATCTTTCTGCCTTGTAAAGTGATATCCACATTATGCTGGTAAGTGCGTTATAAGTCCAGAGGAGTCAAAGACAATTTGCTATACTTATTTAGGGAAAACAAGAAGCTGTGAAAACTTACTAGAGGTTTCAAGGACAATCCTATTTGGAAATCTCAGGCTTTCTCCAAGTTGAAGCACCTGGCTCACACATAAAGAGCTAGAACTGTTTTTCTCTCTGGAAGTCCTTATGGTTATTCATTGGGAAAACAGCATGAAAATTTTGAATTTAAAAGGTAATGCTGGTAGCTCTTTGTCAGAGAGTTGTGCTTATAACCTTTCCTATCCTGTCCCCTCAGAAAGATAATGCTTTAAACATTCCTTAGCTAAAATAAAAAAGCAAACACATGAATAGAAATCCTGGAACCAGGAGTCCTTCCTTTTCTGCTGCATGTTGTAACTATTAAGTTAAATAGCCATACTTTCTTTCACTTGTTCTGTCTCCATTTCCTTGAAATGTTGTGTTCTTTTTCTGCATTACATCTGACCTTTACCAGAATACTGGAAAAAATTTGAGATCTCATGGCCCATGAAAATAATCTTTTTATAAATGTGTTTCGAATGGAAAAGAATCCAGAGTTGCTCTTTACACACAAAGACAAGATAACAAAAACTCAAATGTCAGAGTCTAACACTCTCTCACCAGATTCTTTTAGACGTTCCTCATGTGGGGAAATTAATGATTAGTACCAAGTTTACTTGCTTGAGGTATTTGATGTTACATAGGTTTTGATTTAGCAGAGCAATAAAGTACTGTATATAAATCACAATACAAGCACAAATTGTGCATAGCAGAGTATACTAATTGCAATACAATTCAGTTTACAGTATAAAAGAGATTCTCGTTACCATTCTCTATGATATACTCATTATCAAAAAGCTGGGTATCCCCAAAATGTGGAAAAGAACACAAGTGCTTAAACCAGCTCAAGACCATTGTTCTCCTTTAATATTTGCTGATTATTCATTTTCTATGCTGCACAGTTACCTGAGATATTTATACAATAAGCCCCACCATAATGTTCTGATTAACTCAAGAAGACATTTATAACCTTTAGGTTAACTCAGGGACAAATAGTAACAGCTGATTGATTCACTGAGCTGATATAACCGCTTGATTTGGTCAGCTAATCTAACTAGTTGATCCACTTATCTAAATTAAAACCCAACTCTGGTTCCCTTTGTGCTGACATAATTTCAGCCTCATTTCCAAAAGCTGTGGTCAGCCCTTCCCCCCAATTTTCCTTGAGATTCATGAGCATATTGTCCTTGTCTATGTTTCTTCCACTCTAGTGGTTTATTGATCAGTCTCACCAAGAAAGTACAGTTTATTGGGAACAGGTAACTTGGCTAAAAGTCATGTGAAAAAGGAAATTATCCATTTAAAGGGCTATCTATTCTAATAGATAATTCTTCATATTTTTAAAACAAAAACCTTATCCTGATAAATACTGTTACTTTTCACTGCCATCGCACTACTTTCTGGATATTTACTTGAAATGTCCCGAAACATTGTCCTAGGAAGAAACAAGGGAAATGCCTGGCCTAAATAGCTCCAAAATGAGTTCTATGATGATTCCAGGTGAAGTTTCATAATTTCTTTCTTTTGTGGTTTTCTGTTTGGATATTTGCGTAGAAACACAGATACTACCTTTTGTTCTGCATAACACTGCATTTCCCACTTACTATTTCCATTTTTACAAGCATGTCAAGATGTCATAGCTACAAGAAGTTTTTTTGTATTTTATTCAATTTTCCAACATTGTTTTGGAGGTACTGTCTTTAAAAATGAATTCTCCCACCCTGATGGCTCCGGGTGGGAAGTGGAAGAAAAAAAACTGGCCAAGGAGGGAACAAAATTTTTTCTTTCCTTCAGACTACGTGGGCTGGCGCCTACAGTTTGCATGGTGCCATCTTTTGCTGAGGCTCCACCTGCCACTGCTCCTGGACCAGCTACTGCCAAGCCTAGACCTGACACAACCAAGACACAGGAGTTCTTATCAGCTTCATAAAAGAGGAGTGAACTAAATCACATTGCCAGAACTTACATCAAGGAAAATGGTTTGCTTTGTAGCTTTTGATTCTATGATTCTTTCACTGTTGTTGTTACATTCTAGAACTCCCGATAAAGAATTCATGTGACAGTGCCAAAGCTATTTTTTAATAGACTTCATTGCATATTTGCAAATTATATTTCTGAAGCCCTTGTTCTTAAACTGTTGAGCTAACTGTGGTTAGTTAAGATCCAATATTTTCAATATCAAGGCATGAATAAATTATTTTTACATCATTAGTAGCTTGGCATTAAGGTTTTTCGTTATTACTGTTAGTAAATACAGGTTTCTCTCTCTTAAGTAAATGAAACAGTACTGGGAGTAAATGTGTATCAACCCATAATGGTCAACTCACCAAATGAAAAGGAACATGGGAATAAAAATTTCAGATAGTAAATCACTGAGAATCTGACATCTTGAAAAAAATAAGAAAATGTCACAGCATTGTACCCGGAGGCAACATTTGCTCTGTATTATAGAAAAAAATCTATTCCCATTTGTTCTTTGACAGGAGATGTAAGGTAAGCAATCAGCCAAGCATGGCATGTATCCTATTGAAGGATCTGAAAGAGAGGCATTTTAGGTGGCTGACGCGGTTTTGATGTTGTATCTTCTTATATCATAATGGTTTTTTGAAAAGATTTCTGCACAAAAGACTCCTGCACAAAAGACCCATCCCCATACTTGTATATGTACAGGGGTGTACACACAGGCAAATTTATTTTTTTTCTAGAGTTTATTTGTGCTAAAAAATTCACATCAAGCAAAAGCAAAATTAGACAAAGAAAACAATATCTTCTCTCCACAAGATTCTGGCAAGATAGCTGACTAAGAAAGTTAATCTACTCAACAAAGAGAATGGTAAGATCTGAAAGTCTACTAAAAAAACCTCACAGTGCCTTCTTTTAAGAAACAATATAATGGTATGTCTTCTCATAAAAAAAAAATAAATCATGGTTTAAGTAGGTGTCATGGTTTAGCCACAGCTTGGAGCAAAATACACAACCACTTGCTCACTCTCCCCCGGTGAGACAGCGGGAGTCGAAAGGGTAAAAGTGAAAAAACTCAGGAATTGAGAAAAAAAAGGTGCTGGCCCTTCAGGACCATCTGTAAGGATTTTGTGGCCAGAACTGCAGCTGGGAGTGGTCTAGCCTTTTGTCTGACCCAGTCTGGTCTGACCTGCTGCATCTCTCAGGAGCTGCAGAGGTGTGGAAGGAGACTGGATGTGTTGGTGCTGGCCAGCTCTGGTTGTGTGCTGGGGGCTGCCAAGAGAGGCAGGACAGTCAGCAGTGCGGTCCCTCACATGGAATGGCCAGAGTGGTGCCCCCAGCCCTTCCACAGGCAGAGAGACTCTGAGCCACTCATCACCAGACTTTGCCTGGCCACTGGCTCCAGCCTGAAGGGCTCTGAATGGACCCAGGTCTCCTCTTACTGGTGCACAGTAGTCACACTATTACATGGTGGTGGTGTCCCTCAAGGCAGAACACCAGTTGGTTGCCTCTGGCATCACAGGAAGTACAAAGAAGGAGGTGCTTTGGACTGGAGAAGGAAACAGGAAGTAAATGGCAGCTGAGACTGACAGTGTCAACAAAGGAACTAACCAAGGGCAAATGGTCCTAAGCTGGAGTCTGACAGAGGTCTTTGAGACTTGGCATTGAATGCCAAGAGTCCTTGCTACCAGGACTATCTCAGTTCTCTCTGAGATAAGGAGCATGGTCAGAGCCCCAGTAACACCTGCTATTGCTTGAAGAACCACTTGGTCATTTTTAGAAGGAATCACCTTCCCCTCTGTTTGTGCAGCACCCCTGTGGAAAAAGGCTGTTTCTTCTTCTGTCCTTTATACCCTGGAGGTATCCCTTTACCTCCTGGTAAGAAATTCAGAGATCTGTCAGACCATGAGTGGAGCATCTGCAGCTGCACAGTCAGCAAGTCGATATCTACTTTAGTGACTTATCCTGCTGCTTCTGGCTGCTGCCTTCCTCGAGCTTATTGGCACTGCCCAGTATCACACCAGCTAGTCTCTGATATAGATCTGCAAAAGCACCATCTGCCTCCAGTGCAGTTGAGCCTGTCCTGATCCCAGGCCAAGGCAGATCCAGGATGTGTCTGCCCTTCAGCCATTTACAGTTTATAATTAAAAGTTTCTTTCCACATATAGAAATTGGATCATGGTTTTTATCTAAGGTCAGCTGTGATGGACCAAAGTTTGCTTGGATGGGCTGCTTGAGCCCTGTGATCTATAGTTTCCCTTATAACCCAGGACTGATATGTTAAACAAGGTATTTTTGCCCAGATAAGGGAAAAGGCTGACAAGAAGCAGATCTTGTGTAGGTGGGGTAATGCTTTTTATCATACCAATTTTCTTCCTCCTAATAAGGCTGATAGTATAAAACTCACCCACAGGGGAGGTACCATGACATTCCCAGGCAGGCCTGAATGTATGTAATCCATTGAACATTTTGTTGCATGAGCTCCCATCCTCACTGGATCAAGACTGCGACCATCACTCCAACCAGGGACATTGAAATTGCAGCAATTAAGTTTTGTCACTGGATCCACAGGTGCTGATATAGTCCCTCTCCACTATCTACTCTTGTCCTTCTCTTCTTTCTTTTCTTTATATATTTTATTCATTTTTTTTAAATATTTTGATAAAAAAATAACCAAAATGCATATATACTTTTTTTCCACTGCAACCAAATTGTTTTAAAATAAACCTCCCTCATGTATACACTTATCATTCAGTGTAGTTTCACTCTAATCCAGCCCAATGGATCCATGAACAAGAACCCCAGTTACCCTGCCTCAGAAGCAGGTTGTAACAGTCAGGTGACATTGTTATTACACCAACCAAGTTCTGATTAGCCAATGCAGTAGCCCTTGTTAAATATGATCAGGAAGCCAGTGAAAGGGTATTCAGAACACTATCTTAAAGTGAAATAAATGCTTTTTCCCCTTTATTTTTGTCTGTCCTATCAATGGCAAATGTCGTTTCCCTTTTCTCTCAAACTTTTCTCCAGCTTGTCATGGATAAAAAGTGATAATGTAAAGTGAACGATGGAGAATGAGAAAGTAGAAAGGTCTATCATAAAGCTCAGCTGATTCCTATCAACAGAGACAGTATAAAGGTTTAGTCAGCCTAGAATTTAGAGAAAAAACAATTGCATAGAAGGAACTGAATTGTGATCCTCATTTATAATTCCGTGCCAGGAAAGTTGAAAGCTTACCATACTATACTGCTGAGGGGAAATACCAAGAGATTGGTAATCTTTTGAGGAAAAAACCTATGAATCGTAAAATGTGGCTTTCAATTTTTTGCCATCAGTTATCAGGATGCAACAGCGCATTAGAATATCAATGTCAGGGAATCTTCTAGAGCTGTGGAAATTGCTGTAAAAATATTCTAGATTGGTGTTTCCAGAGAGTGAGTATTAACACATGGGGGTAAAATAAGAGTGAGATAAATGTTATAAAAATGTCCTGTGTTACTAACGCTTACACAGGAAGAGATCAGCAAGATCCTAGCAAACCTGCAATTGCTCAAGACAACCGGTTCTGAAAGAGAGACAGGGACTAACCACTGATGACTCACAGAAGTGGGGCAGTATAGAGACATCAAACACTGTCATCTCTTAAAGAGTAGAACAAGACACATCTAAAGTCAGCATGCCCTCAGGAGGAACCCAAGAAGTGTGGGGAAGAGTTCGACACCCAACACCTTTAATCCTCCATGCAAGCAACCCTGTGCAAACTACCTGGATATGGGCATCTTAGTGCCTGAACACTCACAAGTTTTTTATACATGAGTTGGGACTTGTGGGTATGAGAGTGTGAGAGATGAAATTTGTTGTGGTTTATAATATGTTCATCTTTTTTCCTATGAGGTTGTGAACTGAGCTACATTGCTACTACAATGTTGGAACATTATTTCCTTCAGGGCAGTCTGGAAATTTTTATGTTTTCCAGAGTCTGCAAAAGATATATATACTGCCATAAACAATCCAACATGCGTTCGTGTAATTACAGCCTCTGAGATTAAATGCTCTGTTTGTCAAAATGTGGTCATTTTTAGTGCTGAAATGCAAAAGAGAATCAGCATTTTAGGACTGGGTTCATTTCAACTTGACATTCTTCGCAGCTGGAAAAAAATAGTTCAGATGAATTGAAACCACCAGAAGACAATATAAGGTGAATACCTCATGGTATTTCTCAGTATCAGACTACATACAACTAAATTTAGATGTATAAATGTAGGAAAGCAAATAAAGTGCCTAAAAATGTACATTTAAAGCAATTTTAGATGCCCTAGAATACTTGAGATATGTGCACCTTTCATCACAACATAGGATCTATGGGTATTTTTCTAGTTCAAGGTACAACTTCACAGATCTCCCATTGAACGAAGTTCAGTGTCCTGTGGGACTTCACAAGACATATGAGACTCCAGACAGAACAGGAACGTACTCTCCACCTGGAGATGACATTGACCATTGCAACATAGACTTCTGTCACCCTCCAGCCATCAACTGATCACTCAGTTTGAGAAAGCTTATACCCTGTGCAAAAATTCCAGTCAATTACGTTTTTTAACAAGCACTCTGCCTTTCAGTACCTGTCTATCCAGTCCATAGTGTGTTCGTTCTGTCTGGTTGTCTGGTTTCCTGTCCTTGAACACAGCCTGGTTGTTATCTAGACTCAACATTCCTTAGTTTTAGTATCTCTTTGGCAGTACCAAGCATTCAAAAATCTTACAGTAAGCAGTAATTTGGCAGGATCCCTGGAAATGTCCTCATGTCCTCTACCCATGACATGTATTTATTGGGTGATGGACCAGCAGACTGCTGTCACAAACCCACTCTATTTTATATTACAAACCTACTGGCAAATCTCAATGATTCATAATTAACATGGTCCATAAAATGTGTGAGGTGTATTATTGCAGAGAGGATCACATAGCTGTGCATTTTAAATTAATGAAATGACATATTTGTATGTAAGGATATTGAGTACACACAAGGCTAGCAATTTATTAAAATTAAACATGCTTAACACTGAGGTTTAAGCAACTGATCTTTACAAAGTCTTAGCAAAGAGTTCAGGCTACGTAAAGAGGTCACCGTGCTTGTCCAAATATACTGTATTCACTGTATTCTTGCTATCACTGCTAGGAGTCTGTACTCTAACTGTTTCTACACTTTCTATCAGTGGGCTCTCCAGCTGGTGTTCCATCCTCCTTCTCCTATATAAAGGTTCAACCAGATAGTGCACCTGATTGAAAGTTTTATATCTTTATACTGACAAAAAATTAGTTTACTGAAACGATATGGGAGATACCTGGAAATTGAGCAACCATTCTGACAATGTCGAAGATTTTAAAAATCCTTTAAAAATCATTAATTTAGATTAGTTTGTTTTAAATACACTAAAATCCAATGCTGAGTTGAATCATTGCTGCCCCTGTAGGTGGGAGAATTCAATGAAGGAATGAAGGCGGAATACTGGAGGTGAGAAAATGAAGATTGAAAGGAGAGCCTTGGATTTAGCATTCTTCCTTATTCTATAAGCAGATATGGACTTTTATGAACTGTTTAAGAACATGCATTTTGGATTTTGGGTTGTGTTTCATATTTTGTTGCATGATTTCCCATGTTCTGTACTTTAAGTTCTAGTAATTTCCTTTATCCCTCATGGCCATGAGTCCTGTTTTCCCATTGGTTGTTATTTGGTGCAGTGCAGCACTTTCCGTATATGGTTATGCCATCCCCTTAGTTTGCATGCTCCTCCCTAACTCCTCCCCAGTTACACCCTCTTGCTAGAATGTTCTCGCCTTACCCTATATAAGGCAGGAGCTGTTTTGAGTGTGTTAGTTCAATAAAGGCTTTTCTTCTCACCATCAACCCTGAGGCATACAGACTCTCATTTGTCCCACCTCTGACAGCGGAAAGTTAATATTTTGATGCTAAGATATTAACAACCACCCACTCATATTTTCTCCTAGTGAAAGAAAAGAGAGGGACAGGAACTGAATCATCAAATCAAGCATTAATTACAGTAAGTGAAAATGTCAGAGCAATAGATGTATAAGTACTCCAGACAAGCACAGAAGAGATCTCTTCACATTTCTACAACTATAAAAGGCTGTTTGCATGGCAGGGTTTTGGTGCTGGGGGAGCTACAGGGATAGCTGTTGTGAACAGCTTAGAAGCTTCCCCACTGTCCAGTAGAGCCAATGACAGCCAGCTCCAAGATGGACCCCCCACTGGACACGGATGAGCCCATCAGACATGGTAGTAATGCCTCTGTGATCATATGTTTAGGAAGGGGAAAAAAGTTATTGCACAAAAGTGAATGCAGCAAGAGAAGAGAGGAGAGAGAATATGTGAGAGAATCAACTCTGCAGACAGAGGTCAGAGAAGGGGAGGGGGAGGAGGTGCTCCGGGTGCCAGGGCAAAGATTGCCCTGCAGCCCATGATGAAGACCATAGTGAGGCAGGCTGACCCCCTGCAGCCCATGGAGATCCACAGTGGAGCAGATATCCACCTGCGATCTGTGGAGGACCCCACTCCAGAGCAGGTGGATGCCCAAAGGCATCTGATCCTGTGGGAAGCCTAAGCTGGGCAAGCTCCTGGCAGAACACGTGGACCCATGGAGAGAGGAGCCCACACTGAAGCAGGTTTGCTGGCAGGACTTGAGATTGTGTGGGAGACCCACACTGGAGCAGTCCGTTCCTGATGCACTTCACACCACGGCAGAGACCACACTGGAGCAGTTTGTGAGGAACTGCAACCTGTGTGAAGGACTCATATTGGAGAATTTCTTGCAGGACTGTCTCCTGAGGGGGGGGACTGCATGTTGGAGCAGGGGAAGAGTATGAGGAGTACTCCCTCTGAGGAGGAAGGAGCAGCAGAAACAACTTGTGATGAAGTGACCACAGTCCTCATTCTTCATCCCTCTGCGCCACTGCGGTGGATGAGGAGGTAGATCATCAGGAATAAAGTTAAGCCCAGGAAGAAGGGTGGAGTAGGGGAAAGGTGGTTTTAATATTTGAGTTTACTTCCTATTATCCTATTCTGATTTGATTGATAATAAACGGAACTATTTTCCCTGAGTTAAGTCTATTTTGTCTGTGATGATAATCGGTGAGTGATCTCTCCCTATCCTTATCATGGCCCATGAGTTTTTGTTATATTTTTTTCACCTGTCCCGCAGTGGAGAGGAGTAGCAGCTTTGGTGGGCTCCTGACATTTAGCCAAGGTCAACCCACCACAAAGACTCATCTAATTTTGAAAAAAAATTTTTTGTCCCTCATGTAAATGAAGTTGGGGATAATACTATATAATAAATTAAGCTCTAGTCAATCCAAAATACAACAGTAAGAGAGAAGAATATACATAATATTATTCAACCTACCTTAAAATAGTTGTTCAATTTTATACCTAAGATTATTTGCCCTTTGGAGGAATCTTCATGTCTCCATTAATTACGGAAGGAGACTGGGTAACTAAGAAGAGATGAGTAACTTTTAGATGGTAGCCATTGAAATTCATCCCTGCTTTAATAAGGATTCCCGCTGCCTCTCTGTGAGAAAATCTTTTGAACTCATGTTAGAAATGTCCTGTGAACACAATTCTTTCCATTCATGAGCATAAGAACAGTTTTATGTCACATTTCAGTGACATGGTGTAGGAATTCACTGCAATATGAAGTGTGACTAGAAGGGTCAGCATGCACTATTGTGACCTGTTTGTAGCCAAGAGAAACTTCTTGCCTGATGTGATATTGTATATCCCATGTGCAAAAGGTAAAAGGAACCTTTCACAGCAGTCCAACATCCCAACTGTCTGATGTTTTATGTTTTGATTAAAATGTTTTTGCTTCTGATGTTTGCATTTTATTGCAGACTCTTTTTTTATTATTTATATCAAATTACAGCATGGTGTTTTGTTCTCATAATTATGCTTTTCTCTGCTCCTAAACATCATGATCATAACTACTACTACTGCTGCTGCTACTACTACTAATTATTAATATTAATAATATGAATGTTATGAATATTAATTTTCTTATCTTTTTAGCTAATTTCTTTGTGGTTTGCGTTTTGAAGCTTCTGATTTAGGTGTCAATTCCCTAGTTCCTTCCTAGTTACAAGCTGGTCTCCAGGAAGGCCTAGACTGAAACTATCACAAGGCTTAAGTTCATAAATACGTTAACTGAAGAATGTTGAGTGTATTAAAGACTGTTTTGTGCTTTCAGCCTTTTGAACTCACATATTCTGCCTTTGCAAACTTAACAACATATTCTTTTTGCAAAGGAAAGTAGTTGTTTCATTTTTCTTCTCATTATGATTGTTTAGAAAATCTATAAAATAGCTACAGATAACTTCTAAATCTCATGGACCATCCCATCACAGATAATCAGTTCAAATTTGAACAAACCAAGGGTGAAGATTGCTATTCTTTTAAGATCTGGTTCCAAGACTTTTCAAGGGCCCTGAAAATCTGAATTATTCAGCAACCATACGTAAATACACATACACACATAAACACTCTCTCACACGTATATTTATATGCATATGTGCATGTATGTGCATATACTTACACATATTTACACATGTGTATCCCTGTATTTTTCCAAACTGCTATTTGTTAACATTTTCACACATACCTAATTACGATAAAGTTAATGGCAGTAATGCAATTTGTTCACTTAAATCTGTTTCTCTTTAGATTGTAACATGACTGTTATCATCAGCACTTTTAATGTCTTTTCTGGGAATCCAGAACTTTGGCTGTATAAATTGCCTTGAAAAATTCCCAAGATGTTGAATCATACAGGATTCAGATTATATGTCTAGAAGTGACAAAAAAGTGCAGCAGTCCAAAGAAAATAAAGAAGTATGATTCCAGAGTATGAACATTTTTAAACTGAAACTGAGATCACTGAACATTTTATAATTCTGAAGCAGCTGTCCAAATGGAGTATTATTAAACGTCAAAAAGAATTTCAATAATAAATCCGAATGTAGTGAGTGTACTGTAATGAAAGTTGGGAATGACCAGAATGAAAGCTATGAGGACTGGCATCAGAACTAAGAGCTTGATGTGGTTAATGACAATGAGACATCCCTCTGAATTGAAGATTCTTAGTTTATTAATTTTATGTGGTGTTATACCACTTCCTTCATGTTATTGTTTTACCCTTTTGTTATGTACCCCAAGTTCATTATAAAAATCCCTCTTTTCTTCTGTACCCTTTATCTCTATTTTCTGATTGGCTATCATTTGCTGCAGTGCAGTCATACCCATATATGACCATCCCTCCCTTACATGGGCCTACTTTGCATGCTCCTCCCTTTCTCCTCCCATGTTCTGCCCACTGTTCCAGCACCTTCCAAGCCTCCCCTATAAAAGGGGCGGCTATTTTAATAAAGTGCTTTTGCTGTTCACCCTGCAGGAATGTTCCCGTGTCTCCCTTGCAGCTGTCAGGGCTATATTTTGGATTTGTGCTGAAAACTGTACTGATAATACAGAGATATTTTTTTTAATTGCTGAGCAGTGCTAGCACAGCATAAAGGACTTTTTTGCTTCTTGTTCCATCCTTACAGCAAGTAGGCTGGGGGGCACAAGAATCTGGGGTAGGATACAGCCAGAACAGCTGCCCCCATCTGACCAAAGGTGTATTCCATACCATATGGCATCATGCCCAAAAAACCTTGGGGAAGAAGGAGAAGGAGTGGGAGGTGGGGGACAGATACAGACATTTAAGTGATGGCATTTGTCTTCCCAGATCAGTTACGTATGATGGAGCCCTGCTTTCCTGGAGATGACTGAACATCTGCCAATTCATGGGAAGGAGTAAATGGGTTCCTTATTTTGCTTTGTTTGTGTGTGCAGTTTTTGAGCTACGTATTAAACTGTCTTTATCTCAACCCATGAGTTTTCTACCTTTTATCCCTCTGATTCTCTCCCCCCATCCCACTCATAAGGGAGAATGAGAGGAGATGTGTGGTGCTTAGTTTCCAGCTAGGTTTAAACCACAATATAGTCTAAGAATATTTTAATTTTGTTTTTAAATAGAAGCAATTTAAACTGATGGGACTTAAAATCTCATAAAGTTTCTTAAATTACCTTCATTATCAAATTATGGAGTATGGTTGTCAGGATCTTGGAAATGAAGCACACTTCCCTAAATGGCAGGTGGGCTCCTAGAATTTGTTCTTAAAAATGAATACTTCCTTCAAAGGAGCAAATATTCTATAACCAAAAGATAAAAATCTTCTAAGATATTTGTAAAATTTAATTTTTTTCAAATATGAGTTATTCTGCTGTGTCTAGATATAACATTATCACATGAAAAGTGAATTGATTTCAGTAGGTCTGCAAAATGAAGTCCACATGAGGTAGTCATGGTAAATTCTACTTCTGTTGAAATCTGAAAGAGATACGCTTCTGTATCCTCATCATAAAGATGGGGGGCTCAGTCAAAATAAAAGAAATAAAATTGCTTCTCTCTGCTCAAGGAGCATAAGATTTTTTTAAATTATGTTTATATTACATAAATTATGTATCCTGAAATAAAACATATCTTAAACTTCTTAAAGAGACTGTTCCACGCCTGGCCTGAAGTCAATTCTCTTGGTGGTTTCCCCTGCAACTCTGCAGGAATTATTACTGATCCAACACTGGTAGGCATTCTAACAGGTAATGGACTTACCAGTGCTTAAAGCTGTGTGTCGTCAATGTTAAGTTTGCCAAAGTAATCATAGTCTCAGGCTGTAAAACTGTTATTGAGTAGTGTGGACTCTAAGTGGCATGTGTGGCTGGCATTCATGCTGCTCAGGACTCCTGTCCCCTGGGAAAGATCTGTCTGGTAGAGAGTGAGTTGGACTGGTCTGGAAACGGAATGGGTTTGTTCTTAATTCCAGTTATGGAAAGTCAGTGATCCATCATTTAAGTGCACTCTGGGCTCCCTTTTCAATTTCATAACACCATTTGGACCCTTTTATCTATTAATATATAATAGAGTAGCTAAGAAAAAAAAGGCTTTAAAGGAAAAAATTCCCCCTCTTAGTTTCTGTAGATTATCAATAGAAAACAAATTGATAGCAATGAACGGTAGGTCATATTTTCCTGAAATACTCAGAAGTCTAAATAAGTAAGAATGCAGCCAATAAAACACCAAAATTTTCTGAAATTGCTAGCAGCTTTTAGCGTATGAAATCAGAAAAGATTAAAGAGTAGGGCTCTGTAGGTTAGATTTTCCTCTACAGCAATGTATGTAGTAGGAAGGAAAGAGCCCGTTCCGCTTACAGAATGTAATGATTGAGAAAAGAAAAAATCATAATGCTCAAGCTGTAATTTAATCAGATGATTAACTTTAATATCTCTCATATTATGAAGAGGAGTAGAAAATTGGTTTTAACTAAGACTTTTTAGATAAAGTTCAATGAATTATTTGTCTTTCTTTTTGTCCTCACATTCTTAAAAGCTTAACATTCCTAAATACAAAGAGACATTGTGTTTAGTGTTCTTTGATTTACCACAGTTTTAACCCATTTTAATGATATTGCTTACAGATAGAGCAGTATAAAATAGTAAAACTTAGGTGATGTGACTTCCCCTATTTTCATGGTTTAGAAGTAACTTTGGAATTTGTAAAGACTTTTTGAGAGACAAATAAAAAAGAAGACATAAATTACATTATTGCAATTCACTCAATTTTTAGCAGCTTTCTGTTTGTTCAGTAAACTGTTTGACAGAGATTGATGTTAAGTAAGCCCTAAAATATACTTACATGCAGTATGATCACTATATTAAACTGAAGGAATTAAAACCCAAAAGAGTCTGCACATTGTTGGAAGATTTTTAGGAAAAAATATTAATGACAAATACAGATCTACTTCAAAGATAAAATGAATTTGCCAGATGTGACAAGACACCTGAGATAAGATTATTATTTTCTGGTTACAGTACTTGATGCCAAGGATGAGAAAATTCAAAGAAAATATCTGTCCAATTTAGCCAAATTCTTAAGTATGAAGTATGAATCAGGAGCTCTAAGAAATTTAACATCTTTCTTTTCTGATTTTGATGATAACTGCATGAACTGCAGAGACATCAAATGTTATTAGAATATACATCTGTTATAAATTATCACAGCCCTCTTTTCGCTCACATAATCAGAAGGCAATCACTCATGTTGCTTTTTTTCTTAAAAACAACCAGGATTTCAGTAATCAGTTCATCCAGATGTTAGTTCCACCAAAGGGAACTAGAGGCTAGTGAAGATGAACATCCCATATCTTAGGGCATTACTCACTTTGATAAAAAGTCTCAAGCCATAAATACAGAGGGATGTTCAGTGAAATGATTTGTCTGTTCTGAATGCTGTGATCTAACTGTATTGAAATGAAGTGCATCCTTGGCGCTTGGATGTGCCGCCATGAAGTATTTTACCAAAATACGTACCCCTACTCAAAATTACGCTTTCTTTAATTTTCTTTTTAGAAAGTTATTCAGAATTTTTTGAGCAGACTCATCTTTTCCTTTCAAAAGCCGAAATTTATAGCATTTTTAAATATTACAACTTTGGTTTGAGTTTGAAAAAGTTCTTTAAAAACAATTAAGAATCGCCTTAATTTAAGAGCTTTGGAGACCTTTTTCTAAAGATTTTAATTTTACCAATTTTCAGGTAAATATTCCTCTCTGGGATGACATTTAGTCAATTATTCCAAGACAAGAGACCATCAAATTTTTAGAGCCCCAACTTTTTACAGACTTTTTACAGAATCACAAAATTAATCAGGTTGGAAAAGACTCCTGAGATTATAGAGTCCAATCTTCAACTGTATACCACCATGTCAACTAGATCATGGCACTGAGTACCATGTCCAGTCTTTTCTTAAACACCTCCAGGGATGGTGATTCTACCATGTCCCTGGGCAGCCCATTCCAATGATGCAGATTCTTGACACTGCAGCAAAGCTGCAACTCTAGCTGAGGGAAAGGAAGCCTGTATTTGTCCTGGAACAGTTTTGGATGAACCTATCCAAATTTTTTCTTTAACAGAAAAAGTGCTGCAGCACTTTGTTCCATGCAGAAATTACTTTCCCTGAGCAGATATGCAGCAACAACTGGGAAAGAAGCCAGGACATAAGGTTCCTGCAGTGTTCTTGGATTAGAGTGAGTAGGAAATTTTATGAGGTAAATATGACTGTAGGTGCTCTGAGACAAAAAGTTTAAGTCCTGGCAGACTTTTTTTTGGCAGTAAAGCTTAACACTCTAGATCTGACTCTCAGTGGTATAGTTTGCCTGCAATGTAAGACATGAGTGAGTGCACAGGTGTTTGTCACATACCTAATAAGCATCATCAGTAAAACATTGTCTTCTAATTTTTATGATGAAAAGGTGTTGAAAATAGTTGTGTTGTGGTTTTGTGCTGTTTTTTGTTTGTTTGGGGTGTTTTTGTTTGTTTTTTTTTCACCAACACATCTGCATGTCCAGTCTTTCCTCTTCAACGCAAACATATATTTTTTATAGCATCATAACTGAAAGGAAAGTCTTCAGTCTTGAGGAGCCATTAGAAAACTTCATTTTTTTCCTTCAGTTTTGATATGTAATTAATTGCAGAAGAACAACCTGCCAAGCATTAACTGTCCTGTGTAGGAGAGCACAAGACACAGTTCCCAAGGAAAGGCACAATGGATTGTTTTTGGACTGTACAAAGTGGCATGAGAGTAGAGGTAAAAAGACTAAATTAACTACTAGCATAGCTACTAATCTGAGGCTTCACCAAGACCACATTGTACAAAGTAGACACCTCAGCTTATTCTAGAATAGCTTGAGGATCTCTAACATACCGCTTCATTCTATCATCAGGAAATGGCCTTATACATCTCAATCTATCTGGCTTTCAAATATTTTACAAAAGTTCCTCCCTAAACAATCTATGCTGTTATTCAATTTTAATTTTTCCATCAAAAATGCAAAATAACTTGTGTATGATTTCTTTACCATTGCAGACTATACACGTTCACTTTATTTCAGGGCTTCAATATGGAGCAATTTTGCACCATGATTTATAAGGCTGAGTCTTATGACAGGAGTAAAAAAAAAAAAAAAAAGAATTAAGAAAAAATTCATGATTAAATATATATCTCAAGCACAGATTCAACAGGGATGAGCAGACTTTAACCCAACTGTACCATTTTAATGCCAAGTATTTCTCCACTGTGCCTTTTCCATCCCTAGAAATTACTGGAGGATATATATAAATGATCGGTTTTCTGGAATTTCTACTTAAGTATATATGACATTTTGAGGCTTTCTTAGAGCCACAGAAGCTACTAATCATCCATCTAAAATTTATCATCAGAAGATAAACAGCTCCTCTACCAATTTGCAAGAATCAGTCCCCAACACTATGGGCACATTTGTCTTGAGGGCACACACACGTCCTTCTTTACCAGGATTTAATACCTCTTCTGGAGTAGCAGTTGCTAGATGCACTGTGGATTCAACATTCTTTAGTTTTGTTTTTCCCCTGCAGTACAGAACTGTATAGAAAAGATTTATTATTCAGTAAAGTCAGAAATCTTGCTACAAAGTTGAAACAACAGGTCAGGCTTTTCACTGTGTAAGCAAAAACACAAACTAAGAAAATAGAAGTGAGGATCCTAGTCTATCTTCCCCACTGCTTACATTTCTAGTTACTTATCGTGTATCTATATGTATCTCAGAAATTACATTGCTTCACATTTGCTCTATACTTCCCTCAGCACTCACTGAGTACTATGGATTTTGAAAGTACTCTCAGCATAAAGGGCTGGTAACACATCCTTTGGTCTGGATCTCTTCCCAACCTACTCTTGTGGCTCCTGTACAGGAGTTTTGAGGTCTGATCACCTTGTTTTCAATACTATAATGCCATAGGAGCATCTCTAGTCCCAGAGCATTTTCCTCTCTCATTTCTCTCCAGTTGATTTTCTGTCTTGTTAACTAGCAGAAATACAGATAACTTTGTCAGACACCAAATGTCTTAGAAAAATTTGGGGTATCATCCATGATATTCAACCTCCATTTTATCTAGTCCCACTCCAGGCAGAATATTTATGACAAATCACAGGTCTTGCAGATCTACCAATACCAAAGAAGAGAATTAAAACAAAGTAACTGGTTTTTATCTCTCAAGAAAGTTCATGACACTTTCTACATTATTAAGGTTTTGAAGCTATGATATATTATCAAGGCAGATGACAGATATTGTGAAGTTCAACTAACTTGCTTCTTGCTAATGTAGTAGTAGTTTTAAGGGCTCTGATGTTGCAGTATTACATCTACAATGTAGGTTCACAAACCCCTGGAACCACTGGGGATTTTGAGTGGAATTTATTAATTTATTTTTAGCATAAGTAATAAAGATCTCTATCTACTCTTGTTGCTTGCATTCCTAATTGCTAACACAACACATCAAGGAATTCACTCTGAAGTCTACTAATAACCTTATGTCAATAAAGGATTAAGTTTAGGAAAATGCTTCTTACGATATCCTTTTAGATACATTTGCTCTTTCTGCTTTATGGTGTTGGGAATCATAACATCTGCTGATGGGAAATTCTTTTCCATATAGTCTCTCCAATAGATATATTCATATAGAGTCTCAGGAAAATGGAGAAGAGATTGTTTAATTTTCCTCAGAATACAGCTATCTGGTTGTTTTGACCACCAGATATTTGTTCTCCTGATGGTAAATTGTTTTCTACTAAAAAAAGTATTGAGGATGGCATTGATAGTACTTGATGTCTTTGTGGAAGTAACTGAAAGTGTGGCTACCACTGTTATAAGTCACCTTTTTTTTTATTGTTTGTATATACAGTCCCAGCTATTTCAACTGCAATCTATAGTATCAGGTAAGCTTAAAAACCTCTTAGAAACACATCATAAATTAAACTGAAAATATTTGTCTTCCATTTTAAAGTTGGTAAACTTGGAAGTGGCTATCTTTAAAATGATCCATCCATCCATACATAGTATTCATATTAATGTCCATGACTTTATGTATTCATTAATTTTCTTTCATTTTCTATTCTAAGTAGCAATTTTTTGAACTTTAAAATGTCAAGGCTTTTTATTAGAATTCTCTAATAGCATCTACTACAAGGTCAAAATCATAAACTCTTTTTGTGTCATTTATCCTGGATAACTAAAGAACTATTTTGAAAAACAAAAGGAATCATAGTATTACTTATAAAAAGTTATTACCAAACATTCTGCAAAATAGTCTAAATTAATGTTAAAAAATAGCTTAAAAAAGTTACAGAGTACTAATGTGAAAGAAGCAAAAGCAAACGAAGTGCATTACTTCACTGCAAGTCCCCTATGTATCTGCAACTTAAATATCATATTAATTTAATTGTTCCTCTGTTCTCAAATAAGAACAGAGAAGGCAAAAAAAATTGATGATAAGCGTAAGAAGGATACAGAACTATTTCCATTCAAGGACCAATTAATAGATTAGGTGTCTTCATTCTGGAAAAGAAACAAATGACTGGAAAGATGATCAGAGTTTTTAAATTGCGAGTTGCCAGGAGAGACTGGTTGAGGAAAGTGTGTTTATTGTTTGCAGTACAGGAATATGTATGAGCTCTGGGATGATGGGTTAGAACAAAATAGAGAAGGCATTCCCTTACGTAGTGGTGCTCAGGTATCTGATTCCCATAAGGAACAGCTTTCCAGAAGATGTTTTGGATACAAAAATTTTGCATCGGTTCAAAATTTTCTTAAATAAAATCACATAGGAAAATACAATATTTGGCTTCTGCTCTTTCTGAGCCACAGAAAGCTGTCCTAAGGCTGGCAGAGTGTCCTGGTATGGAAATCATTAGAAGCCTGCCTTGATCTGATACTCCTCAGGTGTCACTAATCTAGAAATGGGACATGGACCTAGGTCTTTGTGCTGGTTTCAGCTGAAGTAGAGTTAATTGTCTTCACAGTGGTTAGTATGGGGCTGTGTTTTGGATTTGTGCTGAACACAGGGTTAATAATATACAGATATTTTTGTTATTGCTGAGCAGTTCTTATCACAGCCCAGACCTGTTCTGCTTTTCACACTGAAACACTGGCAAGGGATTTGGGGATGCATGGGAGGCTGGGAGGAGACATAGCCAGGGCAGGTGACTTTAACTGACCAAAAGGGTATTCCAGACCATATGACATAATGCTCAGTAGAAGAAGGAAGGGAAGGGGAGATTTGGAGTGATGACATTTGTCTTCCCAAGTAATCATTATGCGTGATGAAGCTCTGTTCTCCTGGAGATGGCTGAATGCCTACCTGCCCGTTGGAAGCAGTGAATTAATTCATTGTTTTGCTTTGCTTGTATGCGGGGCTTTTGATTTCCCTATTAAACTGTCTTTATCTCAACCCATGAGTTTTCTGGGTTTTGTCTTTCTAATTCTCTCCCTGGTCTTTCTGGTGGGGGAGTGAGATAGTGGCTGTATGGGGCTTGACTGTTGGCTGGGTTTAAACCATGACAATCCTCTTGACTGACTTGGTAAAAAACATTTTTATATTCTCATACAGTGTGTAAGAGGAGCACATAGCAGACATTTTAGTTTTTAAGGGTGTTTTATGTAATATTTCATTGGTCCCTCAAGTGGCTAAGAATTGTATAGAAATATTAAACGTATTTATTTTAACATATTCATCCTACTCTTTCTGGTCCTGTTTTTAGACATGTATTGTGAGACATACTTCCCCCTCCTTCTTTTGTCTCTATGGTTTGTATTGATTTGTCAATGACACAAACTTCACATTAATGTTTTATTAAAATCTTAACTCTTTCATTATTCCCCTTTTTTTTTTTCAATGATATTGTATTATTTTATTACCTGGAGATGAGTAAAGATAAATAACTAAAAATCAGTTTTCCTAGGAAAATCTGTTTTATTGTATTTTCTTCACATGGATAGTTTTGTCAGTAGTAGTACATACCCTGACAGTCAGAGAGAAAATGTAAAAATAACCCGTTTCTGGAAATGTTTAGATTACCATGAATCAAAACACTTATGAGACCTGATTCACAGGAAAAAAAAAATGTAAAAGGCAAAAAGAACCCTTCTCATACATTAATGTTTAGCTTTGCCTATGTTTATGGTCTGAAGTACTTACACAAGAGAGAGAAACAGGGGTTTAAGTCATTATAGAATCAAAACTATAGTGCATCATCCTACTCCATAAACATCTTTTAAATGGCTAAGAAAAAAAAAGAATTAAAAAATTGCAGGAAAAGAAACAATCTTCCATCCATATATATATGAACATTATAAGAAATGAAAGTGACAAAAAAAATTTAAAAATTATGGTGTGATTTAAGACATCATTATGCCAAATCATTCAGTTTCCAGTTCTTAATATTCTGTTTGAATAGACAAAAGCAAATTCTAAAAAGAAGCAAGATATTTGGTAAAAGGGACAGGCAGAAATAGGAATAACTAAGAGTATCTCTTCAGGCTGTTGCAGAAGAGTATTGTTGTTGAATCTGCGTGATCCTGCCAGAACATATTTGAATCTTTTCAGTGAATATATAGTTACATCATGTAACATCACAGTAGTTTTCATATTCACCAATTTTATAAAGTAATGTTCCTTGATTCTGCCTAAGAGGATTAATTTAATTGCAAATTTTACTTGTGGTTAGACTAATTTTAATTTTTACATATATACGTTTTTTAACCAAGAACAAACTCAATGCATCAATGATTTGCCTGTTTGAATCACAAATGTCAGCAGGGGTGTAAACTGTGTGGTGAAGAAAATACACTAAAAACAGAAGAATGTGGGAAACAGGTTAGGAAAGCTGTGGGCCTTTATAAGAGCAGGTTTATTAATTTTTTTATTCCTTGCTTATATTCTAATTGTTCCTTGACTGATCCCCATATTTCTGATTAAACATCCTCATCTGCTAGACAGTTTTGTGTATTTGCTTTCCTACAAGTGAAAAGGTACTTCAACATCCGCTCTGCATTGTTTTTCTTTCATTTCCATTATGTTCACTGAGCTTGTTATCTGAAATCATCTGGAAATACTTTCTTTTGCTGTTATTAACCACTCCATTTAGCAATGTGGGCACTTAAATATGGTCTTACTCTTTTCAAGTCATCTTTTCCCTTTTTTGGTGTGAACAGGAAATGACTTTTAAAGTCTCTGCAAATACCATTTTCAGCAGGGCAGTGTTACTGTGGAATTTTTTTCTTATCTACACAAACACTACATTGTAGCTTATCCTGAAATACATGAAATATAAAAATGTTGTGATGACAAATCACACTGATTAATCAGAGATATAATTAACATCCTTTCATATATTATAGCACCGGTCATTAACAGGTAATCTAATCAATGAAACAAAGAGTGTTTTTTTCTGATTAATTGGAATTATTTCCCCAATATTCTTATTATTTAAATTAATTATTAAATTAATAATAGTTTCAATCATTAAGATAAATAACTCTGAAGATAAAAGCTTAACTTCAAAGACTGAAAAAGATTTAAAATATTTAAAACATTTAAAACATTTATTTTTTTCTGTTTATGGCCGGAACCCACACAGTATTATTTGGATGTGAAGGATCAAGTAGACTTTTGCTTATAAATATTAAAGGAAGAAAAAGTAAAGCCACAGGAGTTTGGAAGCAAAAGGTAGCACAGAATCACAGAATATATAAGGCTTGAAAAGATCACTGGAGGTCACCTAGTCCAACCCCTCTGCTAAAGCAAGTTTTCCTAGAGCAGATTGCACAGGTTCACATCCAGGAGGGTTTTGAATGTCTCCAGTGAGGGAGACTCCGCAAACACTCAGAGCAACCTGTTCCAATGCTCCAGTGCTCTGTCACCCTCAAAGTAAAAAGATTTTTTCCTCATATTCGGATGGAACTTCCTGTGTTTCAGTTTTGTGCCCGTTGCCCCTTATTATCCCTTCACTGGGCACCGCTGAAAAGAGTCTGAGCCATGCTCTTGACACCTGCCCTTATGATATTTGTATGCATTGATAATCTGCTTCTTCTCAAGCCTGGACAGGTCCAGCTCCCTTAGCCTGTCCTCGTGAGATGCTCCAGCCCCCTAAACACCTTTGTTGGTCTCTTCTGGATCCGCTCCAAGATCTCCATGTCTCTCTCTTACTAGACACAGCACTCCAGATGTGGCCTCACTAGGATTGAGTAGAGGAGCAGGATCACCTCTCTTGACCTGTTTGCAGTGCTCTTCCTAATGCACCCCAGGATGCCATTGTCCAAAACTACTGATAAAATTTTCTAAGTAAAAATTCTTACTTTCTGGACACATTATACTCCATGCTCTATGAAGCATCAGTTTACTTTGCACATTTTGTGGGATTACTATAATGAATGCTTAATGTGAAATAATGTTAAAAGCCACTAGAACTAGGAACAGAGGTGCAATTTTTGTATTCTGTTTTTAATCATGATGACAGTAAAATTAAAATTCCAATGGGGACTAATTTACAAAAAATTGTGTAATTATTTTCAAAATATGAAAAAGAAGTGACAGAGAAATCTATTAGTATTGTCTCCAAGCAACTTACTGAAAAGGAAATGGAAGGGGAAGGGGAGAGGAAAAGTGAAGGGGAAGGGGCATTTAAAAGAAGTTACTAGCCATGTAAGTCCTATTTCGCATAATTCATCTGATATCTAAGTGAAGTCTTCAAAGGATTTCTTTGTTTTTATAATGGAGGGCAAACCTAGTTTTAATGATTCAATCTTTCTCATGCCTTAGGGTATGGTAGCTTCTGGGTTTCATACTTAATGATTATTTCCTTCATAGCCTAATTTGATAAGCAGTACTAAAATGCTCAATGGAAAAATTTCGCAACTGAGTACTTAAACCATTATAATTTAGCATTGCCAGCAATAGTAAATTTTATACATAATCTTATTTTGCATCATTTAATTGTATTTTTATTGATGTTTATCAGTATTGGACATAAAATATATTCAATAACAATTTAAGAATTACAGAATAGAATAACATTCTTTTCTTCCCATCTCTTTACTGACTACTTCATGTTCATTCATTTATTCAATCGTTAGAAAGCTTTTCAGGCTGTGTATCATTTCAGAAAAGGAACTTTACTGTTTTTGTAATTATAAAAAGCTGTTAAAAATTTAATGGTTTTATTAAATATTCTTCTTAAAAGAGAAATAGTGAAGCAAAGATGGAGGGAAAAAGAGGTAGAAAATCTTGGCAAAAGCTGGATGAACAAATATCCACAATATTGGAGAAAGTTAGTATCAAGGAAGCTTAGACCACAGAATTAGTCAGATTTAAATCCTTGGCTTATATTAGAAGGTAGAAAGAGACTAGTCCTCAGGCAGTACTATACCACAGGTAGTTTCGTTATAGTTCATTCAAAGAAGAACACTATTGGTCAGAGCTGGTTTAATTGGTAGACATGAATCTTGATGAATCTTAAGAATTAGGTAAGTACATATGTATTTCATCAATTTCCCCCTGTTTCCAGTTCTTCCACCTACATATATAAAAAGGAAGAAACTTAAGCGTCCTTAAACTCAATAACAAAATATCTTATTGACCAAAAATGGAATTAATCTTATTTATTTTTGCTAAAATCTGGTAGCCTAGATAATAACGCTTTGATTTTGTTTAAATTTTTGGGTTTGTTTGTTTGCTTAGGCTTGTCACATTAGTGGTGAGAGTTGCAGCACTTCCCTGAACCACATGTACAGATATGTCTTTTGTAGGCAAGCGAGTACTGTCCCGGATCCTGAGGAGCAGCAAATGGGAAAAAAAAGAAAGAAGATGGAGCTGTCTTTGATTTAAGACAGCTGTCTTTGATTTAAGACAGCTGTCTTAAATCAATTTTACCAACAGAAAAAGTTACTTTATGGAATCCTAACCTGGCTTTCTGGAAATTTTTCATCACATTGTGAGTTCAGATACACCTTGGAGTACTCCAAGTGGATTGCAATTAAACTACATCTGGAGTAATTCCTACTCAGCATGAACAAGGCTGAAGGCAACAAGCAACAGCTGTTCTACATTGCAGCTTTTTACTAATGTTACTGTATGTTTAGGACATTTATAAACTGTTCATTTATACACAGTTGTACCACTACTACCCTCATCAAAGCTTAGCAAAGTGGTCCAGTTAAAATAATACTGACTTATTTGAGCACTATTAATATTCCAGTATTCTTATTTTTAAGCTGTTTACAGTATATTTCCCTGGAAAAGGTTCTTTTATGATGAGGGTTGTTCTCTACCTACGTACCACTGACTTAAACATTTAGAAAATTTAATTTTATTTATCGCTGAAGAGAAGAACTCAAACTATTTAGGCATAAAGTGCAATTCTGATCTAAGGCAAAGGTAATGGAGAGAGAATTTGATACCTACTTCATATGACTAAAGTCAGAGTTCATTTAAAGTGCTTGAAATCTGTGGCATATTCTGAATTTAATATTTATGCAAAACCTGCAGTGCAATGAATTTATTTTTTTATTTAAATAATTATGTATTAATCAACAAGACACTTTAGCATCGCCTGTAACTGAAATGTTATAGCAGCAGTTTGGTAAAAGAGGGATTATATTGTACTGGGCAGCTGAAGAGGACTTCAAAAGTGAAAAATGTTAAAAGACTGAAAAGGAATATGTAAGCCTGCTCAACTGAAAAACAATGTTGTCTTTGCTGTACATCTGTGAAGATGACTTCTATTTTGGCGTCTAACAAGTATTCTTTGTCATTTCCAGATGTTTGTCAGTTGTCTTTCAAGGAATTTATGACTGATTACCTGTTTATCACAGAAACTGGACTAACCTCCAGACTGTGACATGAACAGTAGTATTTCTTATATGACAGTATTGTACCAAAGAGAGAACATAAAATTTCTAAAGACTTGTTGGAATCTCTTAGTGGATCAATACAACAGCAAATGAATTGCTCTGGATAAGAAGAGGAGGTTGAACTGCTTGCAATATATTGTTTGAAGATAACTGGTCTTTATGACAGGAAATATGGTTGGCAAAAATGCTAAAAAATGTTAACATATTTTAGGGGCGGTGGACAGCTCTTAGACATAAGCCTCTGAAGATTCCTCAGCGTCTGTAATAGAATATTAGTTTCAGACTCATCATATTCTCTGCCAAGTAAAAAATGGATGATGGAAATGGAGGATTGCAATTTAACAGGCTTTGTCATAAATAATTTGGAAACAGTTGTACCATGGAGAAGCCAAAGCTGTACAATCCCAATCAGTTTGGATTCAGGCACTGAGGAAGGTTATATCCCACTTAATCTTGGACTTACATAGTACAGATGTCTGTGTATGAGGCAGTCAAGCCTCATAGTTGATGCTGGATGGGAAGGTTTTTTTAGATTAAACATCTTATGTATTTTAGTATTTACTTTACAAAAAGATAAGCGGTTAATTATGTTCATTGACTACAAGAAGAACTTACATGTATGTAAGTGCTTATATAGATTAACAAGTCATATATCTAAACCAGAGATTTTTTTAATCTGACTTCTGTGCATTAGGTTGCACTCCATGGGCTTAGAAGCACTCCTGTCCTCCAGTAGCCTATACAAAACCTAGGTCTATTCCAGCCCCTGGCTCCAAACCCCATATAATCGATGACAGCAGAAATAAAATGAGGGAAGGAGTTATCCTGAGTGGAAAAACAAAGTAATACAAAGACCATCACACAGCTATTAAAAAAAAAACAAAACCAAAACCAAAACTGGACTGAATCAAAATCTAAATAGTCATTGCATCTTAGGGTGTTCGGAGCACCATGATGAAAACAAAGAACAGAGCCAGTTGTTATGTACAACAGATCCATCCAGTGTACCGCAGAGAGAGCTAATATTAGCAGTGGTGGCATGAGCAAGACCTTGGTATTTCATCTACGGAAAATTAATTCCTTTTAGGGTTCCTATTATTGAGTAGCAGAGACTGCCACACAGGCATTTTCTAGGATAAAGCCAATATAACTCTGATGGATTTTTCCCTGTGTATGAAAAAGAAAACCAAAAATTCCATGAATGAATGAACCTGAAACAGAAAATGCAGTATTCAGCACACAGAGCTTGATTTCACATGGCGAAAAGAAGAAGGAGAAAAGGAGGGGAGGAATGACACTACCCAGAGATTTTTACATATAAGATGAAAAAGTAAAATAAACTATTGGGCAGAAGTAAAAAATATTTCATATTGCATAATAGTTCAACAGGATGGGAACCCTTACAGTGAAAAAAAACCCCAGACACAAGACTATGGCAAGTTACTTAAAGTTACTTACAGTGTTTCTTAAGAGACAGTGGACACAGCCTTGGTATAAAATCAATTATTGTTTGACAAAGATGCTGGAGATTGCCATCTCCAGACAACCTCAGGACCTGGACAAGTTCTGCATCTCCAGTCTGGTGGAAGGGAGGCCGCTGCCATCCCTCAGTGCAGGCAGTAGACAGGCAGATTATTCCCATGTGTTGGGACATTGTCCTTGGATGCCCCAAGAACCTGCCAATTCAGTGTCCTCACTTCAACTGAGCAAGTCATTGGGGTTGCTCCACCTGTTAATGTCTTTCTGACCATCAACCAAGTTATTTGTTTAATGTAATTAACATGTTATCAGATAACCTAACAAAGGTTATAGAACACTTTTTCAACATAAGTAGGCACAACCCTGCAAACCAAGGTGGGGACAAAATCAGACAGATTGATAGTATACTGCTAACAAGAGGCACACAAATTGATTGCAGAGCTGACAGCTGTTTTGCTGCTGCAGGGGAGGAGGGGGGAAGGATGAAGAGATATAAAATATATATACAAATTGAAAATACAAATTGAACATCTATAATAATGTGTGGTGAGGGCATCTTGAGTTACAGAACAAAATAGGCAATTTATCTTCTAAAATATATTAAGAATCAAAAGAAAAATAAACAGAATTTAAAAATTTTGGGACACATCATAGGGCTAATGGTGCTAATGACCACAAGGTTCATGCTTTTAGGAGCATTTCCTTCTCCCTATAGCAGAAGGTAAATAGCTGCTAAGTAATTTAATGTTTCAGTAAACTATATCATGATATATTCTCAAGATATATTCTCAAAATCAAGAGAAGAGAAAAACCCCATTTTTTCTTACATAAATTTTCAGGAGAACCAAAAAAAAAAACCTTTACATCTGACAAATTTTGCAGATTAATCTTAAAGTAAGAGGACAGAAAATGGGGAGTTATGTCTGTATTAAATAGTGTTAAACCCTACTTTATGGTACTGACTCTGTTTCCTTTTTTTTCTCCCCTCACATGATGGATTGTATACTCCTCTTCCCTCACAGACACTTAGGTTATTTTGAGGTTGATAGTAGATAAAAATAAAATTAAATAGATGGTTTTGGGCTCTTAGAATACACTAAAATAGAACTGATGCCAGGGGATATCACAAGTATTATTGTCTTTGATTATTTTTTTATTGTCTTCCTTTGTTTCCGTTTTATCATGCAAATAAAATACTTTTAAGTGAAGTATAAAAAATTATAATTATCATATTAAGAATCCATGTAACCATGCTAAGATTTATGACCCTTTCTGAGGGTATTACAGCAAAATTGATTTACAGCACCTTAAGGAGAGGAATTGTGTATATATGAAATGTCAAAAATATTTTACCACAGAAAAAAGTTTTAGTTAAAAGGGTGTTAATATATCATTCCAGTATTTTCCAGATTTTATAGAAATTAATACAATATCAAAACTCTCCATTTTCAGAAATGTTCATCTAACAAAAAATTTTATGCTAAAAGAAAGGAGCTATCTGATATGTAGGACATGCAAGCAAAAAATTAAAAAATCTGCTTAGAAAAATGAATTTTTTTATAAGCCACACAAAATTATTTAAAATAAGATGGTTCTCTGCAGCAGAAAATTACTTCTAATATACATTGCATTACATGAAACATAAGAAAAGGAAAAAGTATTTTTCTAGGAGTTGTACTACTTAGAAGAAAATTTAAAAGACAGTCTATTTCAAAACCATGGCACAATAAGGAGCATAGGTAAGATTTTTTTTTATTTGCTCATTATCTTGATTGCTACTAAAGTTTAATGCTCAATAACATGTCAAACAAACAAAAAAGGAAATTATGCACAGGCACTATTTTGCACTGTAGGTGCGGGAAATTAATAATTGGTAATTGAGTTTTCAGGGTAATGCCTTATGCATATTGTTGTAACTTTCTGTAGGGAAGTCTACTAAAATTGTGACTGTTAAACTGTAAATAATTTTATACATGAAAAGTTGAAAATAATGCAACACAACAAATACCCTATTTTAATGTGTCAAACCAAATACTGAGATGATAAGTGCTTATTTTCTCACTCATAGTCATACTGTAGGTGTCTGAATTTACAGGTGTTGTCAGGTAAAAAATGTTGCTGTGCCAGGAAACCCATAAATTTGCTGTATCTCTCACAGACATCTAGTTACAATAATTTGACCCTAAACTCTTGATTTTTCTTTGGCCAGAATTTAGAAAACTACTGATAAACTAATTCATAAAGTGACATTGGAAAGATACATTACAATCACGCTTAAAAAAAACCCTGTTGCCCTGTTTTTACACTATTAAAACAAATTTGTGGTGGTGATTTTTCAGTGACATTCTTATTCACCAGATTTCAGCATCAAAGGTGTTTTAAATACTCACAAAAAGCTGAACATAGCTGTTGTTCCAAAGCGCTGAATACACTCAGTCAAATGAACATGGATCACTTGGACCATTGCATCATACTTACAGCCTGGTAGTACTGAACTAGCAACTTCACAGAAGCCCATGTCAGAGTACAACCACAGCGAAGGGCCAGTAAAATCAGGTAAAGATTCTCAGTAGCAACCTAGACCTAGAAATAGTAAACCTATATCACAATGAGGCAGACAGAGAAGGTAGTATTTTCTGCCTGTCAAGCACCATGGAGTCATTCATACAACAAATGTAGGTAGACTCAACAAACAGATGCTTATAAATTTGGTATTGTCTAATCAAATTTAGATATGATAGTTATTCATGGGGATGAAAAAAATAGAGAAAAAAGTATCTGATCTTCTCACATGCACCTTTTCAACATTTATTTTATTAATAGTGTTAGCCTTGATTCCAGACATCAGGGTAAAATCATACATCTTTCTTGAAACTGTCATTGAAGTCACCGATCTGCAAATTCCCTCTCACCATCCATTCTCAAGTCACTTTGTTGTCCTTCACTTTCTTAGCAGATTTTTTGCTTTTTCCTCTGCTGGTCAGGAAATCCAGAGAGTAACACTAAATCTTCATTATTTTGAGTACTTTCACATCTTTATCCAGTCAGTTGAAAAACCTAACAAATTGTGCAAAATGAAGGATGTACTATGGATTATTTTACTACTTCTGTCATGAGTCTTCTCAATTTATGTTTCATATTCTCATTTTTCCTTTCTAATTGTCCATGCTTCTTTTCTTTCTATCAGTCTTGTTAATTTTTCTTTAATACTAACCTCCATTCATATAGCCTTTTCCCTACTTTTCACATAACTCTTAAATCCTGTGAGGGTTTTTTCCCGATCTTTTTTTCCTGGTTTTTGAACATTTTACTATTCATTGTCTTTGAAATTTTCCAAATATTAGCCTCCACTCAGCACCTACACTTCCTGTTCCCCAGCACTCCTCTCCTTTTACAAAGAAATTCTCATTTTCTTCAGTTACTTTGCTTTCTTTCTGTTAATTTCTCATTTTTTAAATGTTAAAATGTTTTAAATTATTCTTTATTTCTGCAAACAAACATTTCCTTAGTCTCTTTGTACTGTGTCTCTGGGGACTGTCTGCATTATTTAGGGATCTATTTTGCTTTTAAGCAAAAAAACCCTATAAATATTGACTTCACCATAAAATATTGTCTTTTTACTGCATAGTTTATACTCTTTTCTGATGTTTACTGTTGTTTTCTGTATTCTTTTTGGACATATGAAGACATTTCCTATATTCATCAAAGAATGGTTCCACAGGACTCACCGAAGTCATTTCTTCTAGACAAAAGGGCTTTAATAACTGTACAGATCTGGAGAGACTTGTCACCTGTGGGAATCATAATATCATTGGAGAAAAACTTACGTGAGCCCTCTCCCACTTTGAAAATATGATTTAAACTTATGACAGTTTTTTTTTTTGTTTTCTTAGTTTCACAGTTAAATAGCTCATGGCCCCATTAAAAATGTGGGTTTATAGATATGAAGAAAAATTATGTTTCTGGACTCAGAAATAGTCAGATACTTTTAAAATGCACTAAGAAAGGAAAGTGGATAATTTAGGAAAAATGCATTAAGATTTGAAAAGACCTCCAAGATCATTGAGTCCAACCTTTGACCAAACACCACCATGTCAACCAAACCATGGCGCTAAGTGCCAGGTCCAGTCATTTCTGGAGCACTTCCAGGGATGGTAACTTCACCACCTCCCTGGGCAGCCCATTCCAATGCCTGACCCTTCTTTCAGTGAAGAAATTCTTCCTGATATCCTACCCGAACCTCCCCTCATGCAGCTTGAGGCCATTTCCTCTTGACCTGTTGATAGTTCTGTTGGAGAAGAGGCCAATCTCCATCTCGCTACAACCTCTTTTCAAGTAGTTCTAAGGAGTGATAAGCTTTCCCCTGAGCCTCCTTTTCTCCAGTCACAAACAACCCCAACCTTCTCAGCAGTTCCTCATAAAACCCTTCACCAGCTTCATTGCTCTGGACACGTTTCAGCACCTCCATATCTTTCTTGAAGTGAGGGTCCCAAAACTGAACACAGTACTCAAAGCACGGCTTCACCAGTGCTGAGTTCAGGGAAAGAATCACTTCCCTAATCCTGCTGACCACACTATTTCTGATAGAGGCCAGGATGCCACTGGCCTTCTTGGCCACCTGGGCACACTGCTGGCTCACATTCACCCGCCTATTGACCAGAATCCCCAGGTCCTTTTTCACAGGGCTGCTTTCCAGCCATTCCTCCCCCAGCCTGTAGCGCTGCATGGATTTGTTGTGACCCAAGGGCAGGACCCAGCACTTGGCCTTGTTGAACCTGTCCAGACCCCTCTGCAGAGCCATCCTATCTTCCAGCAGATCAACACTCCCACCCAGCTTGCTGTCGTCTCTGAATTTACTGAGGGTGCACTCGATTCCCTTATCCAGATCATTGGTAAAGATATTAAACAGGACTGGCCCCAAAACTGAGCCTGGGGGAAACCCACTAGTGACCATCCACCAACTGAACATCATTCACCACCACTCTCTGGGCCAGTTTTTAACCCAGTGAAGAGAGCACCTATTTAAGCTGTGGGCTGCCATCTTTTCCAGGAGAATGCTGTGCGAGACAGTATCAAAGGCATTACTGAAGTCCAGGTAGACTACATCCATAGCCTTTCACTTATCTACTAGGCAGGTCACCTGATCATAAAAGTAGACCAGGTTGGTTAAGCAGGATATAAACCTGTGCTGGCTGAGCCTGTTCCCCTGGTTGTCCCGTATGTGCCATGTGATCGCACTCAAAATAATCTGTTCCATAACCTGTCCCAACCCTAAGATCAGGTTGACAAACCTGTAGTACTCCAAATCCTTCTTCTGGCCCTTCTTGTAGATGGGCATCACATTAGCTAACCTCCAGTGATCCAAGACCTCCCAGGTTAACCAGGAAGGATGATAGATGATGGAGAGTGGCTTGGCGAGCTCTTCTGACGATTGCCTCATACCATCACGGGAATCCCACCCAGCCCTGTAGCCTTGTGAGTGTCTAAGTGGTACAGTATGTTATTGACTATTTCCTCCTGGTTTATGGGGTGCCTATTCTACTCCCTGTCCCTGTCTACAAGCTCAGGGAGGTGGTTGGCCTGAGGATAACCAGTCTTTCTGTTAAAAACTAAGGTGAAAAATGCATTAAGTACCTCAGCTTTTTCCTCATCCTTGGTAACAATATTCCCTTCCTTGTCCAAAAAAAGAAAAACTGTAGGATGATGTGTCTCTTGGTTCTCATGTCTCACCCTCTTCAGAGTTATCACTAATCAAGTTCTTCACCACATCATCAACTCTCCTTTTGTTTTCCTCCTGGAACAGTAATTATCATCTATTACAAATGTAAATCAAGCTTGTAGCACTGAAGTATACTTACCGTTGTATATACATGAATTTCAATATTTTATCAAGAACACTAACTCCTAAAAATAATCTGTGTGTAGCATTTCAAACCTGCTCTTGGCATTTTAAGGACTCTTCTTCAATAAGGTCTGCAGAACACAGGGAGAAAATGGAACAACTGGGAGAGAAAAGTAAGCCACTCTCACTCTTTTTTAATGAAGCTATGCAGAATACTGTTGTCTCTCTCACCAGCAAGATCCCATGCTGAGAGCTGGAAGAGAGATCTGTTGTATAAGAGTGTTCTATTTCTTTACAGGAAGTAAGAAAACCTATTGGTTTTTTCAAGCCCTTAATAAAAGAGCAATTAACGTGAGTCTCTATAGTCACAGGGGCAAAACTTTCTATGTCATGGATGAAACAGAATTTTCTCAATTCAATGTCTCAGGGGCTGTAAAATACATCCCTTGTGATTACTGCAGAGCTTCTACCACCTTGTCTACTGATTTCAAAGTTAGCAGAATCAGATTTCAAAAACAGTCAGATATTTTTAGTTAGGGTCCAATTGCTTATTTCACCATTCAAAATGTTATTCAATTGTATCTTGAAAGAATTCAAGTGTCCTTGAAAATACTAAATAACAAGCACTTTATAAGCACGAAACTATATTAAATTACTCTGTAATACAGGTTTGTATATTTTTATAGTAGTAACCTTAATTTTGTTTTCTTTGGGATTTTTGGGGTATTTATCTGTCGAAAAAGAAAGATGGTTCTAAGATCTGGTTTTATTGCCATGATCTGTCCCAGAGCTCCTGTTTGGCCTTGAACAAATCCCGGTGAACTCCATGGTAGTGCCAGTTAAGGCGATAAATCCACATAACTCAGCAGAGCTCAGATTCATCGTCTCAGTCACTAAAAAGGAAAAGCTTTGTTTTTGCTAAACCTGAGTTAATTATTTTAAGGGAAGTGTTCATTTCTTAGAAGAGTTCTTTCATGATTATACAGGCCAAACTTTAATTTTTCTCACACCATCTAGCCAGTCACTCAAACTGGCAGACTTAGGTGAAGCCTGCATTAGATCAGCTTATCCAATCAAAATTCAGAAGACTATAAAACCTTCCATAGCACCAAATGAAAGGTTAGGTAATTCACTGGCTGGTGGATCCACTGCTTGGCTAGGAATTTATGAAATAGGGTTGATTCTAAGTAGCATTATGACCTTTTTCCTAAACTCCCAGCTATTTGAAATTTCAGGATGCCAATTTTCTCTCTCCTCACTTTTTTAAACTACTGCCATGAAGAGAAGGCTCACTTAGAAATCAGGGAACCTAGGAATTTGGCGTTTCTTAGCGGGGTGGTTTCAAAGCCACAGCATTGACTTTTGGAGAGAACGTCATAATCAGCTGACTGGAGGGGAATTCAGACCAGAGGGATGCCCCAGTTACCCTGTTGAATCGCCTCTGTACAAGACTCAGGTGGCCAGACACAAGAAGATAGATTTTTTTCTGCATAATCTGGAAAGGGAGACACATGGTGGATGTTTTTATGTGCCTTCTCCCGTGACTACTTTTTTACCCGCACATTTTATAAAGTGAAATGTACAACCCACAGAGAAGATTAAGAGATGTGTTGTGCTCTTTAAGGAGATATTTTATCTTTGGAACAGGAAATTAAAAAAACCCAAACCAAACATAAACCAAAATTCCTTATATAATTCATCACTGGCAAACCGTAATTTCATTGAGAGTCAGGTTTGGGTTTTTTTTGAGGACAGGGTCATGGTTGTTTGTAGACCGTTCCTCAAGTATTAACTACATATCATGTGGGTGCAAGTTTTGAAAAGTATAGTGAGCTCTATTATTTAAAATTCAGTACTGGAGATATGCTTAATTTAAAATCCCTTAGAAAATTATGTGTAGTTGGTTCATGTCCGCAGATTTCTAAGAACTTCTTTGTTACAGCTACTGCAATTTTTATTTCTTTTAAATTTTTTCTTTCATAATAAACCCAAGCTTTTAAAGCAATTTGGTAAAACTGTAAAATCTAAAAGGTCTGTAGCCCCCGTAAAAAGGCAGAGATAAGAAAGAAAATTGCTGTGAATGATGTTCTGTCATATAGGTGATAAAAAGGAACTAAAACCAAACCAAGTGCTTCATCAATTGCTAATATAATCACAGAGCCACCACTCTGCACTTTGGAAAGTAAGCAGCTGACAATTTAATTAAATCAGTACCATTATGCAATTAGTATTTTTGCACCTTTAAATATGAAGTAAACACAACTGTAATTTAAGACACCGAGAAGTAAGAACCAAAGGTTGTGGAAGAGTCCTAGAGCAAAACTTGAGATCCCGTCTCACAAATGACTGTTTGGTCTTGCGGAGGTTTTCCCTCTGGCATACTGACCACCAAGACCCCTTCAACATTTGTGGACAACCCGGACCCCTTCAACATTTATAAGCCTAGCAGTGTCTTGGAACCTGATATGTCTGTATTGACGGTCCTGTAAGAGCTTCGAGTTCATAAATCCTGATGGGTGCTCAGTCTTTACTTTTTATCAGTGTGACAGCCAGTCATGCAGCAGCCCTGCCTCCCAGGTCTGGTATCACAGGAAGGGAATCTTGAAGGGTGGGCCACAGCACCCTTATGGTGCCCTGCAGTCAGTGTCCAGGATGAGGTCAAGTGTCCCAGCAAGGTCAGAACTATGTCTGCAGTGGATTTTCTTGTTGATCAGCAGCTTCCATGCCTCATGGTTTATTTTCTTGTGAGAGCAGTAAAAGCTTCCAGGGAAGCTGAGAAATATCTTATGGAGAGAAATGGAAAATTTTGTGTGTGATTTAAAGTAGCTCTAGCAAAATTACTGGAAAACATATGATACATAGTAGGAGATAATAATTCTGCATTTACAAAAACTTGGTCTAGACATTATAACAGGTCTTTCCTATCTCTTACCTCCAGGATCCTGAGAAATTGGATTAATATGGGTAACATTTTCCTTCCCAACTGTACAAAGCTGAATTGTACTATGTTCTTTACTAAAGCTATACCTTCACCTACAGGGCATATTTCAGATTCTAGTATTATTTTACTTCTTCTGTTTTTTTTTTTTTTTCATGAGGGAACATATTCAAATTTTTGTGCATAGAAAGAATTTTGCAAACCTGCCTTCTGGAATATCTACAAAAATCTACTCAATATCATTACTAAGGACACTATTGCTCAGAGAGACATTGCTCTCAGATTTAGAGAGTCTGCAAATGTAATGTGATATTTAAAAAATACAGAACAGCTTGGGTTTTCTTAATACATTTTATTTTATAACTGATCATGGACATAACCACTCAGTTTTTACTGGTATTTGCTTCCTATCAAATAAAGATCAGCAAAACAGCTTTCATTACTCTGAG
Source organism: Neopelma chrysocephalum (assembly GCF_003984885.1). NCBI lineage: Eukaryota > Metazoa > Chordata > Aves > Passeriformes > Pipridae > Neopelma > Neopelma chrysocephalum. The sequence continues at coordinate 18,067,051 of NW_020897694.1, read as the reverse complement.
ATGAAACTACGTATGCTACAACTCTAGCTACTGAAGTATGTATTTTACTCGCAAGGCATATGTAATGTAAGTCAGAATCTCTTTAGTTATGGGCTTACCAAAATTACTGCTTTATATGCTTCTACTTTTATGCAATGGGGATTTTTTCTTATTTTTTTTTCCACTTTTTCAATTTAGATTGAATTAAGAAGAAATCTAATTTGTGCTCCCTCTTAATTTGCCTTGCAAATGACATAACAAAGCAGAAAGACTTACATCAGGTGAAGTTAATGTTCATTATTGATATTAATTTAAGCAACTGCCCTGTTTCTTAAGTATGTGATATGCCTCTGAAGCGGTCATATTAGAAGGCAGGAAGCCAAAATGTTAACCTGTTAAAAGGAAATGGATTATTAATACCTTGTCAAACCTTTGGCATTTCTGTCTTTTCTACCATCCTACAAGCCTGGCAAGTATATTGCTGAATAAATTTGTGAAATTTTATTCCAAATCTTTACACTGAATATGACTATTTGACAAGAAAGTGAGAATACAGGGAAGATTCACAATTTGAGAAATAACACTGTTTTGATTTTAAAAGATGAAACGTTTTCAAAATAGGTCAAATAGCTTCACAGTGAATAACTTTGTAAATATAATGGGTTGTGCAGCAGTAGAGAAAGATTACTTGTGATTTGACACTTACTACCTTAAATCAGCCCTTACAGCCCTATGATAACTGGACAATCAGTGACAAAAATTAGATAAGTTTGAATTTACATTAAAAAAGATAAAAGAATGCATACAATAAAATATATTTCTATAGAAAAGGAATGAATTCAATATGAAAAGCTGCCCATTGAAATAATTTGAATATAAACTGGAATTCTAATTGAATTTTGACTCTACAAACCAAATTAAGCCTTAAAAACAAAGTCTACCATCTCCTTCCATTACAACAAACAGCTCAAGAGGAGATAGGAAAAACAATACTATCTTCTTTCTTATCCCTGATTTTCAGGTTTCATTGATATGTGCTGTTTATAATATGGAAAATGTCACATTTCTCCTTGAATATATAACTGTAATCACTTTACCATTGACAAGACAAAGTAAGGTCTTTTTGTTCTTCTAAGCATTTTGATTAGAAATAGATATTGTGTTGACCTCAAATGTCTCTAAGTAGAAGGTTATTCTCAAAACAAAAGAGTGAATATACTTTGATATAGGAGGTTAAGTCATTATTCATGCTCTCTGCAGAAGTTTTATTATGATTGTCATTTATTACAAACCCAATTTGGGATGTATATTGGCAAAAACTTATTAACTCTTCATGACCTCTGAAGGTCTCTGTGAGAGTAGCTACTAGTAAAAGCCTATTTTTAATAGCAGGATATTCATACCCTACTAAGCACTGATTGAACACTTGTTGACAGTCTGAACAAACACAGTGACCACATTTCCTTCCCAACATCAATGCCTTTATCCTAGACCTAAAGACCAGATACAAGTAATGTTAATTGTGTAATGACACTGGTATAGGGCCTACAGTTTTTAGTATCTTCTATAAATCAATGGTAGCAGGGTAGTGGAAAAAGGAAGGTATCTTTTCGATATATTAAAATTTACTTTACAAAGACAATCACTGAATCATTTGCTCTTTACTCTTTTCCCAGCAAAATAGAGTTGTTTTAGTGACAGATTTATAACAGCTTAAACACTTTTTTGGTAATAATCTTTGTGAGGAAATCCTTGTCATACCTCAGTGAGGAAGTCAAACCTCTACTAGGGCATTAGATACTGTCAACAGGCGTCTAGTTCTCACCTCTGATTCCCAAGTCCAAAACTGAAATTCTTAGTGTAGCCTCGTGAATGGAGGTAACTTTCATGTTTGTCCTTTATTCATTTTGGTTTTGCTTCTTTGTTTGTTGGTTGTTTGTTTGTTTGGGTTCTTTTAGGGGGTGATGGTGTTTACTTTTGACTAATACAGTTCTTATTGTACCAGAAGATCTTCTTCTGAGTGAATAACTGAGTATTCACAGTCTTAAACGCTTATGTTTGCAATCTTCAAATTTAATTTGAGTCCTTGTCACATGTCTACTACAAATCCCTTTCTATTAAAGCATTTAATTTTTCATGAAAGATACAAAGGCTTTAAGGTAAGAAAGTAAAATGTGCCTCTTATCACCACTAAAGTAGAAGACAGGACATTGCAGATCTAGTCATTCTGTGTCACATTTATTTCTGGTTATGGAAAACTATGTTACAGGAGGTTGAATTATATTAAAGATTTTCTGTTTCTGAGCAGTGTCTCTTTATGCCTAGAGCATCTGTTAGTAGGAATATTATCAACTCCAGCTACCTAAAGGCAGATTGTAAGGAATGCATTTGGAAAGCAATCTGATGTATAAAATGTGCAGAATTTTCTATGCTGTATAATCCTATTTCTTCAGTTTCATTTCAAATTAATTTACCGCTCACTATAGACAATGCAACAGTCTGACAGCATGATCTTATGCAGAATGCAAATCAATGAATAATACTTGGAGTAGGGATTTATTAACTATAAATATTTTAGCTATATTTTTTCCCCCTAAATATTTTCATTCTGTAATCAAGACTATTACAATCAGAAAAACTTTGATTCCTTTTTATGAAGATGATGCTAAATTTGTGTGGGGATGGAACCAGTCAATATACTGGAGGTCATACAGAGACTGCCATCCAGAGGGACCTTGACAGTCAGGAGAAATGGGCTGAGAGAACCTTCATGAAGTTCAACAAGGCGAAATGCAAAGTCCTATTTCAAGTAAGGAAGACCCTGGCAGTGATAGACTGGGCACTGAAAGACTAAGGAGCAGCTCTGGCAAAAAGACCCTGGGGACCCTGGGGGACAGTGAGCTGAACATGAGCCTGCAGTGTGCCCTGACAGCAAAGACAGCCAGCAGCATTAATGGAAGCGCAGTCAGCTGGCCCAGAGAACTTATTATTCATACCTTTACTCAGAACTGATCACACAGCATCTAATTAGTGTGTCCTGTACAGTAAAGACATAGATAAGCCACCACAGTGGTCAGGGCAGGACTTTTGAGTCTTTGGGACCAGAGTTTGTTCAGCCTTAGAAGAGATGCCTGTGGGGTTCCTATCAAAAGCATATCTTTGCCTGTGAGAAAGTCAGAAAGGAGACAGAGACAGGTCCTTCAACACAGAATCATAGAATCAGTCAGGTTGGAAAAAACCTCTGATATCATAAAGTCCAGCAGGTAACTTAGCACTGCTGAGTCATCACTAAGCCATGCAGCATGGAGGGAGGATAAGGGTCATCAGGCACAACGTGAAATGGAGCAGTTTCTGCATGTAGAGAGAAACTTTTACCGCATGAGTACGCCCGGTCAGCAGAGAAAGTTGCCTGGAGGCAAAGACTCTGTCTTTGGAAACTTTCAAAACACTTGGACAGAGTGCTGAGTGACCTGGCTGACCCTTATAGCTTCCCCTGCTTTGATTGGGAAGTTGGACTAGAGGCTTCCTTAAGTACCTTCACACCTGAATTACCCTTTGACCCTATAAATACAACCTGATTTTTTTTTGGGGGGAAAAAGACTACAGTACTACATTTTCAAGGGTATTTTTGTTTATATATGTAAGTTGAAGAGCACTTGTAAGACTATTTGACTAGTCTCATTTGGCTGCTCTATTACTATACTTCTGTAATAATTCACGGTAAATTCCAGACCTGACATAAATTTTTACAATTTTGATTAATCATTAATGATTATTTTACTTTTTCCAACATAATATATCAAAATCAGAATTAATCTAAAGGGTTTATATGCTAACTTTTTTGTATCAACAGTTTTATAATTTTAACCCTAGATTACAGTAACTTAGATAGGCTTGTTAAACCACATGACATAGGCGATCTGATCAATGTGACATAAGTAATCAAACAAGAGATATTCTTTATTGTATTGCAGTAGTAATGGAGCAGTACAGAATTAACTGCTTTCCCCTCCTTGACATGAATATATCTCTGTGTTCAAGACCTTCTAGAAAAGAAAAAAAAATAAAACAGAAAGCCTTGATGCAAAAAGAAGTCTGAAATAACTGGCATATACTCCTTTCAGATTTATCCAAGAGGAAAGTTATTTAGAACATCTGTCTTGCATGTCCTGTCTCTTTTAATAATATCAGAGCTACAATGAATGGCTTAGATAAGATGCACTTACTGGATTGTCATCTATACACTAAGAATGGCATTTCATACCACACCGAATGACTTCAATAACCTTCTTAATGGTATTTTGTGCTTTTTAAACGTGGAGAGTTACAGAATTGCAATCCCTGAGAATGAAGACAAAGAAAAAAAATTACAATTAGGTTGGTGAAACACTGGAACACTTAAAGTTTAATCTCTATGAAGTTTGAGCATATCTGTTTCTACAGAAACATCTTTCTAGTTGGCATGGTCTGGATACCATTCATCTTTTTGAATAACTATGCAGCAATACCGGTTTTGGATGGAATAGTAGCTAGCATGGGGCTGTGTTTTTGATTTATGATAAAAACAGTGTTGATAATACAGGGATGTTTTAGGTTTAGCCGAGCAGTGCTTACAGAGTGTTAAGGCCTTTTCTCGCCCCAACCCACCACTGAGGAAGCTGGGGATGTGGAAGAATTTGGAAGGGGACACAGCCAGGACAGCTGATCCCAACTGACCAAAAGGAATGTTCCGTACCATATGTCATCATGTTCAGCATTAAAATTGGGATATCTGGAGTTGCAGCATTTATCTTCCAAACTAACTGTTCTGTGGTTATTTCAAGACCTGCTTTTCTGGATATGGCCATTAGTGAATGAATTCCTCATTTTGCTTTGCCTTTATGCAGCATTTGTTTTTCACATAAAACTGTCTATATTTCAACTTATTAGTTTTCTCACTTTTCCCCTTTAGATTCTATTTGCCCCTGAGCAAGGGGCTGTGGGGGCTTATGTGCATACCAGGGTTAAACCACAACAGCTGCTCACAAGAATCTACTTTCCCCAAGGGAAAAAAAGAAATCCTGGAAAGAGTTTAGGTGACCTCTGAATCATAAAACATCTGAAGATGTGGAAGATCTAAAAGCTGCAAAAGAGATGCGTGAGAAAGATCTGACATGCAGCTATTTCATTCAAAGATCATCCATTCTGGGGAAGAAGAGAAACAGCAGAAAGATACATCAATCAGTTTTCTTTGGCTCCCATTAATCCTGTCATGCTCTATCTTTCTAAACTTAGCACCTCTTAGATGAGCTAAGTATTTTAGGAAATACCAGTATGTACCTTAAAAATTTCTAGTGGTTAAAAATTCTTAGTTAAAGGTCTTACAGCTACCATGAGGAAAAAAAATTGTTAATAACAATAATGAATTTAGACCAATAGTATGTAGCTGAAACATTAATATACTCATTTATCAGCATATTATCCTTCCTTAGCCATTACGTTTTTCTTAATTCTGGTACCAACTGCCTGACAAATTCAGGGCTGACCAAAAGCTAAAGCAAATTGTCCAAGTGCCTCTGAAACACTGACAGGCTTGGGGCATTGGAAACCTCTCCAGAAAGCCGGTTCTGGTGTTTGACCACCCTCTTGGTAAAGAAATACTTCGTAATTCCAAGTCTAAACCTCCCTTGATGTAACTTTGAACAATTCCCCTGCATCCTATCACTCGATACCAACGAGAAGAGATCAACACCTCAGTCTCCACTTCACGCCCTTTGGAAGCTGTAGAGAGCAATGACATCACTCTTCAGCCTTCTTTTCTCCAAACTGGAAAATCCCAGGGTACTCATGTTCTCCTCATAGGACATTCTTTCTCCAGCCCTTTCACCAGCTTGCTTGTCCCCTCTGGATGCATCCAAATACATTCATATCTTAAATTGTGGGGCCCAGAACTTTGCACAGTACTCCAGATGAGGCTGCACCAGCACTTAATGAAGTGGGTTAATAATGTCTTTTGGGAGGCTGATGATGCTGTGTTTGATGCACCCCAGGATACAGTTTGCTCTCTTGGCTTCCAGGCACATTTCTGACTCCCATTGTGCCTGCTGTTGATCAGCACCCCACATCCCTCTCTGCGGGGGTGTCTCCAGCCACTCTCCTTGCAGTACATACTTGTGCCCAGCATTATTCTGTCCCAGGTGCAGAATCTGGCTTTCGGATTCTTATGTTCCATTAATATTATTTCAGATAATAAATTACTAAGGTTATTTTACAGATGAACTTCTAAATCTGCTGGATATTAAACAATACACCAACATATTACTTTAATGTCTTTTAATAATTTCTGCAGGAGTGACCAAGTTTTCTTTTTCATTAATCCCAAAGCAATATTAGTTGGGTACCTGTAGTGGTTTGAACCAGGTTTCCCCCTGAAACTAAGAAAGTGGTAA
>NW_020897694.1:17878467-18060634 GCF_003984885.1 Neopelma chrysocephalum | reverse complement strand
GGGGCTAGGAATCAGAATTGGATTTTGGGCCTGCTGAAACCATGACATCAAGTCAATACAGTCATATTGCCTTTAATCACTGCCTTTCACTGATTTGCAATTTATTATCATACCTATGAGATTTTCAAAGTCAGTTCTTAAAGTAGTATTCAACATCTTATAAGTCTTGCATACTTTATTCTTAGACAAGTGAAGTTATGTGGGCTGTACTGATATACGTTTCTGTGTCTAGAACTGCACTCTGGATTTGCAAGACATTTTCATTTTAAATATCAATATTATACAAATGCACAATGCTTTCTTTGAAACACAAATAAAAAATACTTCTTTAAATAGATCTCAAAAAGTAATTGTACAGAAAAAAAAAGTGTTTCTTTTCCAGCAGAGTTCTTTGGTGTCTGAGCTACATATTTAATATTTTAAGCTGCATTGTGTGCACTGCATCGATTTCATGTACTTGCTAATTTTTTTTTGAAGTCGAATTATTGTGTGAAAATGTTCCCACTGTTTTACAGAAGGTTATTTCACCAGCATAATTATTTTTGTTAATGGCTGTGTTAATCCAATGAAAAATGACAGTATGTTAGCATAACAAGATATATTTATTATGAATCTAATTCATTATCTACAGGTATACTTAAGTGTTAATTTTTATTTTTATTTTTTAATTAACAAGGTCAGTATCAGAACTCTTTCGCCTCCCCCCCCATCCCCCAGAAGCAATACTAATTGCTTATTATTTGGACCATTTTATCAATGCTTTAAAATATCAGATATTTTGCCTGCCCAACATGCTTCCCTTGTTCCCATTTTTCTTCCACTCTGTTCTCAGGAACTCCCAGGAGTTTTTATGAACAATTAAACAAGCAGTATTCAGAATGTAGAGAAGACAATGGCTAATGCGTTAAGAATTCCTAAATTCCTTCTTGAACTGATAATTTCAAAAGACATTTTAACTTTATTGTCTGTTGTTTAACACAGTGCTCAGCTATTAATATAACAGATGAACTTCTGATACATAATCTGGCATTTTACACATACAGAATGTGAGGATAACTGGGACTTTTGCTTTCCATAACTCCTCAGTATCACATATACCCTTTATAACTAATGGACTGGGCTGGTTTTGCTTGTATAGAGTTAATTTTCTTTACAGTAGCTGGTATGTGTTTATGTTGGATTTGTGATGAAAACAGTGTTGATAACAGACGAATGTTTTCATTATTGCTGAGCAGTGCTTACAGAGTCAAGGCCTTTTCTGTCTCTCACCCCACCCTGCCAGCGAGGAGGCTGGGGGAGCACATGAAGTGAGGAGGGGGCACAACCAGGATGGCTGACCCCAGCTGACCAAAGGGATATCCCAAACCATATGACTATATGCAGGCTGCTGTTACACTGAGTGGTTCCCACTGTGCAATCTGGAGATGTTTGCTGGGCTGTGTCTTAATGTCACATATTTTTGTAGTTTAGGCTACTAGTTGGTTCTTGAAAAGCTGGACATAGATACATAGAGAAGGTAAGAATCATTTCAATTTATGCTTTGAAGCTAGGGATGCTTCATTTTATAATGCAGCACATAAGGTGTTGAGTCATAAAGTGACTTGCCCATTTTTGTATAGAAAATCTTTGAACTCATGGGAAGTGATGAATGAATTCCTTGTTTTACTTTGCATGTGTGTGTCTCTTTCTTCACCTAATAAACTTTTTCTCAACACAGAAACTTTCTTTTATGGCTCTGATTTTCTCCTGCGTCCCATCCTAGAGGGAGTGAATGAGCATCTGTGTGGTGCTCCATTGCCATCCGGGGTTAAACCACAACATGGAAGAATTTAAGTAAACTATAAAAAAAAAAATCCATGGGATTAGGAACCAGTACATCATTTTCAGTCATCTTTGTTCTTTACTATTCAGTGAACAAACTTGGTTTACTTAATGTAGCAAGATAAAGTTATTTTGGGATATTACTTGAGTGATTCTGCATCAGTGTTTTCTAATTAAAAACTACTTTTCTCATAAGTTAAAAATGAAATTATTACTACAGAGTTTTGCCTCATGGAAGTAAAAAATCATTATGTTATTTATCAGTTCTAACCTTCAACTTTGATGTTAGATCACAGACCAAACATTTTGAAACATTACTTTTTTCCTGTTCTAAAGACAGAACTTGCACATGACCTTAGATGTCAGGTAGGAAGCTGGGAGCTGAGAGTGAGAGAAGCCATCAGAGGAGAAGCTCATCAAGAGGCACAGTCTCTCAGTATCCAACCAAGAGAGAAGGGCTGGGACAGGGATAGTGTCCAGGATGTCTGATAGCCAGGCAAGTCGTCAGTGACCAGGCATCCCTAAGGGCATGTGGAAGTCTGTGCCCATGGGCCAGGACCAGGAAGGCAACCCACCTCCATCTAGAACTCAGAGTAAATGCATTGAAATGCTATTCTCACATGAAGCAGAGAAGGTGCCAGACAGGTTTGCTTCAGCTCCTTCTTATCCAGCCCTTCTCAGTCGTGGTCGTACAGCTCCACTGCATCAATAAGCACTTAGGGAACACGGTATGTTTAAGGGCCAATTCTGGGATTTTGCTCATAGCATTGTCTAGTTTCAAAAAAATGGTGAGATTCGATGTGAGCACATTTTTTTCTGGAATACTACATTGTACAGAACAATAAGATGTGGCACAGCTACATGACATGATGCTAGCTCCCTGCCAAAGCACATTATACAAAAAGCTGTTTGCAACTCAGGAAAGCTTCCATCAATTCATACATTCAAACTGAAGGTATCATGGGAGCCTTATTGGTATACAAATGCCTTGCACCTGTTCTTTTAACAGATCCAGATGAGAAAAGTGGGATGCTGGTTCTTATAATGCAGACCAGAAAGTATTTACCTTACTCTGTCCAAATAACAAATTACAGGATTTGTCTTAGGATTTAATGTACAATTTAAGGTAAAAAATATACAAGCAAAATATTTACAGTACCATAAAATGTTTTCTTTAAGTAAAACATATGTTTTAAGCTAGTGAACATTCTTTGATTTTCCCATCTTCCTGAAAGCACAGTAAATCACTTGTCACGCTGTGATATTAATGAGTTATATAGTGAAACGAATCTCTTACTAAAGGGAACACAGCAACCAGCAACAGATATAAGTGATAAAAATGAAACTACATATAAAAGAAGAGCAAAATATAACACAGCCATAAAGATGAGTACAAAATAGTTGTTTTCCTCATTATATTACTCTGTATAATTTATATTTCTATTTAAGTATTTATGTCATCTGTCCTTCATTTTTTGCCAGCTCTCATAGAGGTCATTCTTCATTACATCTCCATTTCAGAAATTAAATAATTCTTTATAACCTCTCTATTTTACTTTCTTGAATTTTACAGAAGTCACTGGCATGTCTTTAACCTCTGTTAAAGAGGAGCTTTTCTCAGTACAAGAGAGCCATGGAGCCCCTGAAATAGGTCTGGTGGAGGGCTACGAAGATGATTAAGAGACTGGACCATCTCTCTTACGAGGAAGGGCTGAGGAAGATGGGCCTGTTCAGCCTTGAGAAGAGACAACTGAGGGGGGACTTTATCAATATATACAAGTATCTAAAGGGAGAATGCCAAGAGGATGGAGCCAGGCTCTTCTTAGTGGCGCAAAGCCATAGGACAACAAGAAATGGGCAGAAACTGATGCACAGGAAATTCCACCTGAACATGAGGAAAAACTTTACTGTGCAGGTAACTGTGCAATGGAAAAGATAGCCCAGATAGGTTGTGGATTGTCCCTTCACTGGAGTTTTTCAGGAACCGTCTGGATGCAATCCTGCACAAGGTACTCTAGGATAATCCTGCTTGTGCAGGGAGGTTGGACCAGATGACCCACTGGGATCCCTTCTTACCTTACCAATTCTGTGATCCTGTGATTCTGTTTAGAAAACTAGACACTTTTTTTTTTTTAAATGAAAGATATTTGTGACTACTCAACTATAACTCTGAGAAAAATTATACATTAAGAAAAATAGATAGATATTTTGAGGAATTTCTTCAGCCTTTGAAACTCTATCTTTCCTAGGCTTTTGGTTGTTCACTGAAGCAAAAGTGTTGCACAAAGCCCTGAACACTGTCTCATTTCAGTGTCAGCCATGCTTTGAGCAGGAGGTTCAACTCTAGACAGCTTCTGGGTTCCCTTCAAACTTGATTGATTCTATGATTTATGAATTCCAGAAACATTTTTCATTACCATTGCTATTTATCTAGAGTCCAATTAATTAATTTAGTCTGTGAGAGTTTTAAGGTTACCAAACCTTTCTTTAAAACGTATGAGAGTTTTTTATTCTGGAGTGAAAAGTATAAGGGGAGGCAGTTACAAAGTTGTTTGATGTTTCCATTATTGTGTTTTTCAGGCTGTCCTTAAAGTTCTGGAATCTTACTTTCAGATATAAGTTTACATCTGTAATTCTGTTAATACAATAAAATTATTTTAAAATGGACACACACACATATATATATACTATAAAGTAAAAAATAAATTTTTTATACAAGGGAAAGTGGTATACAAAATGTTTATTTATTTAGACCTATAATTTGGATCTCTGTTTACTATTTGTGAAGTCAGTATCGTTATGGATTAGGTACAGCTGAAAAAATACTTTTCACATACAATTTGATTATCTAATTTGTTTCTGTTTCTATTGACAGAATTTATTATGAAGCTCTTGTTTCATACTTGTCAAGTATGTTTGCCTTTACTTGACAAGGGGTTTGTGTGAAAAAACAAAATAAACACAAAACAAACACCTTATGGCTTGCTAGTGAACTGTCCTTCTTAGGTGTTCTATATTCAAGAGCTGATGTTCCATCTGTGTAATACATTTTTCCACCTGAAATATATGTATGTAATTAAATGAATCACAGGAACACATTTAGCATTTGTCTAAATGCTCAAATAAAAAAGCATTCTCTTTCACAAATACTTACAAACAAAAATCAAAAGAGGTTGCAAAGCAAGTCAAAATGAACGTACAATAAATCCAACCATATTGAGGACTGGAAAAGTCATAGTATAGTGGAAAATATGTCTCTATGTGGGAATCTCCAAACATAAAGATGGAAGATGTTTTGGAACAGGAGCTGAGTTAGGCTCTAGATTGTGTATATATAATCTTTTCCATTGTCTAGTAGAGGCCAATAGGTTACAATGGAGGGAGGTTGGGAAATTTAGAAAGATGTGTGTGACAGAATAAGGCAAGAGTGTGGTACTTAGGCTGATGCATAACTGAAAGCACCAGTGAGACAAACGAGGCCTGAACTACATACAACAGCATAGTTTGAGCTGACTAGATTAATCCAGTGTCTGCTTGCAAGTCAAGAGTACAAGTGAACTCTGTTATGTAACTGTTGTCAGCTTCACAGACTTGTGATTTGAAGATGGAGACCAAGGGGTGAAAAAAACCCAGTAAAAAACATTAACTTGCCTTAGATAAAGAAGTTGCCCTGGGAACTTCATAATTCCAAGACTTACACTAACAGCCTAATTCAGAAACCAATAAGTAGTGAAGATAATCACCCCTTGTCATGTAAACTCTATACTTGGATTTTCAACTCCACCCTGAAGATGAAGCCCAAGGTGGAAAAGCTGTATGTTGGGACCTGGACTCAGTTGTACTTAGTGGTCACACTGAGTGTGTGATTACCCTGGATTCACAGTGCAGATCCAACCTAGACCAAAGGGAATGGAGAGGCACAGGGGGTGAGGGGTGTGTGTGGGGGGGGTGAAAGAGAGATAGTGTGTATCTGTTAGAACTGAAATCTTAAACCAGAAATCCTTCTTAAGCTAGAAATCATTCTCCACTCTCCACCCACCCTGCTTATTTACTAAATGTTAAATACCAGTTCTTGCAGGCATGCCTCCCACAATTTACGTGTACCCTTAGGAATGCATTTGGAGGATGGATAAGATCTGGAGCTTTCAGGTGACAGGTAGTGCATAGCAAATGCTGTGTCCTAGCAGTGGAGAAGTATTGCAAGAGGAAACTATCCCATTAAACTATTTCCCTTTATCCTTTACCATAAATATTGCAGAAACAGAATCTATTGATCAGGCAGTTTATTCCAACCATCTACAGGATTAAAAGAAATTAAACATTCTTGTGTGAAAAAAAAAACACAAAACCAACCAAAATCCTGGGTGTTTAAAAGGAATACAAACTGAAGGAAAGAATAAAGAAATGAAGATAAGAAAAGAGACTAAGTCAAAATACCATCTACAGCATTGGGGACTGCAATATAAATCAAACCATAAAGAATTTTAAAAGAAGGTAGGTAACAATAACAAAATTATTTATAATTTGGGAAGAGAAATGAACTTCTGTCAAAAAAAATCACAAAATCTAATGATATCTTTCTGGTGTATAATAAAGGATGTATGAATGCTCATTAGCTCTATGTGTGGGCAGTTTTAGTTTTTACATAATACTCTCATTAAAATGAAAATAAGTAAGAGATTGTGTTACAGCTTCCATTTTCTTTTTATGCCATGATCATAAGAGAAACTGATGATAAACTAATTATATTATTCTAGCCACAGATATAAGAATACCTGGAGATAGGAATAATTTGGAGAAAATAAATTTCTAAATAGAAAATTATATAGAAAATAATATCTTTAGTACTTACAAATTGGATTATTTTTGGTGAAAAATAACATTCAAGTTATGTTATTTCTGGTTTTTATATTATTTTCCTTTCTTTATATTTTAATAGCACTTTTCTATTGACATAAACAGATTTTATTTATAAAAAGTGCTCAGTTTTTCCCTTTCAGAACCTGGCATGAAGTTTCTCTTTAAGGTAGATGTCTAACATATGCAAGAAGGTATTATAAGAAACATAGAATTCTGTTTTGAAGGTCCCTAAACAAACTAATTAAAATCCAATTTGATTTTAAATTATTATGCATATCATTTTTCATTAAAGATGAAAGTAGATAAACAACAAATTTTTTGTTACAAACCTGTTGCAGAATAAAATGTTGATTCATGATGGTGATGGACAAACCACATTTAAAACTTTGACAGGGGCCTAGTTTGGCAGAAGGCTTCTCAGCAGGGAAAGATGGGCATATTGGATGAACAAAGTCTGCTCCAGCTGGTCAGGATCCAGATTTGTGTCATTCCAGTCTAACAAGATTTGTCCCTGGCTCCCCTGAGGTAGGGGACCAATTACAGCTGGCCATTTCTTCAGCTGCATAAATGATCTCTTGGTAAACATGGTTAATTAATAGGCTGACTCAGTAAATATCTACTCCTTGACATTATAGACAAATGAAACATTTTCCTTTTGCTCAATAAAAGCTAAGGCACATCTTTTTACTTTAAACATTTTGTTATGATTATCATTTTTCTGGTAGGTCTTGTCAGGGGAACCATTTAATTGCTACTCCAAAGATTTTCCAACCTTTTTAAACAGACAGCTTTAAAGTAAATAGACACTACGAATCCAAATTCTATTGGACCAAATACATAAAAATACTTTTTCAGCTATCAGTTGAGACTGAATAAACTCTTCAGACTGGTCTTGCGGAGTTTCAGGGTTGGTTTTTTTTTGTTGTTGTTGTTTTGGTTTTTTGTTTGTTTGTTTTTTGGGGGGTTCTTTTGTGTTTTTTTTTGTCTGTTTGTTTGTTTTTTGGAGTTTTTTTGTGTTGGTTTGTGGGTTTTTGTTGTTTTCTTTCTGTTTTTTTTTTGTTGCAGCTCCAAATCACGCATTTCAAGATCAGTGTTATTTAACCAATTTTTTTTCACTTTGCTTCCAGTGGGGAAGAGATTTAAAGGCCACAAACCTTTCCCCTTCCCTTCCATCCCACCACAATTCATATGCTCTATGCTTAAGTCCAAAGCTTATCAAAACCTTTTTTTTTTCTGACAAGCCAGAGAGAAAATACACCCAAAAAGGACATAATTTTTTTTATTTTTAATTTTAGATACTATTTCTAATGTTCTTTATAATTCTACTTATATTTATCATAATACAAGTTCTTCTCTTTGACCATTGCCCAAAGCTTTCTGATTTATTTTTAATTCATTACTGAATTATTCTTTTCTCTGCCTTTCCATGAATTTGGTAATGCCCATCTACTTCCCTCACACTACTCACTGTTTGTCTATCTTTTGTATATTCCCTGCTGGAGTCCTGTTTCTTTTTCCTTGTCTATTCCCTGGACTCTTATTAAGTCTTGCTCCCAGTCTCACTTCCCTGTCCCCTTTGCCCACAAATGCTTGCTAATATTTGATGTTACAACCCAAAACACAGAGTTAAAGGGAGAGTATTCTTATGCACTAAATAAAAAAAAAAAAAAATAAATATTGTTATTACCATGATTTGAGACTTTGGTTATTGAAACACCTTTTCAGAAAAAAGAATGGATGTTTAATGCAAAGCAAATAAAAATGTTAGTCACATTAGAGGGGTAAAAACACTTTTATGCTTCCATGTGACCTTCAAGTATTTAGCGAAAGACACCTAAAGCTGCACAAATCCCAGTTTAATAACACTTACCATGGTCTACAATCTTACTATATAAAGCCGTTTCTACTCTTAGTTCTGGTAAGTTTTTGACACTTTATTTTTTTTATACCCAGAAGGAAAATATATGCTTGACTGCCAGGGTAGCTCAAGAAACAAACTCTTTCCGAGATTAAGTAAAGCATCTAAATGACTGATGTCAAACATTAAACTGAAAATCTTGTTGGAAAAACTGGTTTTATCATTATTCAAATTTCCTTCCAAGAGTGTTACCATAGGGAATACCCTAATAGATAAAGAAAGGTGCTCTTATTATGTTGTTATTCTTTTTTGTCTGCTACTTTTCAAGAATATATGCTATGATTATTTTACTTGTGGCTTCTACTACTTCAGACAAATAACGGACCAGATAACTAGTGCATGTAAGTTTAATCATCCCACCTAAAAATAAAATTTCTGTAAAGCTCAGCTTACATTTTAAAAGGAGTTTTCCTTTCAGATATACTTCTGTACTCATGAATAATTCTGAAATCATACATATCAAAGGTTTGTATGTATCTATAACCAGTCACTCCTTATTCACAATGGCTAGTGTCAAGAGTAATCATTTTGAATTTCGAAGAATAACAGTTGTGTAACATTAGTTTAAAAAGATAACACTATGGCCAAAAAACTTATAAACATTCAAAGTAACATTCAGGCATATTTTCATTGATGCTTAAATTCCTTATTTCTTTATTAGAGAAAGAAAAATTCAATTTTTTTAATAAAAATATTTTATGTTTACCTTAATGTTTTGCAAAAGTATTTCTAGACAATTTTGTTCTGATTTTAATGTTTTGGTTTTTTGTTGTTTTATTTTATTTTTAAAATCTCATCAGAAAAAGATAATGTATTTCTCATTTTTAAAATTTTATTCATTACCACTTCAAACTACCTTTTCAGTAATCAGAATGAAAGAGTTGATGGGTGAAGAGAACAAAACCATGTGATGGAGGACTTGTACCATATTACTGCTGTGTAATATATCAAATCCAAGAAATTTATGTCTACGTTCTAATTAAATGATTCAGATTATCTAAAAAAGTTTCCCATCAAAACCTATTGAATAAAAGTTAGTTTTAATTTTTATAATTACTATATAGAACATATTTTCCATTTATTAATGAATTATGAATACATACAACTATTTTTTATAACATTGCACATATCATCATCTTAAAGTTATAATGAGGAATCATAACAGTACCATTTCTTTGCCAAACTGGAGGACTTTTCCTTGTTTTGAAGAACATATTTCAACAAGACATTTGATTATATTTCCTAAATTGGGAAAGGCTACATATGTTGCTGCTGGAGTTGTCTGTTCATGAAAAATATATTGTACTAAAGCACATATTCAAAACCACTCTCTCTTAAAATTTACAGTTGTTATGGGCTTTGCCTTTGGCGAGAATAAGTGTCTGGCTCATTTAAGACTCTCAATCTACAAGTAATCATAAAAACTTGGGTTGGAGTGGACATTAAAGATCATGTAGTTCCATCCCCCCTGCCAAGGGCAGGACTACCTTTCACTAGACCAAGTTGCTCAAAGCCCCATCCAGCCTGGTCTTGAACACTTCCAGGGATAGGGCATCCACAACTTCTCTAGGAAACCTGTTCCAGTCTCTCTAAATGTACCTTATCTGAATTTTAAACCATTTCCCCTTGTCCTATCATTCATGCCCTTGTAAAAAGTCCCTCTCTAGTTTTCCTGTAGGCCCCCCTTTAGGCACTGGAAGGCTGCTATAACATGTCCCTGGAACCTCCTCTTCTCCAGGCTGAACAACCCCAAATCTCTCAGCCTGTGATGCTCCATCCCTCTAATCATTTTAGTGACCCTCCTGTGGACTCTCTCTAGGTGGTCAATGTCCTTCCTGTGCTGGGGACGCACAGTTGGGGTCTCACCAGAGCAGAGTAGAGGGGCAGAATCAGTTCCCTAGCCCTGCTGGCCACCCTGCTATTGGTGCAGTCCAGGGTAAACTTTGGCTTCTGTGCTGTAAGTGCACACAGCTGGGTCCTATCAAGCTTCTTATCCACCAACACCCCAAAGTCCTTTTCCTCAGTGCTCCTCTCTATTCATTCTCTTTCCAGCCTGTATGTGTGCTTGGGAAGCCTGAAATTCAAAGTTATGAATTTCAATTAATTTGTCACTAGCTTAAGTGATGGAATTTATTCAGTTCAACACATGCTAGTAGACCTTTCCAGATTTTTGCTTTCCTTTTTTATTAACTTCCTGAGGTCTTCTGGATTATTTTCTTGCCTTCTAGTACCACTCGTTCGGCAGGAGCTTCAAATATAAAGCATAGTCTAATCTGTCTGCTTCAGAGCCCTAAAAATTTTGACATGCTTAATGAAGTAATACTCCTAAAGTATGCACACTACCTACAGAGGCATTTAGGCACTGAAGGGTAATAAGTGTCACTGAGCACAACTCACACCTAAATTTATTTTTAACATTTACACTAAATGATAAGTTAAAATTGACTTTGCATGTCCAAGCAAACCACAAAACAAACTAAAAAACAAACAAAAAACCACCAAACCAAAACAACCAAACAAGGATCTTGTATGTATATATTCTCTTTTTGTTCTTTTTTCCCCTTAAAATACTCCCTATGACTATAAAGCCTTACCTAATAAGGAGATAAAGGAACTGAACAAACGTGACTGAAATGCAAAATTTATTAGTAACTTGAAAATCTACTTCAGTATATGCATATATTTTAAAATGTCTAAAATTAAATACACTGAATCTATCAAATATAATTTGTGTAATTTTTATGTGGCTTTATTGGGAACTACTAATTAACCTCTTTTGAAGATAAATTAAAGTCATACTACACTTTAATGCATACATGTCTAAATTTCTTTTGCCCTGCTCTTCAATATTTTAAGATTAGAAACACGTTACATTCACAGCAGTTAATTATATTGTTTCTTTTTCTCTCATGCTACAACCCTGTCTTTTTAATATCTTCAAGTGTTGTATGACATAACTTGTTGTAAACAGAAATTACTTTAAAAAAAAGAAATTTGTAATTTACAGAAGCTAGAAAATCAGGAGTAATAGCTCACGATACTTTTGACACTGACAGAAGTACATTGTTATAAAATAATTGCAAAAAAAAAACCAAAATATTGAGATGTGTTGGCATGCATTGAAATACTGTATGCAATAACTGTTACACTTAATTTTGATACATATTCTTGTCCCCTAGCTTAAAATATAATGACCTTTGTGACACAAAGTTTTCAATAAACAAAGGAAAGTCAGGGGTTGCTGTGATGACCACGCTAAATCCTATCTCTGCTGAGAGAAAAATCCTCCAGTAACCACTGATTGGTAAAAAATGTCCAAATTCTGGTATGAAACAACGTTTTTCTTTCAGACATCTTCTGCTGTATAGATGTACAATCCAACTCTTAAAACAGAATGGATGTCATGGAGAAATTTCTCAATTCATAAGGGATGGGGCAAACCTGTCAGGAGGGTCCCACCCACAGACAATGAACAGGGTTCTTGAAAATAATTCAATGACTTAGTCAAAAAGATAATTTTCCCTTTGATCTTTCAGTCTATATTTTTTTATTATGTTTGCTATGAAATTGTGATTAACTAAACATGCCAAGTGCTCTTCTTCTGCGACTATGATTAATCTAATGGTGCTTTGTCATTTCAATTACACACAAAAAAAGGAAACTTCCTTGTTGAGACAAGGAAATAAGGAAGTGTTGGAGAATACAACCTTATCTGAATATGAGTGATTATACTGTTTTTCTTTGGAAATTGAGTTTATCATAGTGCTCTCTTGATTATGAAGGGCTTACATATTCAAATGTTGAAGCATTAATAGCTTTTTCTTCTCAGCTATATTTGGAATGCGTAAAGCAGTTGAAAACTTTTTATATTTTTAATTTTATTTAATACTATTTAAATATAATTTCTGTATATAGTTCTTTCCTCCCCTTTTAGATATAAATACCCTTCTAGTTCAAATCTTTACAAAATATACAGATGTTCATTTTTACTGTATGAAATTTTTCTGTGATTGATGTATAGAAGTGTTATGACGAGCAGGTCGTGGATTTTTAAAAATTAACGCAGTATATATTTATCGTATATTATAACTTTATTAAAATTTTAAAAATAGAAAATGAACATTCTATCTTGCTTAGGAAGAATTCATCATCATCTTCTATGGATAAATCCTTCTTTAGAAATAATGAGATTACAGAAAATCTTTAACCTGGTCAAGATTAGGAAAATCTTTCTAGTCAACCATATATTCTACTAAGATATAAAGGGCAGGAATACAAACAAACACAAGATCTGAATATTTAATCCATTTGTTTCAATTCCTCCAGAAACTCATTGCTATTTCTAGTTGACACTTATTCTAAATTCCATTAAATGAATTGTGGATTCCATTAAATCTTGCAAACTATATATATACATATATATATATATATGAATAAACTTCTTAAGTGTTTTGGCTTACTTAAGCATACTAAACTAATAAAACATAAATATGAAGCTTTAATTGACTTAAAACATGTCTTTTACATCTTCATGTACTTGTGGTTTGCCAGATGTCCGCCTCACAGTTTTACAGAGATTATTCTGTTTAGCTTGGTGGGTGAGTTTTACCAGTCACTTCTACTGCTGCACACAAATAGCTGATCATGAAAACCAGAAATATTTTTGAAGTGCTCTACATCGTTCATGGTTGTTCACGGTGACTTACCATTGTTTCATCCCTTAATACAAACTGATAGTGTCATATAGGAAGTCAGTATTTTTGTAGTTAATCTATTAGATTCCCCATCTGTGGCACATAATGAGGATTTTGTATGAGGGAGAGAGAGAGAAAGAATATTTTTTGGAGGAATATATATAAAAATGAACTGGATTTGGTAAAGGTTTTTTATGTTAAGAAAGTCAAAGATAAAATAGATAAGGGAATGACACACTTAGTACTTTTCAGAATAGTTTCTCCAGATACTAGAGATGTATAACAAGAATTATTTTGATTGGAGATGAGGGGAATGGTGTTTACATTTTTAAAATATGTATCTGTCAGAATGTAACTACTGAAGATTAAAATCATAGCAATTTGACCTTGACACAAAAATTAAGTCTTAAAGTTAAAAGACATTTCTGAACTTTTCAAGGGACAGATAGACATTTGCAAGAAAGAGAATTTTTGTTTGATAAATGAAGAATTAATTCATCCTTCTAACACCAATAAGATCCTAGATGAAATAGCATTAGAGTGTAAACAAAAAGGTCGGAAAAAAGTTAATGCAGTTCAGTATAGTGGTTCTCACACTGTGCTTCATGGTCACTGGCGACATCACTGATCAAATTTGCTAACTCGGCCCTTTGCTTTTCTCAGATTGCTTTAATTGCTAAAAATGTTTTACTAATAAGTAGTGATTTAATTATTCCAGTGATGTTATATTATAATGAATGATATATACCTGTCATTTTAACTCATATGAGTAGCTGAGTGACATCTGGTGCAAAGTTGGGTAGCTCCAGAAACAAAAGCTTTCAGGGTTTTTTGATTCTTATGAAGGCTAGTAGAAAACTGATCAGGTAGTTGTGTTCTTTTTTATAAGAAATTACTTCTTTTTTTACAAGCCACTAGAAGATAGCTTGCTACAAGGCAAGCCACCTCATTGAGGAAATACTTTTTGATAATATATACTTTTGATATAATTCTATTCACATTTTATCATTATGCAGGTTATTCATTTGAATATATTATTTAGCTACATTAAAAGATTTCCTCCTGAAATTTATTTATTATCCATTATTAGAATGATGCATATATTGTTATATTTTAAGCCATAATATGTAACACAAATGACACAATAGTTCAGGAGACTGGACATAGGTTCTGGATCTACCTGACTGATTGTTTTCCTGCTCAAGAGCATTTCTTGTTGAACTTAAAAGACTCCTTCTTTATATAACCTTAGAGGATTTTTCTTCTTTTGGGAAATTGTCCTTATAATAATTTTGTTTCAAGAAAAGATATGTCTATTTGAAGTCTAGTAATAAATTAAATCTTTTGCTAACGTCTTTGAAAAGAAGTTAGTGTGCCTGGTCCTGATCATGGCTCTGGTACAAGAGCTATAATGTAAATAGATCCTTGCAGAAGTACATAGTGACTTGAATTACTTGGGAAATCAGCTAGCTGTTATAGCAAGCCCTCTCCATCCCTGCTGTGCTCATGTACTTACAAATAAGTAAACATATCCATCTGCCATGTTCTCAGCCGAGAATACTTAAAAATACAGGGCAGATATTCTTCCAACCCTAATTTTCCCTGTTTCTGCTAGCAAAAATCAGAGAATCTATGCAGACATTTAGATAGACTATAAGTATCTTGACAGGTTCAGAATAACCCTCAAGGTCTTTATAAAATGACAAGAATGTAAAACAATTTAGATTGGAAAACAACACCTCTGGAGGTCCCATGCTCCAATTCCTTCCCCAAAGCAAGAGCAAACTTCAGACATAGATTGGATGTCCTAGAATTCTGAATGGTTAAGCTTTGAATGTCTTCTTGTATGTTGTATGTCATCATCTGCTTCAAAGCTCACTATCTATTTATTTTGATACTTTATTCGTGATTCAGATAACAAAATTCAGGTGTACTATTCAGTAACTGTGGCATCTGATGTCATTTGATATGTCCTAGACCTGAGACCTGTCTCCATCAGCCAGAAGAACATAGGTTTCTCTTTAGTCTTATAATGTACTGCAGTTCTGAGTGGATGGCTTGGATAATATAAAGGTGAGTTCCTGTCTAGTCAGTGACAAAAAGGCATTGTATTCAACCTAATTTATCAGTCTAAAACTGAAGTATTTAGAGCTAGATGTCTAAGGAATTAAATTGATTAAGTTCACAAAAATTTTTTTTTTCTTTTCTTGGAACCTGTGTCAGGTTGGGTAAATCCTTCATTCATTAATAGATCTTGTTACACTGCCTAACTCCTAGATGGCTGGGACAGGTAAACTAGATCCCATCCTGTATGACCTACATACATCTGTAGCACTAACTTAAGTCCTATCTATCCATGGCTTTTAAAAATCTTCCTGAGAAATGACGTTAGAATATCAGATTCAGCCTGTGTTATAGATGTATTTATGTTGACAATTTTTGTCTAGATCTAAATAGGTGACCAAGGTTTATTTATTGATTGATTGAAGACAAATAATTTACAGAGAATATGTCATAAGCTTTGGGTTTTAATTATTATTATGTAAAAGCAATAACTTTTCTCAGAAATGCCTTGCAGAAACTTTTAATCAAATATGTAAACACTTTCTATCATCGTATGCATAATAAGATGCATATGCATCTCATTGTATGCTGTTTGTGTGCATTTATGTGATTTTTTTTTTTAATAGGAGCTACAAACTCTTTCTGCTTTAATTTTTGGTTTCAGGTTTTATTGTTTTGCCATTCTTACCTCTTTTGTTAATATATTTATATGTATTTAAAAGTCGCCTTTAACGTCTTGGATACACCATTCTGACTGAGTGGGTTACTCTAAAATATTTTAAGCACTGGGGAATTTAATTATAATAATGCAAGGAATAAAGGTGTACTCTTTAGAATCTATTAGAAACGTTGTGCCACAGTTCAAGAGCTCCCTCTTCTGACAACCAAACACTATCAGAATGTTTGGTCTTAAAATCTGCTCCTATCCAGAAAGGTAATTTGGTGGTTCTGCAACTCTAAAGGTTTACATTGTTTTACTACTGTTTTTTCATGTCCAGGTGAAACTTCAGTTTCTATACAGGTTTTTAAAAAAAAACAACAACACAAACAGCCCCCCTCCTCCTCAGTCCCCCAAACTTTTTAGTAAATCATGTATTTACTAATGGGGAAAAAACTTTCCGAAGTAGTAGCATTTCACCATTGCATTATATATCGTTAAGACAGACAATATTATATTATGTATAATATATACAAATGTGGTGGGACAGGACCACTGCAGTGTAGAGTGGAACAATCAAGCTCCAAACATCACAGTTTTGCATCACGAGCATCAGTTTATTGAGTGCAAAAATCAAGTGAGATTTTCAACTCTTCCTACAATTTTTGTTCCCATTGATCTTAAGGTGTTAGGCAATCTTAGAATGATATAGGTGTTAAGCACCTATAAGAACACAAGTAACAATGAATACTGCAGTCTTGTTTTCCCCAGACCTAGAATCCAGAACACAATATCAGAGCTTAGACTTCTGTTGTAAAGCATATGGGGATACATCCGTCATACTTCAGAATGGCAATGAGAACTAACAGGATATTTAACAACAGCTACCAACAAACAATATTTTTGCTGGGATTCCATTCAAAGCTAGAAAATGGGGAAGAAGTCCCCCCAAGTCTCTACACATGTTGTTCACTCGATGATACTCTACTTGAGATATTGTGCCTCTAAAAACAACTATCAGATCTAAATCAAACCGAAGTACAAGTTCCTTCTTTCTCTAGCACCCAACAAAGCTGGATATTATTCTTTCATTCCTAAGTTCAGTTTTCTTTTTAATAATTAAATTAATTCTCTAGTATGTAGGAGAACAAGGCTCCATTTTTTCCTTCAGTGAGTCCTGAAGGAGGGCAAAGTGAAAAGCAGTTATGCATAGCCTATATGACTTATGTTCTAAATCCAGGAAGAAGTTCAAGTCCCTGAAAGCTGATCAGACATGAAGCATCTGACTCTTGGAGAGATTTCAAATATCTCTTTCTCTCTCTTCTGCTGTTTTAACATTCTTTCTTATTCTGTATACAGAATTAAGTTTTACGCACAAACCCACTTAGAAACAGACAGCTATTAAGTAAGTGAATTGATATTTAATGGTGAGAACTAGGAGTAGACAGGCTCTGAGGATAAATTTTTTCATGGCAGCATCTGCATGGTTGAAAAGAAATAGGTGGACACCTTTTTATTTTGTGTGGGAGGAAGTCTACCACACTGAATTCATTCAGTCAAAATAATTACAGGAATATTTACCTTTCGAATATGTAATCATGATATGTGTGTCACAATATTCATCCATACCAGGATCAATGTATTTTCACATATGTCCAAAAGGAGCTCCCTCATGACACCGCTGATTTAAATAAAGAAAACTAGGGACCTATGAGGTACAGGAAACTCGAGCTGACTACATTTTTTTTTTAAATAGTTTTAGATTCTAAATTTAGTTTGAAACAGTAATTATATATGTCTTTGTGGACATTACTGAGTGAGCCTCTAGTTATTTTATTAGTCTCACAAAATGCTCATTTCTTACTATCTGTTAATTGTATATCACCCTCTATCTTTAATGTAGAATGTATTCAGAATTCTTTTTCTCTATTTTTAAATCTATGGCACTAATTCTTTCTTAAAATGCGAAAACATTATAGAACTTATGAGTTTTCTAGTTAATACTAAATCAGACACTTCTCTAAAATGCATTCCATAATATATGCAATGAACCCACATTATTTTCATATACATATGTAAGTATGACACGCCAAAGCCTAACATTATTACCAATTTCCTATAACCTTGAATATTAGTTATGTTTATATTTAAAAGAACCAGAAACAGTGCAAAGTAGTCAAATGCATTTATGTACAGAAGGATGCAGGCATTTGCAAACTCTCTGTGTTCATTTGGCAGGTGTGAGCAAGGCTCAGTCAAGAATTTGTGTTACCTTGTTAACACACTGTTACGCATCAGGAAATAAGCTCTGTCTAATAAATAATTTGATTTGTAGATTTACAAGTTTTTCTATAGTCAGAATCACAGTCTCACAAAATTGCTAGAATAATGGTTTTTCCTAAGTATTTCTTACTGTTTAATATTCTTAAATATTTCTTTCTTTGATCCTTAGTTGAGAGCCTCTATTCTTTCTTTTCTTTCTCTCCAAAGATTCTGACAACTTTGTGGTTTATATATACATAACATATATACATTTTTCAGGGAATTTTTTCTATTGTAAGTTTCTCCTTCAAGTCTTCATCTTTGGGGTACTGTTAATTTCCTCAATTCTAAAGTTTACTCTTATATCTTAAATCTTAATGGGCATAAATGGGTCTATCAATCAAAAGGGCTCAGCTATTAATTCCAAACTTAACACAGAGCTATGGGACCTAGTTTCATGATCACCCTATTAGGCACTTGCTCACCTCTTGAAATATTCAAGGTGGTTTTTTTTAAATCAAATAACCCTAATGGACTTTCTAAATGTTGTTGAAAAACCTCTGAGAGAATGTCAAAGGAGTGACAGCCCATCTCAGTAAGCATGAACTCCTTTTGACATGCAAGTGTGCAGAAAGTGCCTTACAGAAACTCCAACAAATAGCAGATAAAAGGCAACAAAGGTCAGATTTTAACCTACTTTTTTTTGGTATAATTTCCTGTCTGAGATGTCCTCCACCCCAGTGCACACCAAAATTTTTTTACGATGTTACCATCTTTCTGAGAATTAATCCTAGAAAACTTGTGGGAAACAGGACATGAAAGAAAGAAAATAGATGGTTAAAAGCTTGTTATTTGGCAACATTGTCAAACTATTAAAAAACTATTAAAAAAAAAAGGACCCAAGGATGAATTAAATATTTATATTCACATTTAACGAATAAGTGAGAAACAAAAAAATAAAAAAAGACGTAGGTGTATTTCCTGAAATAAATTCACTTACTAGCTTAAAATAAATACTTTTATCCATTGAATGATCAATAGCACAGCCTTGAGCATGCTGGTTTAATAATCTCATACCTAAACCTCTCTATCTAGACATGAAAGCTAAGAAGTACAGAATCTGAAGCCATAAGGTTTCAAAAGAATGGTTTTATAGGAGTGTTTTTATTGAGAGTAAATGATTATTGACAACACACATTTTATCTGGAGAACTATTCTGGCCTAACAAAAGACATTTACTTCATCACGTTACAGAATATGTTCTGCTTTACAGTGTTTTTAGCATTAAAAACCACTGCTATAAATTGCTGCCTCAAGGAATTTAATTTTGTAAGGTATCTTAGGAAGGTTTGGTGAGAGCCACTGGTTTGCTTAAAGTAACAATGGCTCCTTTGGGGCACTGCATAAATTTCTTATAAACCACTATAATGAATAATAAAATTATATTGTCAAACTAAAAATTATTAGGGAACATTCATCACCTTCTTCTGCCCTAAAATCATATAGAAAATTGCAGCATCAGTGTAAAATCTCATGAATGCAGGATGGTTTGGATTAGAATACATCATTCAGACATTTATTCCATTTATAATGGAATCCATAAGGTAGAAAGTGTTCTTCATGCTTGTCTCTCTTAGCAAATCCCAAAGTACACAGCAATTTCTTCCTTAAGCAACGCGCTTTTTCAATCTTTTGCAACCTTCAGTTTTTACATAAAATGCTTGCACAGGTGAAAACACATGATAGACACCTTAAATATAATCTGAAAAAATATGTTGGTTTTGCAGCAGAAAATACTTCTGCATATTGACACACTGAGATGAGAATAGAACAAAGATCTTGTATCGAATTTCCTTCATTTTACTCTGATGACTTTGATGTTGAAGTTTCACCACAATCAGTTAGTAAACTGGTATGACAAGGAAAACTCAATTGAGATTTCCCTCTCATCCCAGTTCAAATTTAAGAATTCTACTAATGTTATGGGTTAGGTCAGTGTAGCACCATCTCTCTCCCAATATAAATATTATTCTCATCACAGAGAAATGCAAACCTGTAGCTGGCAGAATTTGTCTCCTCAATGGCAAATACAGTTATTAACTCAACCTTGTAATATAGACAAGCCATCCCCCAGTACAATGGCAGACTTTCCTCTGTATGATTCTTACTGAAATACCTAATAAACTACAACTACTTAAAGGCAACCCTTTCTGGTCAGAAAGCAACTTTGTATGTCATTGCAGTATTTCTCAAGCCTATGTTAAGGTTATTCCTACAACTAGAATAAAAAGTTCTTTAGGGGCTTAGCAACTGAGTTGTCCCAGAGATGTGTCTAGACCAATACACTTTAAAACACTCCTGGTCTTCCTGGCATAGGTAGAGGAACCATATGTTATAACCAAAATCAGCCAAAACCCAGGAGGATGTGTGCTGCACATACCTGCTTCGCAAATTGGCTCATGCCATGGAAACCCAAGTACTGGAGCTGAACAGGAATTTTATGGCTTTCTGGCAAGATTTTATACATGTACAATGGGTTAGGCAACATGCTAAGGAGCATATCCACCTGCTGGTATTGGAGATCATAACTTACACTAGGTAAGCTAAACTTAACTTCATGCCAACTTCTTGCTCCTGAAAACAAACCTACATCAAAAGACAAAAAATGTGTGGAAGAGCAAGGTGATTCAAAGTATAAATAAGAAAAAAGTAAAAGCCATAGTTTTACCAGCAATTGATCAGGTGACTACACATGAGATAGTATACTTGAGCTATTAGGCAAACTCTGAATATAAAATTTAGCGGATTTTCTGACACTCTAATCTCTCCCAGACAAAACATCAGCCATTCAAATATTTTAGCAGCAGACTTGACAAGAGCAGAAATGCTATCTTTTTGAGGCTGGAATCAGAAAAAAAAAATTAAAATCTCTAAGTATAATTATAATTAAGTAAAATATAAATATAATGTTTAAAATTTTGTGTAACTGTTGGTGTTTAAATGCTGCAAAGAGGCAGGAAAGGAAAGCAGAGCCCAGAATCTTCCTATTGAGATACTAACAGGAAAAGGACAAAAAAACTTACTGCTATGCCTAATTCTTTGCTAACTCTGATGTGACTGTTTGTCCTACAAATATATTGATATGCATGTGTGTGTATTAGCATTTCTATTGGCCAGGTATTGGTAGTGGGGAGGGGGGTGGGAGACGTGGTGGATGGAGGGATGGGATGTGGGGCCATAGGGTTGGCTTCTATGAGACGCTGGCAGAAGTTTCCCCAATGTCTGGGCAAACCAATGCCAACTGGCTCCAGGACAGACCCACTGCTGGCCAAGGCCAAGCCAATCGGGAATGATAGTAACACCTCTGTGATAAAATATTTAAGACGGAAAAGAAGTTATTTTGCAGATGAAAATTGCAGCTGGAGAAGAGCAGAGTGAGAACATGTAAGAGCTCTGCAGACACCAGGTCAGAGGAGAAGGAGGGATAGGAGGTGCTCCAGGTGCCAGAGCTGAGAATCCCGTGCAGCCCATGGTGCAGACCGTGGTGAGGCAGCTGTGCCCCTTCAACCTGTGGAAGACCAGGGATGTGCAGAGATCCACCTGCAGCATGTGGAGAAGGCCCACAGTGGAGCGGGGAATGCCCAAAGGAGGCTGTGAGCCCATGAGACACCCATGTTGGAGCAGGCACCTGGCAGGGACCTGCTGACCCATGGAGACAGGAGCCCACATTGGAGCAGGTTTTCCAGGTAGGACTTGTGGCCCTGTGGGGGACCCATACTGAAGTAGCCTGTGCCTGAAAGATTGCGCCCTGTGGAAAAGCAACCGACATTGCAGCAGCTCATGGAGAACTATTGCCCATGGGATGGAGAACTGTTGGGGAAATTTGTAAAGGACTGTCTCCTATGGGAGGGACCCCATGATGGAGCAGGGGAGGAGTCCTCTCTCTGAGCAGCAGCAGAAAACAACCTCTGATGAAGTGACTGCAACCCCCAATCCCCATCTCCCTGTGCCACTTGGGGGGAGGTAGAACTTGGGAAGGAGGAAAGGGTGGGAGGAAGGTGTTTTTAAGATTTATTTTACTTCTCATTCTTCTGCACTGATTGTGTTAGTAACAAATTTAATTCATATCCCCACTTTGAGTCTGTTTTGCCTGTGACAGTAATCAGTAAGTGATCTCTCTCCCAGTCCTTATCTCAACTCATGAACCCTTTGTTATATCTTCTCTCCTCTGTGCAGTAGCAGAGGGAAGTGAGAGAGTGGCTTTAGTGGGTACATGGCACCAGCCAGGGTCAACCTACTACAACATTTTATTCTAGCAAAAATGTACACACATCAATTTGGTAAAATAAGAAACCATATCGTGGTAAGATGGCTTTTCATAGAAGTACTGTAATGTAGTATAGAAATTTCACCAGAATTCTCTATTGCATATTTTCAGAAATCCACGTTTGACACCTGTTAAATGGATATCTATAAATAAATCTCTCCTTGCAGCTTTTGCAATTCTACTCAGAAATACTAATTCAGAGAAGAAGGGAAAAAGATAGAAGTAGAAGAGCTAAGGCACAGTTAGGTTATCTTTATGACATAAACTAGAAAAATGACATTGCATTCAGCTTTTTCTTCCTAGCCATCTTAAGAAGATAACTTCCTTTAGCTGCATCATAGAGTGCTATAAAAATATTTAAAGGAGTTTTGTATTTTCTTTCTCTTAGTATCTTTGTTGTTGACCTTCTTCACATATGCTTGGCATTTTCATCCATCTGCCTTTGGCAGTAACACTAGCACAGTGGTGAGTCATAGAAATGTTCTAAGGCATCCCACCTGCCAGTCTGGTTGGTAAGAATATGTTGGTCCTCTCTGTTTGCCATTTTTTCTACTTTATCTCATTTTGACAAAGCAAACCATTTTTCTTGGGACCATTTCCTTCCTATTCTTCCACCTTAATTAACATTTAACTGTGTTGTAATATTATTCCATTCACCTATAAAACCATATTTCTTTAATGTTATTACTATCTATACGATATATGTTTTAAAGCTTTCAATCCCTATTAATAAAGGACAAAAAGCAGACTTGATATTTGGAAATGTCGCTTAAAACAGAGCTTATGAGTTTGAAAGATTTTTCACTGCATGAAAAAAGTTGAAATGTTATTGCATTCATAATTTGGGATTTTGGTAAATCTCATTTGCTCTTTTCCTTTTTTGAAGTGGTTAAAGAAAGAAAACAAAAACTCATAACTTGTGTCTCTTCTAAAATTACAAAAAGGGTCAACAGGGTTCCACCAGGATCATGGTTTTTCCAGAAAACTCATCTTCATATAGATACTGTTTTATACTGTGCATCATAGTACAGTGCTAAATTTTGTCAGAGAGGCTTTGTCATTATGATATTTCATATAATATATATAATATATATAAACATATACGAATATATTTAAAATTATTTCTTCCATTTATGTGAAAATGTATAGTTAAATATTTTAGAAAATTAAATCATGTCAGATAATCTCACTAATTAATGGAAATCAATGTCAAGACTGGCTTTACCATTTAGTCTTGTTTGGAGGTAAGAATTGTTAAAATTTTATATAGTGTGGGACGTCTATTGTAAATGAACAATAAAATTATGGACACATTAGAAACTATCTAATGAATTTAAACTGGAATCTCAGAGTTTCTTTGAACTATTATAATTGTAAGATATATTATGACAATATATCACCTTTCTTTTCAGGGAGGATGCTTATTGTTTCTGTATTCAAATCATCCTTCAAGATATATGCTGAAAATACAGTTGAATGATATTAATAAAGACAGGTTCAGCACAGGTTAGCTGAGGAAAGAAAGGTGGATTCTTTTAAGAAAATAAAATTGCTATCATCTGCAATTTACAATCTCGTTAAAGGGTTTTTTTACAATTCTCCATTCAATATTTCCCTTTTGAAAAAATAATTTAAAAAGAGGAATTATTATGTACTTGTCAAAAGAACCTATAAGCTTCTTTTTGTTCTGTAAAAGTTTGCAGCACCTCAATGTGATAAAGAAATAAATTTTTAAATAGCTTCTTAAAGAAATTACTTTATCTACCCACAACAAATAACACGCCTTTATCTTCTTGTATATTCCCTGCATAAACTCTGCAACCATTAATTTTAGTCTTCAGTGAATTTCTCCCTTTCAGAGAAGTAAATGTAGGTTTCTTGTGACAAGTAACAGACTGGCAGCTTTTTAGTAACTGTTCCTTAAGCTTTCACATAAATGGCAACGGAAGTTAAATAATCTTGAAAAACTGTCAGAAAGTATCATACAATGTGGACACCAGTTGTCAGTTTTATTTTATTTTATAGTTGATTTGCCAATTGCAAAAGCAAAAGTTTTGTTGATACTAAGCAAAACCTGTTTTGCATTACAAATTGACTCCAGCCACTCAGCTTCCCAAAGGAGTCATGGCCTAGAAGAGTTTAAAGGTTTATGTGACCTTATAATGTCTACAGCTGCTAATTTTAAGTTTAGTTGTTTTGGGTTTTTTTCTGATATGATTGGAAGGTTGTAGCTACTCTTTAATTACTGCCTCAAACTCTAGCAACTGTATCCTTATAAATTATAAAATAAGCCTGTTGACTAGTATTAAGTCAAAATACTCCTAGTAGTCTTCTTCATATCTTATGCATTATTTCATTTGAAGTACTGACATTCATTTCAACTCTGGCTGCATAAAAACACTAAAACTACACCTTTCTGTTGTAGCTAGGAGGCGGTATGATATACCAACAGGGATATTTAACCTTGTGCTTACTAGTTCTACTGTCTGACTTAAGTCAATACTTTTCTATTTGTACATCAGCCTCAGCTGTCATCTTATTTACCTTTTGGACCAGTTTATAAATGTGTGGTATCTGACTGTTATAAAACTAAAATGACTTCTTTTATATTAAAATGGACCAGTATTCAAATAGTGACTTACTGCAACCAACTCAAGGGCAGACACAAGTTAATGAGGCATACTAGAGTCTTACTATAGTCATTTTATGGTGTAGACATTTATTTACCTATTTCTTGAGCCTCAGTAATCCAAGATAAATCAGTAAGCTAGATAACTCAGTTAAGAACCTGAAGTTGCCTGCTATTAATCATGCTTAAATAGTATATATGTATATGACACTTACATGCACATGTTCAAACACATACACTTCTAAACATCTTAAGGAAATAGAAAATAACTTTTTTTCCTAATAAGGAGCACATAGAGTTTTCTAAGAGCTGTAATTATAAACCAGAAAATATGTCCTTTTGTCTATATGCCAAAGGAGATATCTCCTAATCCTTGATGCATAATTTCATAACTAATTAACATGAGTAAATATAAAGAAATACATGTTCAATTAAAGGTAATACCTAAACTAATTGAGATGAAGTTTGACATAATCCCTTGCACCTTACAGCACTCTTCAGCTAATTCTTTGACACCCAAAAGAGTGGAGCAGGATGTATATATCTGAAAGAGAGTCTGAGAATTTAATCCATGATACAAGTAGTATTTACTATGAGTTCCCTGAACCTTACATAACTTTTGTTTATCTAATTGCTGACTAAGTTCCATTGTAAACCAGTTCCGAGATGGAATTATAACGCTTCTTTTCTTAAACTTAGGAAATTTACAAAAAATTCAGAACAAGCTTTGCACTCTGCATGAAAGATACCTGTGATACTGGGATTGGTAGTGTCTCTAAAATTTCCAGATAAAGGAATATAATGTGACCACATCTTCATTTTGTGTGAGAATACAACTACAGCACAGGAACATACCAGATTATAACTTCCTCTAACACCCTTTGAGAAAAAAAGAAAGAAAATGTAGGCAGTCTAGAAAAATGTGGTGGCCTCATCAGTTAGGTGCCAAGGTAAGTGGATCAAGAGTGCAGTCTGACATGAAAAGAAGAAATAAATATCTACTACACTCATGAGAGTACTACTTAATTTCACAGAAAATGTTTCACAGATATGGCTTTAACTATAAATAACCTTATGCATGCAGAGCTGTCCACTCACTCAAATGTTTATTCAGGCAGTATGAATGTGTTGGATATTTCTCCTCATCTCTGATACCATTTTCTGAAAGCAGAAGAGGCTAAATCCAAATATTTTCTCCTAGAGAAAAGGAAGCATACTTATGGGTATTTGTAGCTGACTTATCTATCATAGAATTTCTTGACAGCATCAGCTTCTATCTGTAGAATGACCAAAAACTGGGTACGTATTTACACTGTAGAATCTGAAATAGGTTGGATGAATGGCACCATAGGTGTCCTTCTCAGAAATATTTTTTAAATATATTTTAAAATACTATTTATCAGTATAAGAAGACAGCAAGTAGAAAAAATAGAGGCAAGAAACAGAAGAGAAAGGTAAATGACAGAATGCTCTCATGAATGTAGAGCCAGAGTGCAAGCCTTTTATTTGGAGAAAAAAAAAAAAGAAAGTTTCAGGTAGCAGTACAAAGTGGTGGAATATTCCTTTAGAAAGGGAAAACAGAAGATGAAAGTGGAAGTATAAAGGGAAGGAAAGAAATGATGGAAAAAAGACCTGAGGTGACAGGAGAAGGATAATAGCACAGAAGACCAGCTGTCAAACCGTATTGCATAATAATAGAAGAAAAGATGATAGGACAGAAGGGAATAAGTTAAATCTAAATAAAAAAGCAGGTTTATGATTATAACAGAAAGGAATATATGACATGTTGAAAAAAGAAAAAGGAAAAAGAGGGAAAAACGAGCAAAAGAAAGCATACTGCTTGGTATAGGAAAAGAAGATTATTCAGGAGAATCTTGTTTAGAAACTGATTAGCTAGATGCTAAAGCCAGCTCAAATGTTCTATTTCAGAAAGATAAAGGAAAAATATGAAACTTCTTTTAAACATGAATATGTTTCATAAAATATTGTGTGCTCACAAATTATGATTGTTTTAATGCATAGAGGAAATAAATAGTCATACTGTCTTAAAGACATGGAAGTGTTTAAAATGTGTGTTGTTCATATATTGTTATACAGAACTATAGTGTAAAAAAGAGGAGAAAAAGAAATAAGAAAAAACCAGTAAACACTCTCAAGATTATATGAAAAATATTTTGAAGACAAAAATCTTATAAAGCATATACCTACTAGTTTTGATTTGTAGAATAAAATGATCCATTTTTTTTCCTATTTTTCCTCCATCTTCTATGAACTTTGTCACACCACTAAAAAAACACAAGCAATAGCATATCTAAGCATATCTATCCTTTCCTCTGAAAGTCTCTTATGGCACCTTTGCTGCCTTAAAGTAGTAGTAAAGTCTTACCTGACATCTCAGATGTACTCAAAATATCAGAAATGTTGAGCTATATAGACACCATCAGCAGCAGGCATGAAATTATAAACATATCTGGTGTCTCATATAAAGCTAACCCTTCTATATCAGGAACATGAGACGGAATAGGATGAAGTTTAAATAAAAATGTGATCAATGTGTTGGCCATTTATTGTCCCTCTTCATGTTTGATTCTTTAATAATTTAATTTAAAATTTTTATCCATTTTTGTTTTGCTTTTTCTCATCGTTTGTTATCGATTGATATTTAGAAAACATGACTATACACTCTCTCAATGACACAGAAAAGCCCTACTGTACAATCCTGTTTGGTTATGTACCTGTGAACTAATGGATTTATTTTTGAAACATTAATAAAGTTCGGACAAGACAGACTGACTTTGTGGATTTAACTTAAAGACAGATAATTTTAAAATTAAACATCAAATGCTATAGATTTCGCCTTTCCTGTGCTCTCCTTTTTTGCTCCACAGAGATTTATTTTCAGAAGAAACAATGCAAGTGTACAAAGAATGGAATAAATGCTATTTTGTTGCTCATATAATGTGATTTCCCAATAGTATTTGCTTTACTAAATGTATTGTCTGTAACATTAAAATGGAGGAAATTCCAATCATGTTATATGCTTTCTGGAAGAACACTGAAAAAAATAAGTAATGAATAAAGTCTATTTAAAGATAATCCAATAAGGAAGAAAAGACACATTCATTTCTCATATGTTGGGATTTTTTCTCTGTCAAATCTAAGCTTGATGTCCATATGGGGGACAGAGAGGGAACAATCAAACAAAGGGTATATTTCCTGAGAAGCAACAAAACAAATGCATGAAATTAGTTTGTCTGATGTTAGGGGAAGGAGATTCAAGTCAAATCTGGAAGTTTGTCATCCTTCTGGTTCTTGTCTAGGCAATATCTGGTTCCAGTGTGCAGTTATGTATTCAAGCCTAAATCTTTTTTAGGGAAATACCTAGTTTTACCTTAGCCTCTCTCACACTCCAATCCGTATGTATGGAAAGAAACATAAGACTACATCAGAGCAATAGATAATATAGAAAAGAAATAAATGTTCTGAAACAATGGTAACATGTAATAAAATATCCGTGGAAATGAAGCCTGTGTCTAAGAATCTACACTGTGCTCATATAGCAAACATTTTCAAGACATCATTACACTAACTACTCTACATGTTCTTATTCTTTTCCCTTAAGCCTAAGAGAGGTCAAAATGACTTCTTGCTTTGCAAGAGTTCTGTTAATGTTTTTTATATTATATGTTTGATACACTTTCAGCAATGTTGCAAAGCATATTTGACTTGTCCAAAAGCAAAAGTGTAGTGAGAATCTGAAGTGGCACATAATTTATGTCAGATTTCCAAGGCAAGATGTTCAGGTAAGCTGTGACCAAGCATCCAAAGTTTAGTTACGTATTTGAACTTGTTAGACGACCAGGATAAACCCAACATAATTCATAAAAAGGGCAGAATGAGCACTCAGGGGAAAAAGTATCTCTGCATGTCTCATCCCTTCAAAGAGAGCTAGATTCTTTGCAGTTAAGAAAACACATCTCAACATTTATCAGAATTGTACTGAAACTTTTTTCCTCCAAAGTGGTAGAGATGTATAGCCTTGTTTTTTTAATTGCAGTAGTATAATACACAGCTGGCTAGCATTGGGTAGGAAAACCTAGAGGATTTTGAAATAGACTATTTTTCATCGATCACTGAATTAGAAATGAGATAATTATAACAGCAAGTAATGTTTGACAATTATATAAGTGCAGGTAAGACCTAATCATTGAAAAAAAAAACAACAAAACAAACAAAAAACCAAACAAACAAAAAAGAAAACCAAAACAAAAAAAGAAACAGAAAAAAACAGAACAAACCAAATAAACCAAATAGACTACTAGGGAGAAGAAATCATTGTTTTTCCAGCCTTAAGTATAAAATTAGCAAAACTCCAGAGGAACTGAAAAAGTGTATTATGGTCAAATGTCCAGAGCAAGATAATCTAGGGGCTCATGGCTAGGCTTCGTGAACGAAGATTTGGGAAGGGCTCTACCCATGTTTGTTGCAAGCGCATTGGTGGCTAAAAAGGCCAATGCGAGATAGGCATGTCCGGTTGCAAAAGACACAGCAGAAAGACTCCTTAGGAGGTATATTCTTCAAGCTACAACAGAATGAAAAGACACACTTCTTCTGGGGGAAAACATTTTTATAGTGGCATGTTAAGCAGAATCCACAAAGTAGTTGAGGAAAAGGTAATGGAATAAAAGGCAATGTTTTGACCAGAAAAAATCTTATGTAAACATGATATTGTAAATAAGAGTATTTTTTAACCCTAGCCATCTTCCTACACAAGCAAACAAGCAAGCAAACAAACAAGCCAACAAAAAAAAAACCAAAACCAAAACAAACTGAAAAAACATCACCCTGTTAATAATCAGCAGGGTAAAGCTCTTTTTTTCTGTTAATTTAACTGTATGCAAAAGATTCATTAGAGTGACCATTATGGTGTTAATCTAGTGTCCACTCACACTGATTTTCTTGCTTAGCATTAACATAAATTGCAATAGGAGGAAACATTCAACCACTAAAGATAGCAGTATGCTGTGTACAGTGTAACAGCAGTGGAAGATCTGACCAAAGTAAATTAAAATGTCTTGTTTTCAAGGGTGACAAAATCCCTTATTACGATTTGGAAGTTTAAAACAATCTGTCAAAATAAACAAGTAAATCACTAGTTCCAAAATGACCACTTTCCTACCCAGAGTCTGTATCATTATGATACACCTGATATTCTCATTTCCCTGAAACGAAATTTTCTCACCTGGCCTTCTAGTAGTAATTGTAACAGTATATATCTCCCTTCTTCTCTTGCTTGTCATAGCCAGCTGTTACTACTTGATAAATAGAAAAAGACTTTATCAAAGAAAGGACTGAAGCAACCGACAGGCAGAGATAAAGGGAAATCAGGAGACAGGAAGATCATCTTTACTGCCAGATTCATATCAAAGTCACATACTGACACCATTACCACAAAAGAAGCAATGTCACATAAGCATTCAGCATAATGCCTAATGCAACACTGCTCCCAAACTTGGGAAGGAGAGGTGCTGATAACTGTTCCTCTAAGGAGAGTGATTTACTCTGTAGGTCACTATTTAGGTTCATATTTACAACACTCAAAATGCCCTTTTTTGTGCTTGTGAAACACATGCTTGTGAACAGCATGTCTGGAATGCCGATGTTGAGCAGTTGAAGGCACTGAAATATAAAAGCTGGCCTGGCAGAATTTACCCAAATCACATAAATGAAAACTATCCTATTAGGATGCCAAGTCAGCAATAGAATTCTGTGTGGAAAACACTGCAAATCACAATTAATTTTCATTCAGTCAAAATTAAGTATTCTGCTCTACAATTCTGGGAACAAGTGATGCCATGCAATTCTGAACTCTGCATTAGGTTGTATTGCAGTAAGGGGATTTCCCTGTCTTGAAATGGTGGACTATGGCACACTGTGCTCTATTTACCTCATATCTATCACAGGCAATCATTTCTGTAATTAGAATTGAAAATCTTACAAGTTTTTTTCCAGAATAATATGAAAAGCAACAGGATTAGGAAATTTGTATCATTTTAAGTTCCTGACTGACATAGTTCTTTTTAAGGCCCCAAATTCTTTTTGCTAGTAAAAAAACAATACTGGGTGTCAAACTGAGGGGTGTGACAGATTTCTATGTGGTGAAGCTTGTATTGTGCACAGTGTTCTAGTAGGAATTTTTAATGGTGATATTTCTAACAATTGATAACAGAGTAACCAATTCTAGTTCATCTTTGATAAAACCAACTACATGTTCTAAAAAAACAAAATATTTTTCAGATATTTTTTCTTCATTTTCAAACCTTCTCCCTGTGATTACATTTAATTCAATCCCAAAATATTTTGCTGATTATACTTTTCCCCCGACTTTTAAAATTATTTTTTTAACAATTAACCAGTAAATGCAGCCTCTCAACTAATGTGCCAGTTTTTAGACAGCATATGACTTAACTTTTTATATAACATTGTGCAGGTTTCAAAGGTAACACAGTGAAAAGGAGTCAAAGACAAGTTATCTGTAGTCTAATATCCTGAAATGGTACAGGAAAGAAATAATCTCATGCAGTTAATTTGGTTGGTTTGTAGTAAATTGGTTGAGGTCTGACCTAATCTCTATACGACTTTGAGAAAGATCCTATGTTCTATATATACTGTTTACTTTTCCAAAGTCAACATTTTTTTGCTCTGTTGTGAGCTCAGTTCTGTGTTCTCTTGCAACCTTCTTTAGTGAACCATGACTATTATTACTTTTTATACTGTAATAGCTGACTGCTGCTCAGCAGCCCCTAACCTCTCCAATTCCCTCTGCTTTCCAAGGCATAAGAGTGGAAACTGGCATTGCTGCAACTTTCACAAGCTCAATGAACCCAAAAGGCTAAGAAAACCTCATTAAATGCCTCAGAAGCAGACAAAGAAATATATTTTTTTAAAAAAATCAGAAGTGTAACACAGAATCCTTGATCGACCAATGTGTTGAGACAGGAACCAAACCAGAACTATGAAAGAAAAATAACAGCAACATAGTGTAAGAGTTATTACGGTGTTTTTATTCATGGAAACCTAAGGGTAACAAAAGCCCAAAACCTGTGAAGGGAAAAAAATAACCCTGCCTATCTTGACATTTCCCCAGAATTGTTACATAATCTCTACATGTGGGGAATAAGATTGTAAAAATAATTACAAATGTGATTTTTTTGTCCAATTACATAAACTACTGGTATATTAATGTTTCAATTTCTTCATGTGCCTACATTTTCCTTTTATTTAGCAAAATAGCAACAGAAATTTTCTTAGTGTTTTTCTATCAGTTTTTGGAAGTGAAGTACAAATCTGGGACATACAGTGTTTTATGTATATCTGTCTAGTGTCTGTCCTGAAAGACCTACTAGTAGTGGTTTTGGCTTTATCTGGGGATATAGACTAAAACATGCAAATTTAGAACTCTCTGTGACAGTCTCTACAATGCATTCATTACATAGGGAAATTCCTTTTGTAGACATTAAAGGAGGAATGCCTGTTAAGACAAACAGTTTTCTATATTCCATTGACTTGGTCATGATATTTGAATGTAGTATTCCTAAAGTTGTTGAGACAAATACTTGAATAGAAAACTTTCACAAGTTCTTATGAAAATATTATGAATAATTCAAAGGTATTTTTTCAGGATTTTATGTCTATGTCTCTATGAACAAAATAGAGATTATTTGAAACTACTGTCTACCTTTTGTCTTATTAGTGTCTTTCAGAGTATGTTTGTTTCATTAGTGAATGGAAAGAACTCCAATCATTTTCATTTGCTAATTTCAAGTTATAAAAAAGAATATTAAATATTTCAAAATACCTCCAAAAAATAATCATTAAAGCTGCAAAAGTCTCTGAATTTCTTCCAAGTCATTATGTCCAAATTTCCAAGGACAACTGTCATATTAGTCTTTATATAATATATCACAGTTTAGAAAAAAGTGCACATGGATTTGAGTATTTTTGCCATGAATCAAGCTTCCTAATCTAGAGATATTTCCATTATTGGAAATACTGATTGGAAAAAATGTTATAGCAGTTCTGCAATGTTCCACACTCATTTTTGATATGAGTAATCACAAGCATGTTTTTTCATAGGAACTGGAAAATATAATCTTTGTATTAGTACTAACCACTGATGCTAATACTAACTGTTTATTTTGTGTCCACAGTCTATAACAGATCTACTTTAGTACATTCCCCCAACTTTTGGTAGTCAGAAGAAACTCAGTACTGTTACACAAAGGCTACAGAAGTTGATGGGGATTTTGGTTTTGTATCATCCTTTATGAGCCCAGATTCCAATAGCAGACAGGATTCTTTCAAAACTGTTCAGGGAATATAGAACTCCACTCTATGGCAGCTTATTTTCTTCAATATTAACAAGATAAACTGTTAATTTTGACACTTCATGATGTTGTTCAGTTACTTAACATGAAAACAATTGTGTAAAAATATCAGAGGCAAACACTTCTTTTTTTCTTTTTTTAAGAAACAGTAAATTGCATATAATCTCTTATGCTATGACTATTATGTATCCGGAATACTGGGAATGTGAGCTGCAATTTTATTTTAATTCGAAGATTAATTTTAAACTGTAAATTCTAAATATAATTGGTTTAAAACATATTCTTTTGAGTTAAACTATTTTTAAAGAAAATATCTAACATATTAGTAAGACTTTTCTTGTCTTCAGCTTTTGCTAGACATTTATACATATAATGTACGATATTGGCCTGTATGGATCCTTAAATTAAGTTCATTTAACAAAGAACAAGCAATTTTCTCCCTAGGAAAAAAAATGCTACTGGAATAAAATGCTAGCACGGAACAAGGATTTAAATTTTGTCACAAATTAACATGAGACTTAGAAACAACAACAAAAAATAAAATAAAAAAATTATCAAATGCTATTGGAGTCTTTCAAGGAATTTAAGGAATTTAGTCTTGCTTCAGTTCATAAGTATTATGTGCAAGTCTTCTATGTTGATTTTGTTTAATAAAAAAAATATGATTAGGCTGAACTTGAAAAGTAATGGTATGCTATGCTTTTTTCACAGCTATAATTTCCTCAATGAAAAAAAAGCAGGCGCATGTACTTAGACCATTTATATTTTAGTATGTTTGTCACACACACTTGAATACTGATTTCAATACATTTATAACTGTTACCTTTTTTACTTTTTATTTCCTTCACTAGTGATGTCAACATATTATGGTTCTCATGAACTCTTAGGCTTTTTTTTAATTATTGTTTCTTCATATACTATGTCAGAGCAGGAAAACTAGGCATACATCATCTTAGAGAAGTATATCAATGTTTCTTGAAATCTTGATAAACCTTACACTACAGTATGTTTGTTTATGTCTTTTTCAGGGATTAGTTTTGTTTCTAAGGCAATTCTCTTTAAAAATTATTTTCTTTCTTACCAAATTCTAATTAACAGCTCTGATTTCAGACACCAACAAAAGGCACAGGGAAGAATAAAATAATGAAGGCAGTGTTACAATAAAAAAGCAAACTATTTTGTTTCTGATATAACATTAATAACACATAATTGAAAACGAAAATTTACTCTGAAAAGTAATAGGAATTCAAAAATGTTTTTAGACAAATGTGTCTATGTAATCCAGTATATTTGCATGAAGCATATCTTATTGAACATAACAGAGATGATTTTTCCTCCCAGTAGACTGAATAAATCTATTCATTATGCAATTTTCCTTCTTTTTGCCTCATAGTCAAACCTTCTAGAAAGAGAAAAAAATAAAAGGAAAAAACTCATTCCTTGACATCCTAAAGATAACCTGTAAAAGCTTATAATGTTTAGAACAAATTACTGCCATATTATTTTAAAGTTGTTTGCCTTTGAGTTGCTAGCTTTACCCAAACAGTATACACAGATATGTGAATTGTTAATATATTTAGTATTTCCATTTTAAATTAAAGGAACTTTTCAATTTTTATATTACTTATTTTGCTAGCTATAAAGATACTTGGTTGCTTTTGGTTTAAAAAAATAAAACAAAGACTACAGTGTGCTCATTGAACTAACAATGGAAGCATAAACATTACAAACATTACAAATATATTTTAAGTACATTTAGATATACTTAAGTATCTCCTCTTTTTTTAATAATTTCTAATGTTGATAAACCAGTAGAAATATCAACATAGCTTGTGACATTATCTAATAACTATCTACAGATATAATCTTTTTTTTTTTTGGAGAGGGGGAGAGGGTGTAGTCATCAAGGCGTCAACTCCGTGACTGCTAACTCTTATATTTTCTTCTCATGTATCTTCTGAAAGCAAGATGACTGTGCATCTTATAATTACTATCTAACTTTTTAAGCAGCAAATAAATTCTGAAACCTGAAGAAAAGACAAAGTGTAATCCACATGAAGTTGTATTTTTGTGATACGTTTCTTGTCTCAGTTTCTAATTTCAATATACTCTTTTAGTACTCTTTTGCTATTAAATTCTTACAATAGTCAGTTAAAACGTGACCTAGTAATACCCTCCCCCGCCACGTGGCCGTGTGACCCCAAGACGGAGCACTCACCAGACACCAGGGGAGAGAGGACGAAAGAGGAGGTTTAATTGTGGGAGGGGGCTTATATAGCCTTTGGGGACCAATCACAGGTGAGGGGTCACAATCAAGGTGAGGGGTTCACAGCCAATAAGGGAGGGGTTAACAAAGGACCAATGGAAACACCTTGGGACATCTTCCCAGGACACTCTGGCCCGAGAGATAAGGGATTTACAGTGGAGGTATAGGGGAAAACGCAGTGGCTCTGTAAAGAGCCCTCTTAACATGAGTTTAAACAACATTAAAAACTTCTGCTTCATCAGTCCATCTTTGGCAGGACTTTTCCAAACATCCATTGCTACATAAAGACAGCTTTATAAATTTGTAATTTAGGAGAGAAGATAGAAAAGGCCAAAAGGTTCTAAACAGATAACACAGGCATTATGAACGGATTTGGGCTCGCAGAATGAGTTAGTTTGTGGTAAGCATTTATCTGTGTATGAGAGGGGTAGCAGTCTTCAGAGCATGAGGAAACTCTTTAAATTGTCTTCATAGCATCAAGCAGAAACACAATTTTACTATACTATTTTTGCCCTCAGAATCATGCTTTAAATTCTTTCCTACTA
The DNA here is from genome assembly GCF_003984885.1 of Neopelma chrysocephalum. Lineage (NCBI taxonomy): Eukaryota > Metazoa > Chordata > Aves > Passeriformes > Pipridae > Neopelma > Neopelma chrysocephalum. Next base: position 18,024,203 of record NW_020897694.1, on the reverse strand, counting down.
GTTATTCTGGATGCACTTTGTCACAAAAGGTCTTAAGAGACAGCAAGAGAGTGACATTCCATCAGGCTTACATGGATCAAAGGGAAGATCTAGAAATTTGAAATGTAACCTGAAGTATAGTATCACTGACATTTTAAAAATGTGAAATATGTAGAATGTATTTTAAAGGAACAGGTAAGGATAGATGAGATAAAAAAATGTGATGGGAAGATAGTGGAAGTGGAAACAGGAAAAAATTACTGGTTATTCAATCTAACCCGAACACAGGAGCTACCACCCCTAATAGGCAGGGTACCACCAGTCATCTGCTCTAGACAACATGGCAACTCTCTGCTCTTCCTGGTTTTCTGCAAGCAATATGGAAGGGGATGTTTTTGTTGCAGCAAGCTATCACTGATCATAGTACTGGCAGATGGTTAGCGCAGCTGGTGTCAGAAGATATCTGACAACAAACTCTCAAACAAGTTCAAAAAAACTCAGTGTTGTTCAAAGCACCATTTTTAATGAAAAATATTGCACTATGGTCCTCTTCAAAATAATAATAAAGTTGAGCGAGCAGACAGATCTTCAATGTAGCAAGTGCTGTTTCTATTGAAGCATCAGTTTAGATTTGTCTCCACATTTTTTCTTGTATGGTTTCTTTATGAGGTGCAAAACCTGTTGTGCTATTTTGATATTAATTTCAACTGATTACACCAAAGAAAAGTAAACAAAGGGAATGTACCTGTGTGTGTTATTTATTTTACTATTTTTTTAGATTGCCATATATTTCTTCTGGTATTAGACAGTATTGAAAACACATTTGTGAAAAACACTGAGGAAGGATCAAACATCACTTCTTAAAGGTGATTATTCATATACAACCAATTTTTTAATGAAAAGGCAAGTAAGTTCAGTAGTGATATTCCTCATGGGTTCAATACTTACTTAACTGGACTATACTCAGCACAAAGATGTACTTGCAGTACAATACCTAAACTTTGCTGTCCAAATTATACTGTAGATAAGTGGATTCACATCATTAATCTATTCACCCCACTAATTTTTTCAACTAGTTGTTAAGAATATCATGAGCTTTATGCCAGAAAATTCTGTTAGTTACAATTCTTAAAAAAATAAATCCACAAGATCAAGAAATGTTCATTTGAAAATTATGACTAGACTTTTTATAGTAAATCTACCATTTTATGGTGATAATATACATTTACAGTGGTGATGTGTTCTCCGTCAATTGCAACTTGGCAAATGTAAATGCTCAAAATAAAAACTACTTCAGAACATGTCTGCATTTTGATTCAGCTTTTGAAGGTTACTTGTTTGTTCAACTTCAAGACAAAACTGTGTAAAGAATTATAACAGGAAATCTTTCCATTTCCATTAAGGAAGTATAAAATTATTTAGTCTTCACTTACATGATCATATGCCTTTTTTTTTTTTTTTTGCAAGGGTCTGCTGACATCAGAACTATCAGAATAATCAAAAGCAAGAATGGGTTTTCCTCTGTGTGAACCAGCAAAAGTGGGATAATTGCACAATGTTGAAGAAATGTATTCAAAGCATCATTACAGTATGTCCTAAGTGTCCGTTTCCCTCAGTATACAAATAAATGTAATCTGAGCCTCAACATACCACAGTGAAATAGTGCAGTGTCTCTTCCCAAGGTTCATAACCTCCCTACTTCCCTCTTTGGGAGACAAGTACACCCTACACAGGCCTGAAGGGATGGGATGGGAAAAGGTTTCTGTTACTGCCTTGTACTTAAAGTATTGCAAGCAGACAGGTCCTCAGGAGAAGAATGCAAATTCTTTTTCCCCTGGCTTCAGGGTGCCACTTCATAATCTCATCCCATAATCTACCAGGGCAGGAGGGTCAGGAGCTACTCAGAGAGACAGGCTGATAATAATTTCAGGAGAAAGATATTTCTGGCTTCCAGAATAGTCTAGGAAAAATGAAAAGTTTAAGGATTTATTTTCTGGAATCTCTCTCAAAGAATTCAAGTGACTGACATATAGGTTGGAGTGCGATTTTTCCTTCTTAATTTTGAATTAATAGATTACCAGTTTATTAGGGTTTTTTAGAATCCATTTTCCTAGATCAAAGGGAATTGTTCTTTCATTGCTTTTATGGACCTTAAGGTCAGTGGCTTAAAAAGTCTACTGGCAGTGGCTCCTTAAAAATAAAACCACATTCCTTAATCTGTATGAAAAATAAAATAAAGGAAACAAACTGATGTGATATTTTACTCCTGGCTCTGTTTAGGAAAAGTTAAGTCTAATTTTAGTCTTCACTGTATTCAGCAGAAAAGTAGCTGTAGTTTTAATACAGAAAGAATTGGTCCTGCTCTTAATAAGGACTACAGAAAACTTTCTGTTCCTCTCTAAGCTATACATTATTTTTATAAACTTTGACTTTAAATTTTGCTACTCATTCTTTAGTAGCATTTGTGGTTGTTTTGTCTTGTAGAATTATTGTATGTAATAAGTGCCTATAATTGAATGGTAAAATATTAATAAATTTAGATAAATGTGGTAGGTGTGTAGTCAGAAGTCCTATTGATTGTTCCTTTTTTAATTTAATATTATGAAACTTTAGCACTTGCCTTGGCTTATAATTAATGGTCTTATTAAAACAAAATATGCAGGTAGCCAGCAGCTGGTACATTCAGTTTACAGGATAGCAGATTTTTCCAAAACAAATGATACAATGCTAATGTAAATATCATTTTGCTAATACTGAAATTATAACATGCCTGGAACCAAAAATTACCCTTAAAAAAACTGCATTTGAAATTATTTAAAATTGTAAGTCTCCTGTTAAAACTCTGGTTTTTTTAGCTGCAGTTTAATTTCACAAGTAGCACTGCTTCCATAAGCCAAACAATTTGGGCATTGTTAAGAGGTGTTCTTTGCCCAAGGTAATTGCTATTTGGCTAATGATGTATTTGGAAGCTATTGTAAGTTGAGCAGAAAGTAATTGGCACAATGAAGAAAATAATTTTCTTGCAAATCAGACATCACAAATGGTAGCCTAGGGCCCAAGACCGGAAAGATCTCATTTATGTATGTGCTTAATTTACACATGAGTAATCCAACTCCAAAGGCAAGGCTATCTTCCTGCTTTTGTTTGTTTTGCTTTTTCTGCTACTCAATACTTGCTCCTCCTATGTAATAAATAATGGTGATTTCCATGTCCTTAGTGGATTTTAAAGCTGAGAGTGTACTCTGTTTTTGGAAAATGCAAGCATGCTACAATCATGGTCATGCTGTGGGTTTGTTTTTTGTGTGGGTTTGTTTTTTTAAAGCTTATAAAGAGATCGGTCTGCTGTTTAGAACATCCAGGGAAAATCACTAGTCTTTATTTAGGCTATGACTGTTGCTGTGGTTAGAGTGAAACAAGTTTTTCAAAGCAGGAAGGTTTTAGTGTTTCCCAGAGGTGATCAAAGCCTACTATACTTTAATCTCTGGAAATTATTTCTCAAGTTTGACCTTCAGGCTGATACTTTTAAAAATTACTCCCATTGTTATTTTTATATTACATAATCTTAATATGTATACTTTATACACATAGGCATGTACTCACAAACACACAGGCACACACATGTCCAAGCTATCAGATGACAGTGTTGTCTTTCAGGTGTTTTTCAATACTTCCCAGAAAAACCTTCTCCATAACTTTACCAGGCACTCAAGTGAGACTGACAGGCTTATAGTTTCTGGGGTCCTCCTTGCCCTTCTTGAAAATCAAGACAACATTTGCCAGCTTCCAGTCAGCTCTAGATTCCCAAGACCACTTAAAAACCATTAAGAGAAGTTTTGCAATGACATCAGCCAGCTCTTTGAGGATTCTTGGATGAATTCCATCAGGCACCATAGATCTCTAGGGATTCAGCTGGAGCAGCAGATCCTCCACAATTTCAGGGTCAACTGGGAGTTGATCATTCTCACAGATCTCCAGCTCAGGGCACTGAGACTCCCTTGGTCTGTCATCCCTGTTGAAGATAGAGGCAAAGAAAGCATTAAACATCTCTGCCTTGTCTCTGTCCCTGTTTGTGAGGTGACCATCCTCATCCTGTAATGGGCAAATGATATTTTTACACTGCCTATTGAAATTAATATATTTGAAAAAACTGTTTTTATTGTCCCCACGTTTCTGGCCAGCTTCAACTCCAGATGAGCTTTGGCCACACGAATCTTCGCCCTACAGAGGCAAGCAGCATCTCTGAATTCTTCTCATGTCACTTGACCTAGCTTCCACCGGACTTATACCTTCCCTTTTTGCCTTTTTTCCAAGAGATGATCCCTGCTTAGCCAAGCTGGCCTTCTGCCTTGTCTGTTTGAATACTGATATTTGGAATTGCCTGCTCCTTTGCCCTTAGGAGGTGATGTTTGAAAAGCGAGCAGCACTGATGGACCCTAGCACCTGTAAAAAGATTTTCCCAGGGGACCTTACTTACTAATTCCCTGAGCAACCTGAAGTCTCCTCTCCTCATGTCCAGAGTTGAGGTTTTGCTGGCACTTTTCCTCCTGACAGCAGAGATTTAAAACTTGATCACTTCATGTTCACTGTGGCCAAGACAGCCACCAACCTCCACTTCACTCACGAGATCCACTCTGTTGACAAGCAGCAGATCAAGGAGAGTATCTTTCTGAGCCAGCTCCCTTATGACCTGTCCAATAAAGTTGTCATCCAGGGTTTTTAGGAATCTTCTTGCCTAGGTAGTACCAGTTGTGTGGTGCTCCCAGTTAATTTCTGGCATGCTGAACTCCCCCATTAAGACAAGAGCAGTTGACTTGGAAGTGTGTCTTAGTTCCTCAATGAATTATTCATTGGCATGATTGTTCTGGTTGGGAGGTCTGTAGCAGACTCCCATGATGACATCTGCTTTATTTGTTTGCCCCTTGATTCTTACCCAGAGGCTCTCAGCTGTGCCATTGCCAACTGTGAGCTCCATACATTCTAACCATTCTATTACATACAGTGTCACCCCTCTACCTCTTCTGCCCTGCCTATCCCTCCTGAACAGCCTGTAATCATCCAACAGGGCACTCCAGCCACAGGACTTGTCCCACCAGGTTTCACTCACGTCAATGACATCAAATCTCTGGGACTGGGCCAAAGCTTCGAGCTCCTCTTATTTGTTCCTTATGCTGTGTGCATTGATGCAGGAACATTTCAGGTGTGGTGAAGTTATGGAGAAGATTATTCTGAGAAGTATTGAAAAACACCTGAAAGACAATGCAGTCATAGGTCACAGCCAGCAGGCTTCATGAGAAGAAAGTCCTGCTTGTCCAACCTGATTTCCTTTCATAATGAGGCAACCCACCTAGCTGATCAGGGGAAGCCAGCTGATGTGATCTTTTCAATACTGTCTCTCACAGGATCCTTCTGGACAAAATGTCCAGCACACAGCTGGATAAACACATCATACAGTGTATGAGCAATTGGCTCATGGGTCGACACAAAGGGTAAGAGTGAATGGGGGAACATCAGACTGGTGACCTGTCACTAGGAGGGTTCCACAGGGCTCCATCTTACCCTGTGTTCTTCAACATCTTCATAAATAACTTGGACACAGGACTGGAAGGGATACTCAGCAAGTTTGCAGACAACACAAATCTGGGAGGATCTGTTGACTCTCTCGAATGTGGGGAGGCCCTGAAGAGAGACCTCAACAAATTAGAGGGCTGGGCATATGACATTCAACAAGGGACACTGCCAGATTCTGCACCTGTGGTGGGGCAACCCTGGATGTTCATGCAGACTGGGGAATGAGTTGCTGGAAAGTAGTGCCATGGAAAGGGGTCTTCCTGGGGGTCCTGGTTAATGGCAAGTTGAATCTGAGTCAGCAGTGCCCTGGCAGCCAAAAGGGTCAACCATATCCTGGAGGGCATCAGGCAAAGCATTGCCAGCTGGTCAAGGGAGGTGATTGTCCTACTCTGCTCTGCATTGGTGCGGCCTCATTTTGAATATTGTGTGCAGTTCCGGGCATTGCAATACAAGAAAGAGATTAAGCTCTTAGAGAGTGTCCAAAGGAGGGCAACGGAGATGGTGAAGGGCCTTGAGGGGAAGCTGTATGAAGAGCAGCTGAGGTGACTTGGTGTGTTCAGCCTGGAGAAGAGAAGTCTGAGGAAAGACCTCATTGCAGTCTACAACTCATAAGGGGAACAGGAGAGGCAGACACTGATGTCTTCTCTGTGGTGACATGATTGGAGGCAAGGGCCTAAAGTTGTGTCAGGGGACGTTTAGGCTGGATATTATAAAAAAGTTCTTCACCTAGAGGGTGATTGAGCACTGGAACAGGCTCCCCAGGGAAGTGGTCACAGCACCAAGCCTGACAGAGTTCAAGAAGCATTTGGACAGTACCCTTGGGCACATGGTATAACTCTTGGGGATGGTCCTGAGCAGGGCCAGGAGTTGGACTCAGTGATCCTTGCGGGTGCCTTCCAACTTGGCATATTCTGTGATTCTCTGAGTTATCCAATAATTAAATGTCTGTGTGAATAAAACATATTGATTTTGGAATTAATGAATATCAAGAATTAAATACTGCTGCCAAGATTAACAATGAAAGAGTGTAATGAATTTAATTTTGAAAATGAACACTGATTATACAGAAAGAAAAAAGTTTAAATGTTTCTCAAAAATCAGTAAGCTTGATTAAATTCTATATATGTTTCTGTTTCAAGTGCCCGTGAGTGAATACTTATAGCAACCTATTACTTATGTATTTTAGGAATAAAAAAATTAAAATATTTAATTCCTGACTATGATCAGGATTATTTTTTTTTTATGTCTTTGGATGATTTTCCTTTCCTTAAATCAGTTATTTTTGCTAGAAGATTCTATGTGAATAGAACTGCTTTCAATACTTGTCAATATTTTCTGTAACATACATTTTTTGTGAAGAAAACAATTGCTTTCTTAAAGTCATTAAGCATAGAACAAGAAAATACTTGTTTAAAAATTAGAAAACATGAACATTTACAATTTAAGATGTTCATTATACTAAGAATATTAGAGGAAATAGAAGGAGATAGGAAAGGCCAAATAATTTCACAGAGTTTTAGAGAATATAATGAGAAAATTAGATAAACAAGCTGGGACAACTGACCCCAACCGACCAAAGGGATATCCCATACCATATGGCGTCATGATGACCAACAAAATCTGAGGGGAAGAAGGAGGAAAGTGGTGGAGGGGGCAAACAGAATATTTTACGAGCATACTTACTAGACCCAACTCGTAAAAGCAGAAAAAGAAGAATAAAAAAAAATATTATAGGTCAGAAAGAATGTAATAATATGTCGTCTCTGTCTACAAAGGTAGTTGGGAATTTAGAGATCCTAACTTCTTTTAGAAAACAAACTAGGAAATTAAATAAATGGTCTTCTATAATATTCATAAATACTCTAAATAGTTATAAGTATGTGAAATGAAACTCTTTCTTATTCACTCTCACACAAATGAATTTGTAGAACTGGCCACATGGTGCATAACCTGAACTATTGAAAATGGCTTACGTATCGGTAATAACTTAATACTTTCCTAAAAATTCTGTCTACTGTTATTATTGGTATTTATTAAGAATCATGAATGTGAAGGATGTTCAATAAAGAAAAGTATTCAATGCTACTGCTTAACATACCATTTTTGAAATCACGCAATATTGGCTATATATATGTATATTTGTTGACTATATATATAAACATTGACTATATTCTGCATACAATCTGTTGCCTGGTAACAGGGAAAATGTTCATTAAAGGGTGAAAACCTTAGCAAAGATAGCATCAGAAGATAGTACTGAACATTAAAGAGCAAGTCAATTGTGGAATCCAAAATAGAGCAGGGAAAGTAGTGGCACCTTATTAAAAAAGGCCTTTTAATTTGATCAGTGTTTGATAGTCATTCAAACGCAGTTTCATCTCCCCCTAGTGGAAGGAGCTCTGTGGGATCAAACACCTGATTTCCTCCATATTCCCTTATTTCTGCATAACATTTTGTAAATTAGGTTTCTATACAACAGAGGTTAAGGCTCGTCAGATCATCAGACAATTCTTACATAGGCAAGTGGAGAAAAGTAGAGCATTAGTCTGAGCAAGCTAGATATGCTAGAGTAGCAATACACTAAAAATAGAATCCAGAGATAGAATCCAATTCTCTATTAAAAAACTATACAGAAATAAAGAAAGTTCCCTGGCACTGGATTCAATCAACTATACTGTTAAATGGCTGCAATGATCCCTTGAACAGTTTAGCCTGTGCTGGCTGGTCTTCTCTCAGAAAATTCCAAATCATCATTTGAGCATTAGCATTGACCAGAGGCAATTAATTCTATATATTTCCATTCTTTGGAAAGTAAGCGAATTCAACCATAAAAACATTTGGTTTTCTCCATTTTGGGGGGTTTGTTTTACAATTTCTTGTCCATTTACCTCATGACCCAAAATAAATTAATTTATTTGTAAAGTTATAATCCATGAGGACCTGGCACATGAAAAAAAACTAACAGGATGGTGACATGTAACTATCCAAGACATATTATAGAGTAAAAAGCTGTACCTATGAGGTGAGCATGCCCTGCAGTGCATCTTTCAATTCCGACATGTATTTTGTTTCAGTTTCAGCTCCATGTTGTGGGGAACTTGTTAGTTCACCACTCCACTGCACATGCAAATTTTCTTCCAGAGGGAGGAAATAAAAAAATATGTTCTAGCAGCTCTCTTCACGGAGATAATTGGAGCATATTTTCCTTGCAAATGAAATGAGGCCAGCAAGTCCAATCTGCCTAGAGCAGGATGTGCTGAAATGCAGATCCAGCCGCAGGGTGTGCTGGAGATTTTTGGATGTTACACTGTGGAAAAAATTGAAGAATTTTTATGAGGTGTATGAAAGCCTTAAAGCACCCATATTTCTCCACTAATATTTATATAATGAAAAATTAAAGAGAAATATTCAAATTAGTTAAAAGAAAGGATGATGTGACAAATAAAAGAATACATTTGTATAAATCATCCAGACCCAAGGAAAATATAACAAATAACATTCAACTAGATCCATTTTTTTGCTAATAAAGAAAGGGACAGAAACCCCAAGAACCTGTGATTACCTCAGAAATCCTAGGTCAAGACTTTCAGTAATTTAAAGTAAATTAGGCAATATTTGCTTAATACTTGAAATAGCTATTTGAGTCTGCTCAGAAACATGACACAGTTACCACACAATAATAGCAGGGATCTTGTAGATCAGAAATGTAGTGGCAAAACTGTATGTGAAAAATGTACCAATATATTCCAAATAATCGTTAACTAGTGCCAAAGTTATTAATCTCATACTTCCAGAAACATTTACATTTGTTCTCAGCTATTATGTTTTAAATTACATTCCAGTTGAATAGCTTTTTGAAAAGAAACAACAGAATTTTGCATAATTAATAAAGTAGATAGTATATACACTGAGAACTTCATTATCCTTATCAAGTATAAAAACCTTGTTCATGTTAGTTATTTTAAGAGTGGATTTTATTTTTTTTGAGATCACAAGTCGTTCCAAACTTCTTTCAAGACCTTATAATTATCATATTAAATATCCCCTGTACTTGAAATTTAGTGATAATTTCAATAAGTTGAACTATATTAACTAGTTTAACGCTATATTAACTAGTTTAACACTGAAATATTGTGACTAATATATATAAATGTTTTTGAATTCTTTCTGGTATTAGGAAAAACTTGTGTGAGATTATCAGGACTTATATGCATAGTATGGTATTAAATGGTGAAAGCTGATGATATTTTAACATAGCATTTATATGACCTCTTAAATACAGTTAACTAGAGTTTATGAGCTAGACACCCACATGTGCATTTCCATTTCCCTGGGCTTGGAGACTAAGCAGAACAGAACTAATCCAGTTCTATTATGCAAAATAACAGAATTTCAGTCACTTGCTTATTAGAAGTACTCTTTGTGTTCTTGTGTAGCATATGTTGAGGAAATATTTTCTACTGATAAGAGAATAAAACAAAAATATTCATAGGTCTATTTGTTTATCAGTTAATATCTGAATTTGTATAGGGATTTACTCAAAACATTAAGTGGGGTTATATACTTTAACAGCTCAATCTTTTTGAAAGAAAAGATTTTGTCTTTCTATCCTTCAGTAGTTTTCTCATAGCATTATTTTTACCATGAATCAATAGGAAAGAAGGGAACATAAATATTATGTTGGTTTATTTTTGCTATAATACTGCTTAAACTTTTCACTGCCCAGAACAGTAAAAACCTAGCAGTAAAACTTCTTCACTGTCAAATGTAGTTATTGATTCAAAAATCATTCATGTTCTAGAGTTCTTTCACAGTTTTAGTACATGAATAAAATCAAAAAAGCAGTGGTATGGCAGTGCTAAACATTATTGTGCTACTAAGTCACATAATAATTCATCAGCAATTGGAATTTTCGTCATTTCAAATTCCAGTTAAAAAAAATAAATGCATCATGTATTTGAACTAAAAGTAAAATCTTAAAAATCTGCAAATAAATAAAAGAAGTTTCTTTAAAAAAATGTATTCTGGAAATATAAAATAATTCTATTTTTAAAATGTATAAAATTATGCATAGTTTATAATATAAGCATAATGAAGACTATAAGACAGAATTATGAATTATGTTGATGAAATATAATGCATATTAGTATATGGTTTATAAGTGAAGATAATCATAATTTGTTATCAGTAAGTCAGGTTGGCATTAGAATAACACAGGTAAAATTAGTATTTTTAATGAGATATTGAGGGGGTTGTACAACTCTTTCTAATGAGAATAAAATGTTTTGATGGGAAGTTTTGTTCATCTGTGTTTTGGTATTTTCATATTCTAGAACTCATATTTCACATTATGAATTTTTTAAATGCCTTTTCAATATTTAACTGTCCAAAATAAAACATGAAAATTCTGAAAGGTTATTGAGGACATCTGAAATGTAGTTACATTAACTTTCTATATATTTTTACCATTACTGGTATTATCATATTGCGTTAAAATCAACTTTTTACACAGTAATTCCTGCGACACTACACTAATTTAAAAAAGCAGAAAAGTCATTATGCTAAGCAAGTAATCACGCAGTAAGAGAGAAAACTATCAAGGGTAGTTAATGCTGAAGGGCAAATCTGTTACAAAAAATATTCTGGGAAAGAAAAACACAGACAGAAGCCAAATACACGATGTGCATTAAGCTAAATACTAAAATGGGAGACATGAGAAGAGGGCATATTTTCCCTGAAGAAAATTTTCTGCTAGCCTTTGGGTTGATGGAGATTTCTCTTCTTGTCTCTTGAATGCACTGAAATGGCTCTTTCTGACTTAAATCCAACAAAATGATTCCTCAAACTCTGCTCATAAAATTTAGTATTCCAGTTATATATCTGCACATCTGTGTGGTCTTATTGTGATTTCACAATCTGCCTCTTATTTACTGATTTTTATAATTCTGCTTTTAGGAAACAAGATTTTAGGGAGAATGTTTTTTCTATTCAGTGGAGATGAGTGCAGTTTGAGTTTTATCCCAGGATCTTTTACATGGTATAACAGGATTATTTAATACACATTCAGGACAAGATTGTATACAAATTCCACATTCATTATTTAATATTTTATATGAATGAAACTTAAGTTTACAAGACCTTATAACCATTTTAAAAAAATTAAAATTATAGTAGTGATAAAAATATTATTGCCACCATGCTACATTTTCTGTACAACATATAAAAAGACACTCTATTGAAATAGATATTTTTCCATATGAAAGGGGATCATTTCTTTGGGGATGTGTTAATTGTCTTTTTGTTTATTTTTTCTAAAAATATTTGCTATCTGTATTCTCAGCCTTAAACTATTTTGGGAATATCTCCTTTTGTAACGAAGCTTTGTCTGTTGTATTTCCATTTTTCTTTATCAGTAGAAAATTCAAAATTAAAGAATTTGACAGCAGCATCAGCTCAGGTTAGCTGAAAATGGATCTTTCATCTTCTATTGTTGGGGCCTGCAATGCTACTTCTGAGCTTCCAGCCATGCATCTGTGCAACTCAGTGGTGAACTGAGTGAGAACGTATGTATGCTATACAGAATGCTGTGCCTTACAAGGAGCATAAGAAGTTTTATAATGTAAGTCACATTCCTTATAGAACTTTGTGCTCTAAATGTTTCACATAAGAAACACAAAGCATTTTCTCACTGCTAGCAACAGTGAGAAAAATCGTAGAACAGTTTGTGTTGGAACAGAGTTTAAAGACCACTAGTTCCAAACCCCTTGCCATGGGCAGGGACAGCTCCCACTAGACCAGGTTTGTCAGGGCACTATGCAGTGTGACCTTGAACACTTCCAGGGACGAGACATCCACAACTTCTGCAGGCAATCTGTTCCTCTGTCTCATCTCCCTCCTTGTAAAAAAAAATTCTTCCTTATGTCTTCCTTATGTCCAATCTAAGTTTGAAACTTGTCCCTCGTCCTTTCACTACAGACACCTGTAAAAAGTCTCCCTCCAACTATCTTTTAAGCTCCCCTTAAGTATTGACAGACATGGCTTTTGAAGTAAGATGGAGAGTGGCTTTGTAAGTTCATCAGCCAGTTCTCTCAGGATCTTGTGATGAATCTCTTTGGGTCCTATGGACTTGTATATGTTCAGGTACTTCAAGTGGTCTCAAAGCTGATCTTCTCCTATGATGGGAGGGACTTCATTCCCCAAGTCACTGACTTGATGTTCCTAGGCTTCAGAGATGTGAGATGAGTGATCACCAGTCAAAACTGAGGCAAAAAATGTTCAGTATCTTCCATGGTTTAGGGATGGTATTCTCCATTCAGTGTTCCCACTGAAACCATGTGCTGATCCTTCACTTCCCTTTCCCCCTCTCACTCCCCCTGTGGTGGGATGGAGAGGAGAATTGGAGGCACAAAAGGTAAAATTATGGGTTGAGACAAAAACAATTCACTGGAAACAGTAATGAGATAAGAAAATGAACAGTAACAACAACAATATTAATGACAAAAGTGTACAGGAGAGAGGAGAGTGATTCATATACAAAAAGCTCTCTGTGGAGCCCAGCTGCTCCCTCCGCCATGCTACCCTGACCTGGAAGCGAACCCTTCCCCTGTTTGCAGAAAATGAGGTCAGGTGTTATAGAATAACCTCCAAGTCCTAGCCATGTCCCCTTCTGGCTACTACAAAACTTAACCTCAGCCTTCTCCATGTAGTTTGTCACTCGCGGCGCGGCGGGCTCGGGCGGCTGCGGCTGCGGTTGCGGCGGCTGGCACGGGATCGTCTCGCGGCGCGTGGCTGCTATCGGCTGCGGCGGTGGCGGCGGTTCGGCGGCAAGGCTTCTCGCGGTGCTGGTGGCGGCAGCTCGGCGGCTCGGCTTCTCGCGGCAGCGGCGGCCGCGGCAGCGGGGAAGCGGCGACGAAAGCGGCAACAGGTTCTCCGTGGGTTCACGGCGGCTTTCGGCGGTTTTTCCCGATTCTAAGGGTCGGCACGGTCCTTACAGACGGCCGGGGGTCGGTGGGGAGCGGCTCCGGGGGTCCCGCGGTTTGCTAGGCAAGGTAGGGTCAGGGTACTGCGGGACGCGGTCGCGCAGGGTTCCCCCGGTCTCGCGCGGCTTCTAGGCGGGCGCGGGGCCGGTGGAAGGGCAGCGAACGCGGGCAACAGCGGCGGACGGCGTGAAGCTGCGGGCTTTCTGCTAGGCAGTCAGCCAAAGCGGGGGTCCAGGCGGCGTGGCTGGGGTGGTATCGGGCAGCTGCGGCGCCGATTCGCGTGGCTGTTTCAGCCGCGGCGGCGGCGGTGGGGTGGCAGGGGCTTCCCCGCGGTTTCAGCGCGTCTCGCGGCTCAGGGCTCCGGGCTGCGGTCACGCTGCTGGTCAGGGAGCAGTTCTAGCCTCCCGGGCTGCCTCTCAGCAGTTATTTTGGTCCTCTCCGCTCTCTCTCCGGTGCCCGCCTGGTCCGATTTCTCGGCGACTTCTTCTTTCTTCTTTCTTCCTATTTCTGTGCACTTTCCTAACTTTTTTGAGCTCACTAAACTTCGTTCCTTGGTCTACCCCAAGGCAACATTTACAGACGTCTATGTTTTTTTCGGTAAAGGACTCCCACTTTATAAAACTAAAGTGATAACCGGAAATCCACCGATAATACCTGGTACAGGTTTAAAATATCTGATCTAATGTAGATTCGGTCCCACCTGGGTCGCCAGATGTAGCGTGCACGTGTGCACGCTGCCTTTATATAATAAAGAAATCATGTCACACTCCCTGTGAGATGGTAAACAAAGAGAGAATTCAAACAATGCACGGTCCTTTATACCCTGTTCCCACGTGACTCTTAACCAATAGGAGTGTCTGTTTCTACGCATGTCCCCTTGCTTCGGTGCCTACCTGTTGCACCTCGGGACATGTTCCCTACAATTAGATATTGGAATGGGCTGCCCAGGGAGGTGGTGGGGTCACCATCCATGGAGCTGTTTAAGGAAAGACTGGATATGGCACTTAGTGCCGTGGTCTAGTTGCCAAGGTGGTGTTCAGGTTAGTTCAGCTTAGGTTGGACTCAATGATCTCAGAGGTCTTTCCAACTGAATTGATTCTCTGTGTCTGTAATATAGGGAAAGAATACTGTATATCTAGGGAACTGAAGGAGAATTTTCTTTCTCCTATAAGATGTCACCTCTCCTGTAGAATTTTATAGCAGTTTTATCCCCTATTAAATTTTACAAGAAGCTAAAAAAAACCCTCTAGACCTCTAAAACTAGTTAATAAGTTATAAAAGACTTTTCCCATAAAGGTTAGTAAATATCTGAGGCCTTCTTTTGGGCACTGAAGCAAACTGAATGATGCTGGTCTGATAAAAATCACAAATTTTATGCAGATAGCTTCTGCCTAAAGAATCAGTATGTGCTTGATTCTCAAGACACTGTGGATTATCTTAGTGTTTATCTCCAGGAAGGTATTTGCCTAATGGTGATACAAAATTATCAGTTATTTATTTTTGAAGACTGAATGTTTTTCTTTACCAGCTAAAGTAAAGATTTCTGGAGATCTGACTGTAAGATCAAGGACTATTAAATCACGGTGTGCGTGTAGGTCAACAGACTAAATTCTGACCTTAAATCAGGGCCTTAATTTATCTCTGATCTCATATATATATTATATGTTATATGGAGTATAACTTGAAAATAGAATAAATATAAACAACACTCTACAGAGTCAAACCCACTTCAGTATATTTCAACTTTAGTCTATTTATAGAATCATTAAATCATAGAATGTTTTCATTTGGAGAGGACCTTAAAGATCATCTAGTTCTAACCTCCCTGATCAACTTGGACATATTCCATTAGACCAAGCTGATCAGGGTCCTGTCTAGCTTGGAATTGAATACTTTCAGGGATGGGGCACCCACCACTTCTCTGAGCAACCTCTTCCAGTGCCTCACTGTTTAGAGTTTCATCTACACCACTAAACTGGGTGACACCCATCAGCTTCATGAGGTGCACGCAATCCCAGTAAAAATTACTACAATTTGAATAAGTGTTAGTGCCTAGCATTTAGAAATTCTGCTCTTTTCTATGAAGAGAGTCTTTATTATCAATTAGAAAAAGAAAAGATGATAGCAGATTTGAGTTTGATAAATAAATTATATGGTAACCAATTAAAAAAATGAGTGTATCTATTACACTAAATATATGAACTTCAAAGGCAATCAGTGGCTCTGAGGGGAATAGATCAAGTTGTTCATGTCTCCAAGGCTTTCAGATAGTTCCTTCTAAAGATAATTTGTCTAGGAGAAAACTAATTGGCTTGGACATAGCTATTGTGCTTGCTTTTGACATTATTACAAAAAAATATTTTCTTCCGTTAAGATTTGAAATTGTGACACTTGAGAAGAGATAGATCAAAAACTTCCAGTTGTGATGTATACTCTCTGGAGAATTTAAGTTTTTAGAGTCTTTCATAGTCTTTATTAATTTTTCTGAAACATACTTCCTTGGATGCCCATGAAAATTTATCTTAAAAAAAGACTTTCTAATGTCAATTCTGTTTAAGACCACAGAAACACTGGTTCCAGACTGATCAGAACTTCTGAGTAGTTTTTTCAGATAAGTTACCATGAGTGTTACAGTCATGCTCTTTAAAAATATTTCCTTCAGAGTAGCACAGTATAGTAACTGTCGCTTACTTATGGATGAAAGGAATCTTTTAAATAAGTTCTTTTGTCCTTGTCCCAAAGAGGAAAGAATGGGGTATGAAGACCACAGGTACTTCAAGCATGGAAGTAGATAAACCTTAATATAGAAGGTCTGAGATATAGATACATATATATAGATATATAGATATATAGATATATATATAGATATATATATATATAACTCCGCCCATTATAATTTGTGGGACCACGTCAAGCCAGCAGCACTCGAATTCAGTTAATTAGAATCAAAAGGGAGTGTTTTGGCCTTGGAGCTGAGAAGGAGTGTGTGAATCAATGCACTGCGTTTTGCAAAAAGTCCTGGGAATTCTAGTTAACTGAATGACAACGCCAGGTGCTGTTTACCAAAGAACCCTAATAAAGGCAAAATGCAGAGAGAGTTCTGTGGAGTATCCCAAAAACTCTTACTTCTTCATCATCTATAGAATTTAACTCATTAGCTGTGGATTTTAACACTTATGCATTGACAGAGTTGGGACACCTTGCTACTACACTTAGATTCACTACAAAAGTTAGGGAGACCAAAATATATATAAACATACACATGTATTTATATACCTGCACATATATGAAGGATAATTCTGTGTAAACAAGGGAGATTTAACTTCATAGTTAGGCACAAGTGCAGCTAAAATTACACTCATTTATTTGATGTGTAATATTCAAACTAGATACTTGCAATTCCAGTGATTGCGAAATAGTCTTAAAAATACTTCATTTCTTTTAGTATGTCTCATTGTTTTGTCATGACTTGTTACAGTAATACCACAGAGGACAGTTTGGGACATGACACAATGTGACACGTTCTGACCAAAAAGCAACATGACTTCATACAGAATGTCAGAAATTTGCATTAAACACATGATTTGTTTTGAACTATCAATATGAATTTCAACAAGTAAGTATGATTTCAGTTTGCATAAAAGCTAGAAATTCCAACTCTGTGCTGGCATACTGGGAACTTTAGAATGTCTTAATTGATCAAAAGATTACTGACAAGTTTAGCAATGAGTTATAGATGAAGCTTCATTTCAATCCTATCTACAAATCCATCTATAATTTACTGCAAAAAATAATTGCAGGGTTAAAATAAAAATTGAGGCATCATTTCACTCAATGATAAATCAATACTTTCAGCTTTCTTCATAAACTCCTAAAATATGAAAAAAAAATTTCTTGTGTGTCCTTTTAATTTCTGTTATTGGATTTTTAGCTGTCAGTGCTGTCTGCAGAGGACATAAACTTAAATTACTTTCACTTCTCATTTCACCAAAGACTTTGGGGAGTGGTTTATTAATCACCCAATAACTTTACTATTATTTCTGTTATAATTAAAAAAAAAAAGCCAAGAAAAAAAACAAAACAATGATTTTGCTGGCTGTATTTTGCCCACTCTTATAATGTGTATTCTTATAGCATTGCTGTTTTATAGCTACTTTATTAAAAATCCATTTATAAGAAAAAGTTAAAGGATGAAAGTATCCTTTCAGAGAAATTTTCTTAGAAATTGATGTAGAGAAGTAAAGAAACTTACTTTATAACAGGATATTTTACTACAGATAAAAGCTATTTCGTAGATCCCAACAAGAATAAGGATTCACCATAAGATGAAGACATTACCTTTCTCATATTTATCTCATTAAGTACAACTAAATCTTAAAAAATAGTTTGGACAGTTTCCTATAAATCAAAGAGACTAGAAGTAAAATATTTGATACTGTCCCAACAACCCCTTGACTCTAAAATAGAGAGACATGGATTTGACAGGCTGTTGTGGTTTAAGCTCAGCTGGAATATAGGCACCATGCAGCTGCTCACTCAACCCCCGTCTCCCCTCCCATCCCATTGGAATTGGGGGGAAAATCCAAGTAAAACTTGCATGTTGAAATAAAAACAGTTTAATAATTGAAAACAAAGTAAAATACAGTAATAATGGTAAATGATAATAATAATTACAGTAAAAAGAGAAAAACAAGTGATGTAGAATGTAATTGCTCACCACCCACTGACTGGTGCCAGACCCACCTTTCCACACCCAGATTGGCTCCCCCTCCAGGTAACTGCTCTTAGTTGATATACTGAGCATGATGTTCTATGGTATGGAATATCCCTTTGGTCAGCTCAGGTCACCTATCCTGGCTATGTTCCGTCTTAGTTTCTTTTGCATACATCCTCACTGGAAGAGCATGAGACAAAGAAAAAAAGTGGTCCTTGACTTAGGATAAACACAACTTAGCAAAAACTCAAAACATCAGTGTGTTATCAACACCAATCTCATTCTAAATCCAAAACACAGCACTATAACAGTTGCTGAGAAGAAATTAACTCAACTCTAGTGGAAACTAGGACACAGATGAATGACTCATTGGATAAGGAAACATCACACTCAAAGAGTTGTGGTCAACAGCTCAATTTTTGGGTTGAGATCAATGATGAGATGTGTCCTTTAAGGGTCCGTATTGGGGCAAGTGTTCTTTAAGATCTTTTTTGGGAATGTGGACAGTAGAATTGGATCCATTCTCTACAAATTTCTGGATGACACCAAGAGAGTGCTGTGGTTGGTACTCTAGAGGGAAGGGATGCCATTGAGAGGGACCTTGATAGACTTCAGGGATGGGTCCAAGTTCAACAAAGCCAAACATAACGTCATGAATATAGGTTGTGGCAATCCCAAACATGGATATACGCTGGTTAATGAGCGGTTTGATAGCAGTCCTGCAGAGAACAACTTGTGGTATTGGTGAATGAAAAGCTGAATATGACCCAGCAATCTTCATTAGCAGCTCAGAAGGCCAATCACATCCTGGTCTGCATCAAAAGCAGTGTGGTCAGCAGGTTGAGAGAGGTGATTTTCCCCCTCTACTCTGCTCTTATGAGGCACCACCTGGAGTACTGCATCCAGCTCTGGGGTCCCAGTACAGGAAAGACATGGACCTGCTTGACCTTGGTCCAGAGAAGGGCCATGAATATAATCAGGAGGTTTAAACACCTCCCATGTAAGGACAGCCTGAGAGAGCTGGAGTTGTTAGGCCTAGAGGAGAGAAGGTTCCAGGAGACTTCATAGCAATCTTCCGGTACTTTTAGGGAGACTACAAGAAAGATGGGGAGGGACTCTTTATCATGGAATGTTGTAACAGGACAAGGGGTAATGGCTTTAAATCGAAAGAGAGTAGGTTTAGATTAGATAGTAAGAAGAAATTTTTTACTATGAATGTGATGAGGCACTGGAACAAGTCACAAATAGTAGTTGTGGATGCCCCATTCCTGGAAGTGTTCAAAGCCAGTATAATGGTTTAATCCCAGACAGCAACCAAGTACCCCATCGATGAGATTGGGGAGAATTGGAAGGGTAAAAGAAAACTCAGGAGTTGAGATAAAGACATTTGAACAGGTAAAACAAAAGCCATGCACACAAACAAAGCAAACCAAAGAATTAATTCAGTGCTTCCCATGGCCAGGCAGGTGTTCAGCCATCTCTAGCATAGCAGAGCCCCATCATACATAACCATGACTTGGGAAGACAAACAGTATCACTCGAAAAATCAACCTCTTCTTCCTCCTTCCTTCCCCACTTTGTATACTGACCATGTCATGGGGCATGGAATATCCCTTTGGTCAACTTGGGTCAGTTGTCCCAACTCTCCTCCCAATTTTCTATGCACCCCTACTCTCCTCACAAGAGGATAAGGAAAGGTCTTGACACTGTGTAAGCCCTGCTCAACAGTAAAAGAACATATCTATATTATCAGCACTGTGTTCAGCACAAATCCAAAATATAGCCCTATACTAGCCACTGTGAAGAAAAACAACTATACCCAACCCAAAATAGAACAGCCAGGTTGGATGGGGTTCTGAGAAACCTGATATGGTGAAAGTTATTTCTGTCTATTGTGCACTAGATGATCTTTAAGGTCCCTTCCAACACTCTATGATTCTATATGAAAGATGTTTAAGGTGACTGTTCAAAGGTCATTTAGGCTACACTTGAAATATACCTCCTGAAAAGTAGGTTTTGACTATATTTGATATAAACTCTCTTGACATAGAGAGGAATGGTAAAAATACTTGATCAGAGTAGTTCTTTGCACTCACCTGGGGCACACAGTGAGATTTAGCGTTTCATGCACATGGTGGATGCATTTTAATGTAAATGGTTTAATTGCTATGAAATCAATAGAAACATTTTAAGCCTAATTTGATCATATATTCTTAATGGAAAATTAGCGACTTCTTCTTTCCAAAACCAAGGTCATCCATTAACAATCAGGTGCAAGTCAGATGCCTAAATTGATGGTACAAAATAATATGTAGGGATATTCAATTTCAATACAAAAAAAATTGTTTGCACATTGGTTTTTTTTGCAGGTGAAGTAGAACTGTCTCTAATTACAGCTAGCAGAATAATATAACTTTTTTGTGTGCAATGTTTATGCTACTGTTAGAGCACTCAGAAAGAAGAACACTTACACAATATCTGATCTCTGTTCTCAGTAGGATACCAGCTTACTATGTTACTTAATCCAGCAACCCAAAAGATTTTATATTATGCATAAAACTATTTGAAGACTAAAGGTTGAACACTGAAAATCTGTAATTTTTCCTTAGTTTTTTTCTCTTTACTAGTGCAGTGTTTTCTGAAGAGAAAAGTTGCCTTACCTATTCAGGGTACCTATAATATATTATGAAGATAGAAAGATCATAATTTATAATCCACAAATGTCAATAAATACTACAATATAAATGTGTTAAATGTATTAAATATGCTTTTTTTCTATCAACCTTTAACAGTTGAGTTTTGAGTGTTTTAAACATGCTTCCATTGATGTCATACCTATTTTCTTTGCATTTCTTGGTGAATGCTAGTGATATGCCTTCTACTCTTTCTAAAATGACTGTTCTTTATGAAATTCCTGTTCTAAAAAGAAAAGAAAGCCCTTGAATTAATATTGACAGAAAAGTGTGATACAATAGTACCAATAATAATATTGTCTCCTCTATCTCATGTCCATTTTCGCTTTTTGGGACTTGAAACTACAGGTTTTCTTTGGAGTGTTTTGTGGAAAACTAAAACTGAAAGAGAAGCAGAAGACATTTGTATTAGGTTTGTGTGGTGAGGTTTTGGTAGTGAGAAAACTGTAGTAATTTATGATCATTCAGAAATTATCATAAATGTTTTAAAGCTCCCTCTATCTGTGAGTAAAATTTATTAATTGCTGATGGGTTCTAACTTTATTTTTATCTGTAACTTTCACTGTTTGTATATAACAATACTAAGCGATGTGTGGAGTACTTTTCTCATATCAAGGCAGGTTTTATATTTATGGACATTACACAATATTTCAAGTCAAAAAGACAGAACAATGTTGTAATTATTGTATAGTTTACACATGGCAACAACCAAGGTAAAATTAATGAGGACATCATTTGACCCACTGAAATTATTACAACTGAAATAGTCCAAAAGCAGCAGAGGGTTTAAGCAATTATGAACCACATCTGATTTACTGCTCTTTGAATATTTCCTGTCTCTTCGCACAGTTTGTGCAAAGTGCAGTTTCTGTCACTTTCCACAGTCTGTGCAAAATGATGTTTTTTTTGTTTTAAAGTGTTGTTGAAGACTGTCTTATATTAGAATTTTGTAGAAAGTTCAGCTCGCGTGGATTCAGAGGTGGGCTTTCATTTTCTACACACAAACATCCGTTTTCATTTAAGATGGTAGGCACTATCTGAGACAAAGCTTGGAGATACTGTAAGGCCTACCCGGTGTGTTAAGCTCATTTATAGCAGAACTTGAAGCACAGGTCGGTTACCTAGGAGTGTTTAAATACACAGTATATATTTCTGTATGAGCCCCTGAAATGAGTGCTGATACCATCTACATGATAAAAAACAATTTGTAAGACTTCAGTCCAACCTCTCACTCTTGATTTCTTATTTATTATTTTTAATAGCAGGAATACTACTACTACTACTACTACTAATAATATAAAAAATAAACTAAAAGAAATATGGGAATAGAAGAAAATACATAAAAATTGAAGCAAAGATAAATAGAAGAACAGCTTTTTAGATCTTTGATTGAATAGAAAAAAAGACAGGTCATGGTCATAGTCAAAATTTTTGCAGAAACAAATCGTGTCATAGACAGCTTCCCTATAACAAACTTGCACAATGTTTGGGCAGATTCAAATATGCCCTGTCTTCATGATATAGTTCTTTTGAAAATTTAATAGAATGTTGATGTCTTTAGGGTTTTAAAGTTATTAAGTATGCTTAGGGAGTCAAAAAGATCCATTTTAATGCTTAAAATGAGGGACAGATATTCAAAATGAGAATAATAAAACACTGATAGATCTGAGTAAAGCTTCACCAATCAGCTATATCCATATTTTTTTTTCCTTCAGGTTTGGGGTTTTTTCTTTTTTTTTTCCCCAGTTGTGACTCTGTTACTGAAAACTATAAAATAGTTGAAGGTTGAATTGGTCTTTTAAAGGTTTCCGATTTGGTTACAGGCTGCTTCATTAGCTATAACCAAAAGTATAAATATACATCAAAAAATTCAGGACAGAATATGGTCACATGTAAAATATCATCAAGAAAATGGTTTTGAACAATTATTTTCATATTCTATCCTCAATATTCTGTTTTATGAAAACAAGTGAAAGAGCAAAGAAATAGTCTTATTCCCTGTTGAATTTTCTTCATTATTGCTTGTGCAAACTTCAGCATGACAGTTTAATATATCTTTTCTCATTGTGACTTGTCAAGGCTGTCAAAATCACCAGAACTATAGATGTTTTATTTTCACATTTTTCCCTTTCTTTTTTTTTTAAATTATTTTCAGTATTAACCAGAGTGAAAAAAAGTAATGAAGATCAACATCAAAATAAATGCAAATATATCAAGCAGTCATGGCACTATTGTATGTGAGATAGCTTTTCTTTACAGCCAGAAAATAGAGAAGAATATAGCCAAGTTAAAATATATCTTCTTTATGTGGAAATACATGACTGATTATGATTTGTTATTTATCTTTGTGAGTGAGAGGCACTTCAATTTACAAGTGGAACTGTTATGAAGAAGTTATTAGTCACTTCACTGTGAATGACAATAGGCTAGATCTGTCGGTGAATTACCATGGGTAAAATTTAGTCTGCTACAGAGAGACAAAACACTTTTGTGTATATCATTCAAGCTCTTCTTCAGTCATATTCTTAGGGTTTTACTGGAGGTTAAATGGAGGAAGGGTTTTATTTTGCATTTCTGAATGGGATTGCACTCTACCTAAGAATATCCCAACTGCATCCTGTGCAAGGTTTTATATGGTGCTCATCATGTCTGCGTCTGAGCAGCAGTTCATTAAAGGCAGGAGTAACATCTGTCGAGTGCAAGTTCTGTGATTTTCCTCTCAGATATGTTTGAAATGCAGTTGTTTTGAGCTATTATTTTCAAAATTTTACAGGCAGACATGAACTTTGTCATCTGTTTATTGTTGTACATAGTGGAGATACAATGTAAATCGCAGAGACAAAGACAGCAACTTTCAACATATTGCAGGTAGTAGTGTTATTTGGGATGTTTCACAATTTCGCTGGGAAAATTTTTTCCAAACAAACTTCAAACCTAATAAAAGATGTTTTCTGGAAAGCTAGACATAACACTGAGTTCTTAGCTTTTTGTTTCCTAAGTGCTCTTTACTCAAGACCTGGGACAAACATCGTGCCCAGCATTGAGCTGGTCTCAATGAAAATGGTAACTACTCCCATAACAGTAACAGTTGCTCCATTTATTCAGAAGACCTCCTCTACCTTTCCTTCCATCAAATGTTAATGGCCCCATATGTCATTTCACCTTCTCTTGACACCTTTCAGCTTCCTGTAATTCTTACCACTGCACTGACCTACTTTCAACTATAGTATTAAAAGTCAGCCTGAAATATAGACAACATTGAGAACTGGACTGTTGGTGATAAAAATTAACAAGTCAATGAGAGAGCTGAATGAACTCTGGAGACACATGAACTGATCTGCTTTTATTCAGCACCAGCAAGATAAAATCACTATAACCAAGTAAGGTTCATGGAAGTCAGACTTAAGCTTGACAGTCACAGAGGGGACTGTGAATCTACCTGGTAATACAGAAGGAATGACTGCAGAGAAAAATTACATGAAATGCAGCAACAGTGCAAGATTGCACCAAGAAAATACCTCCTGCAGACCAAAAAAGGATATCTTTGTACATAAGCATTTTGCTAGTCGTAAGTACTAAATGAAACTCAAATTCAGGAGAAAGAAAAGCTGAGAGAGTTCAAGAAAAGGAGGTTTCTGTCTCAGAGTGCTTTTTCGGCTAGTAAGAATAATTGATGCAAGCATATCTTTGTTTAAATTTTCCCATTCAATGCTCTCTTCTTCTTTCTATTAAAAGAAAATAGAAAAAAAATGTTGATCAAAACATTGACTCCTTCCAATATGGCCAGTGCTTCTAAGTATGGGCTCTCAAGAGTAATCTGTGGAAGGAATTTAGTTGTTCTAGGTATTTGAAAGTGGTTTAGCACTGCTCAAGTTTGTTAATTTTAAAAGAGGAATATTGGAATAGTGATCCTGTTCCTTCAAAGGTGAACACGGGAAGAGAACCAGTTGTCATTTTGCATCTAGGTAAAAGAAAATTGACTCAAATAATGCTACTATTAGAACTAGAAGTGGTTTACAATACAGCAAAATTTTCTCCTTAGATCCTAGGTAAGAAGTTACAAAGGTTCAGGTCTCTATAATTTTACATTACTTAGCACTGGAAACTACATATAAACCATATTAATGAGGTTAGCTCTATCTAAATTTAGGAGTACACACCATTAGTAACAGTATGCTATACAGGATTTAGAACAATGGACCCTTGAGTGTGGCTTAGATGTCAATAAGTATCTTACCTTTTAAAAACTGAAAAAACACAAAATATTTCTTTTTATATTATATTTTTAAACAAATGGCAATATATTCTATGAATGGTTTGGAGATATGCCTGCACCAGCCTAAGAGCAAGAAGCAGGTGCTGCCTGGCCATCTGATTGCAGCCTGTTTGGTAATAAGCTGAGATACAACTACTTTTTTACTGGATACATTGAAAATACTGGTGTTCATCTACAGTCTCACAAAATTTGTAGTTATTCCATATCTTTTAGGTTTGTAGCACTCTTGTGAAATTTGTCTGCAGTGACTGATGGATTTACGAGTCAAAGTGACAGATGGACAGGTTGATGGATAGTGTAATTTTATAAACCCTCTTTCCTTTCAAACACACATCACATCTAAACAAACATCAGGAAAGCAAAACTTAGGCCAACAAAGAGTGTAAACCACAATAATAACCAACAGAAAGAGGACAAATGTAACAGAAAATACAGCAGGGGAGTTAAACAGTCTAATATCCTAAATGTCTGGAGAATTGCCATAAATGTTAAAGCATGCATGACATTTTCTTGTCATATGTTTAATTACATATCACACAGCACCTAAATCCCAAGTTAACAAATTAGTTTAAGTAGATCTAGTACTAAAAGGGAAAAAATAACTAAAGGAAGTCTTCTCAGCAGAAGAATATTACTTGATCCAAACCACACTGGTATCAATGGAGTTTTTTTACAATTAATTTACTGGACTTTTGATAAAATCACATATTCACATTTAATATAAGAAATACAGAAAAACATAATTTTCCTGAAAAAAAACCCAATAAAAATAAGCATGTACTAGAATGTTAATAGTTTCTTCTAAAAAATTCTTTTCTTTAGGTAGAGTCTTTCAAGTGAAATACAGTTTTCTGATACGGAACATTGAAACCTAATCCTTTTCACCTAATAGATCTTCTGATTTTCTAAAAATCTACATTTTGTACTGAGTATGTAGTAACAAAGCAAATCACTTTTTAAGATGTTTATGTTTACTGAAAATTTATACTAAAAGATAAAATTATTAACTGTTAAAGGAATAGTTGATCCAAACATATAGATTCTAAATAAAATCTAAACAAAATCTAAACAGATCAAGGTGTCATATACTAGAAAGACAGTAAGGAAGATTTAGTTAATTATTTTGTTAGTTGTGTGGTTTGGGGGTGAGAGTTGCTCAGTAGAAGACAAGCACTTTTAGTTCTTGTATGTTGTCCTTGGGTATCTTTTCTAACCACTGGTGCTGCTTCAGAAGAGCTCATTTTTCCTCTAGGGGACTTATTGCTAAGTAGTTCCAAACACATCTTTGTAGGCAACGAGGTACCAAACAAGCAGGTAGGATCTAGCTAAATTCTACACAAAATGCTTAAAATATAGGTCAGATTGCAAGTGAATTTCAAGCCCAAACATATCTATAAGCAGATCATAAAGTTTGCCTGTCCTCCAAAAAATGCTAATTTGTTTATACTTAACTTCCCCGTCGTGATGACCCACCCTCGAGGTGAAGGAAGCACCTCAGATTCATAAATGCTTATTGGTCAAAAGGAACCACAAAAGTCAGAGGGTCTGCAAACAATCAGAAAGTTTTATCAGTAAATTACACACTTGGTATGGAAATTGGTATATTAGTCCCTAACCTACTATATAAGCACATGACTGGATTTTGGATAAAGGAGTAGGGTGAAAGGGAAAGAGGAATTAAAGAGAGAAAGAAAAATCAAAGGAAGAGGAAAAGTAAGGGTTACAGAAAGAAAGAGAGAGAGAGGATAAGAGTTCTGGTTCCAGCATTGATCCAGCTGCCTTGGTCCTGCAGATGAGATGTTCAGGGCCCTGGGAGCATTGGCCAGACTTGGGGATGTACCTTTTCATGGACAGGTCTATCTGTCTCAAGACAGTTTTCTCGCTTTCTGTGTAAATTAGTTATCATGCACAGTCTATTCTTTGAGGCCTTTCTGGAAATGGGTAGAAGGGCTTTAGGGGTCTTCGCTGGTCTTAATCCCACCCAGTAGTCCATTCCCAACTTCTGCCACGCATTCCTATGCTTGTGCTGTACTGTGTTGTGGTTCTTTCTCACAGAAAAGTGCTGCCCTACCTCTGACTAACCCCCTTCTCCAGCCAAATCTTGTTCTTTCTCATGTTAATACCAACACTCCTTGGTTATTACCAACAATTTTTGTCTGTTATTACTAACAGTCCTTAGTTGGCCCCACCTCTGTCTGGTTATCTCTGTTTGAGACACACACATTAGACTCTTATATACTGAGAATCGAGAGCTCGAAAGAATCTCCTTTTTGACTGCTGTTTATGGGGTCATTAGAGAGCAGGCTTATAAGTCCCAGCCCCTCATAATCGAGAGCTTGAAGGGTCTTACTTTGAATGACAGTTTATAGGGTCACAAGTGAGTGGGCTTTAGTACACATTAATTTTCCATCCTGGCCCCCATTTGAGTTGGTAACTTTCTTTGAAGGGCCAACAACAAAAATATTATTCCACTTGGATTGTTATCGAGGCAAGAAAACTAAGTTTTCAAGGCTGTTTGCTAAAGAACAAGTGCTCATTAGGTACCTGTTGGTTCTTGGGAACAGGAAGCTCAGATATCAGCTTTTGATAAGCTCAGAAAGGTGTAGGTCTGTTTTTTTCTTTCTGGTCATTATCATTATATACACAGTGTGGATTTTAAAAAAAAAGTTTTTAACCATGTTTCTGAAAGACTTTTTTCTCTTTTACTGTTTCGCAGTAAATAAAACATCAGTAAAGGTAAAAGTCTTTCAGATCTGCAGATTAGTTATGACAGCCAAGTATAAATACCTTGTAAACACATGGTGTATTGGATGCAAATGGATGTTTGAGATGGAGATTGGGTTAAGTATTATCATTGCTTGTCACAGTATTCTGCCTGCTATCTTTATTGCTGTATTACCAAGAGAATCCTAGACTCAAATAATAGATATGAAGTTTGTATCAGACTCTAAGCTTCATTATCAAAAACTAGGACATTTATCTTAGTTAGAGGAAACTATACCCTAAGAAGCTTGTGGAAAGAGTTTACTTATCCTAAATGAGCCGAAAGCCTCTGGGTGTGCTAAAATGGTGGTCTTCCTACTGCACTTATAGCATTGTTTCATTTGCACTATGAACAGTATCAAATGTTTCCTACCTTTGTGTATTGAGCCCAAAGATCACAGAGGGAGAAAAAAAAACTCCGATAAGACTCTTATTTTGACCTTGGGTAGCTGCAGTATAAAGATTGATAGATCATTGTGTTCCTGCCAGCAGTAAGATTTCCTCTGCCTAGCGCAGTAGTAACTAGGAACATTTCTCATGCTGCTATTAAACCATCGCAAAATTACATTAGCATATTGTGTATTTATTTAATTTTTCAATGTGCTGTTCATAATGGCCATGATGGGAGTAGCACTGTTGTGAGTAATCTGACTAAAAAGTCCAGCTGAATACTATAAAGCAATACTTCATTTATCTGGCCACAGCAGGCACTGACTTCATTACATTACACAGCAGCCAGCAGAACTCAGCCATTACAATTACTCTGATGCTTTTCTGTGTTGCTGCTATTCATCTGGGCAAGTTTCACTTGTCATGTTCCTTGTAGTGGAAACTTTCCAGTAAAACTAAATTTTAAGAATTTGGGCAGCACTATTATTATGATTAAAGTCAATTTCCAAGGAGGGCTCGTGGTGTAAAAAGCCCCACAATCACACACAATAAAATTACGTAGTCCCTGCCCTGAAGAGCTTACAGTCTAAAAAGCACTTATCTTTAAAGGTGAGAGAAGGGTTTAATTTAAGGAATTTTAAATGCATTTAAATGCATTATTTGGCAAGCTGGAGTAGAATAAGGAAAGTAATCAAAGTAATGGCAGACAAATGATCCGTAGTTCCATTTTTGGGGTAATACAGTTAATCTCAAGAAAATTTTACTTACTACCTGCAAACTTGTTATTATTAAATGGCCTATGTCTTCTTCTCATGTTGCTCAGTTGCTACAGTGATGATCATTGCTTCTGATCGTCCCTTATATCTACCATGTCACCATAAAAGTTGCCTGGTGCAGTCTGGCTTGGTGTGAACTGCAGTTGAGAGAGTGTAGGTCCTCATAGCAATCAGGAGGTACAATTACAGGTCAGACCACACAGTCCCTATGGGACTGCAGCTGGGCAGAGGCCTGTGTTTCCCCATAGTGGCACAAAACTCATCTGTCCTCCAAATCCCACTGAGTGGTCATTGGGCTAACCAGTTCTGTCCGATGGACAACTCCCAGACTGAAGAGAAGGAGTGGTGCTGCTGCTTGGTGAAAGTGTAAGGTGCCTGCTTCACAGCAGGAGGACAAGAAGAAAAGAGTTAGTGGACAGATACATAGGTTCTCTGATTTCATAGAAATCCAAAAACAAGTTCAGTTTTCATAATTGAAGAATGTAATATGAAATTGCTTTTTTGCAGTAATCAAAAAATTATAAAGAAAGCTTAAAATCATAAATATATAGAACCCCATAACAATCTGTAAAATAAGTGTGTCCATAGAAAAACACCCTCAAAACCAATGCTTAATAGCATCCTCATTTCTTACTTCAAACTTTCTATTGTTATGGAGGATATATCTTAGAACATTCAAGGTACTTTGCTTACCATACCCAGCTCAGAACAAAAAGTGGAAATAGTTGAGAAGCTCTTTATCATGAAGATTCTAAATGTGTGCAACACATTGTTCAGTGAGCAGTTTGAGTCCTACCTCTCACTAGATTAGTAGAATAAAAAGAATAAAATGGAAAACAGTGCTTCCAATATTTTCTACCTTGAAAATGCTAGTCAGACTTTTACATTGACATCTTTAAAATCTTAATTTAAAATCTGCCGTATATTTGTACAGTAAAAATCATATGATACATTCTGCAGTTTCATATAGTCTTTCACATTTTAAATAGTATTCTTATGAACAGTAGTGTTTAAATGCTGGTGAAAAACTACATTTTCACATATAGTCACGATAGTGAAAAGGAAAAGTAATACAAATCACAGTGGTTTGTTGTGGTCTTCTTTTCCAAGAAGTAAGAAGCCTCAAAATCTCTCATATTAAATGACTGAATGATTCATCAACATCAGTCCTGTTCTGCAGGATTGAGATTGGATAAACCTAAGTGAGGAAATGAGAACCTGGGCTCAGCAGAGTAGCTTGATCCAGATTAGATTAGGGTTTTCTAGCTGTCTGAGAAACACCTCAGACATAGCTAAACTTGTTATATTTTTCTCTTTCTCTCTGTAGTCTATAGGGAAATACTGTTTATTATTTTTGAAATTCAATCTCTTACTGAACGTTGATCTTCTCATGTGGGCATTCCATCCTTACTTGTTATATCAAAAAAGAAATCAAACACATTTGTGCAGAAAATGCTGTATTTTCTTTTCCCTTGAAGCTGTCAAAGCTTCTTGGTTGATCAGAAAAATAAAATAAAGAATATACAGAGAAGCTGTATATTAAGTATACTTTGGAACTGATACATTCACAGTGTCAGAGAATGACTTTATGCAATGTGCTTGTTAAGACAGCATTGAAGAAAAAAACAAAACAGATTGATTTTGTAGACCTTCTGCTTTATGTCTTATAGCAGGCATCAGATCAAGAACACATTTGTCATATTTAAAAGAGTAATAACAAATGTCCATTTAAAATTGAGATATTTCTTGCAATTAAGATTTCTGTTTCAATAATGGCATGCTAAAATATTTAGTTTGGTGTTTAAAAATTGAAGAAAAATTAGCCAATACACTCAAGATATTTAAGAACTGTAATTAAAAAATTAAAAAACAAAATGAGGTATTTTTTGCATAGAGTTTTCATTCCACGAGAAGCTAAATGTTTTTGATTAGGGATTAGTGGATACAAGTTTAAAGATTTGATTATCAGAAAATCAAAACATTTGTCAGTAAAACCTGTTTATAAAAACCCACAGATATGCTTGCCAAGTTTGCTTTTTTTCTGGAAATATGCATTAGTTCTTTGATTCACATTTAAAAATGTTAGTTGTTACTTAGGCAAAAATATAATTATTAATTAATAGAACTTCTTATATAGATATCAAAGCTACATAAGTATAAAGACTCTCCTGGAGGTATTAATGATAATTAAGGTGGGTTTCATATGACATAGTGTGGATTTCTACAGTTTAAGGAGCTCATTCAGTTGCCCAAACGCAGGTCTTTGGTGCTATCAGAGATTTCCTCTCTGGTATGCAGCTTTGTTTTCAGAAAGGTTAGAGTTTTTGCACATCTTATCTGTGAGCCCCAGGCTGATATCTTGTATACTGTAGAAATTATCAACTTCACTAGATATCCGCTTTTAATCCACTTGGTAGTTACCTACTCTTCACTGAGAACAAATGGGAGTTTGGGTAAGTAGGACTCAATTTGGCTGACTTTAGATTTGCATGAATTGTCATCTAAAACTCCTCAGCCTATCTCTGATATCTCTGTTATCTCTGCCAGTTTAGGGGCTCATAGATATGGCGCGGAACCAATGGTAAACCTACACCAACATACAAGAGAAGGTGGACGCCAGGTACTGGAGACAGGAGGGTCTCAAATGACAACAGATATCTATAGTTAGGCAATCTAATTAAGATTCTGTGCTTTACCATCAAGAACATTATGTGCTACATTTTAATGTGTTACAGCTAAATTGAAAAAAAAAAAGTAGGTAGAATGTATCTGGTCATATAGAAAGCATACTTTTGAAGCTGTCTATGTGAAAGAATGGGGAGTTTTAATATAACAGTACAGCATTTATGATATGAAAAAAATCCTAAGCAATATATTTAAAAACAATTGTTTCTGTAGTAAAGTTTTTCCTTTCTTTGAAATATAAAGTACATCAATAATGAAAAGTTTTCCATATAGAGTAAAAATTTTTAAACAAGTGTTTCTATATTTCTGTGGTGTTTATAAACAGTTTTCTCGAGTACATTAGTTCTAAAGACTGTGACTCAATACTTGTGTATTGAAGTCAGAAACCGAAAATTGTTTGAGTTTACAGCTGCCTAACTTATGACAGTTTACCATTCTGAAGTATTTTCTGGATTTTCACAGTTTTCAGTTTAAAATATTAATAAAAAAAGAAATTGGTAAAGTTTCATATGCAATTTGCTTATAATCATCCCTCTAAACAGGAACCTTAATTCACACAGCCTACAATGGTGTCAATCTGTGTCACTCCTTATATGATGGTTTTAGTTACTTTATTTCTGCCTTCTATTGCATTTACATATGCGTAATTTGAGAATTGGCTATTAAAAGTGATCAAAAATTACCTTCTAGGGGATGAATAGTCAAGTATAAAGAATTTTATATCAGTACTCTGCTATGTCTTTTGGACTTATGTCTGACTCTTTGAATGAATGAAAATGAGAATTTTTTTAAGCTAGTATTCCCACTTCTGAAATCTGTTGGCTTCAAAGAGAAGTGTGATTTTAAATGACTTAGGATATAAAGCAATAATTTTGGAAAGTGAGTAGAACAGAACAAAGCACTGAAATATAGCAGGAGCTAAACTAACAAATGAAGACAAATTTTAATTTACTGTTAATATTGGGATTTTGAAAGTTAATGAATTTAACCCAGTATTTTGAAAGTTTTGCTTTTTTTAGATGCAATAGCCCACCAATTATTTAGAAAATCATTTTTCGAGAAGGGTAATATCTGCTGTCAGGTATGTTTGTGCAAGGACAACTGGTCCTTTTAGAAATGCAATACTGTGTAACACATTCTGGTTCAACCAATTATTTTATACTAGGAAAAGCTTGTAGTAGCAGCTTGACACATAAAACCATTATGTTTCTACACATTAGCTTTCATTTTACATTAGTGAAACATTTGTTCTTGTACTAACTACTAAAGGTATGTCATAGCTCCATGCTCTGATTTCTTGCTGATTGCCACCTCTGAACACTGCATATTGAAAGGGGAGGTGGAAATGTTAGAATAAAATGTTTTTAACATCTAGGTACTCTTTTTATAGAAAGCTTTAGGAGATTTTGTAGGAAATAATATTTTTTCCTTCAAATATGGAGTGACATGGTTGGGAAAGAACACAGAAGAGTTATACTTGCTGCAGAAGTTTAAAAAAATTATAGCAACAGCCTGTAACATTAATAGCTACTCAATTTGTAAGTTATGTATATACATATACATACACGCTTTATTTATTAACTTCTTAATTAATTTCTTTCTAGCAGTTCTTACTGCTGTACTAGAAGGACAAAAGCCATGAGTACATTAAAATTTTCATTGGTTTCTTCAGCTGGAGTGGATTCATTTCACCTAAATTTAGACAGATATAATGCAGATGTCTATATCTGACTAATCAGATATTACTTGTAGTCATTGAAGAGAAAATAAGTGTTTCTGAAGCATTGTTATGTAAGACTGCCTTGAAAGCAGATGTAATATAATATAAAAATTATATATCTTGCTACTGGTTTCAAAGGGAGCCTAAGGTGACCAATATACTAAGAGTATGTAGTTGATCAGAGAAATACAAACTCAAGTATCTGGTATAAACATAGTGAGATTACTAAAGAATCTCAATGTGTAGAATATGCCTTTATGTCTGTAGTTGTTCAGATTAATAAAGCTACTACTATATCATAGGTCATTTAGACTAGAAGATTTTCACCCTGTACTTCAACCCAGATATCCAAGATAATTATTATTAATTTACTCAGTTAATATCTATGAAGAGGTAGTGCAGAAAAATAAGAGATACTCTAGAGCAATGTACTTGATGAAACATGACATCCACATCACAAGGTATCTGTGAACTCTGTTTGACACATCCAGAAGTGTACATCTCACGACTTTGTTTCTCTACAAAAGTTATACCACATGTGCCATGAATTAGGTCTTGCAATGCTGTCTATATTATCTTGCTTTCACAGCAGCTGACCTTTCAACATGCTGTTCCCAGAAGGGGCATGGTCAACATCCTCACCAGTATGTTGCTGACAATAGTCTCATGAAAAGAAAGCACAAATTTGGAAACTCATACAAGAACTCATTTACAAGACTGTATATTGTCTTGTGGAGCCTTACATCATCAGACTTGCTCTAGCCTTTGGTTATCCTTTTGGGATACTCTTTGGGAACTGACACTGGATGAACACTAGGTGCCAGAGACCACAGTCAAGAGTATTGTTTACACTGAAATTTCTACCAACAAGTAAATATGTACTTGGAAGTCAGTCCTTTGCTCACTTTGTAACAAGTGGAAGATTTAACACAGGTTTTGTGCTGAATACACAACTCCTTGCGTAACTTTTTTAAAATGATCATGACTACTGGGAAAAGTGCCTGTGGTCTGGGAGAAGTCAAATGTCACTCATTTTGACTCAAAAAATGTCAAAAAGGAGGACCTGGAAAAGTATAGCCTGGTGTGGATGACCAAAAGCCAGCACAGGTTACCCATGCAGGTTGCAGGGTAACCCTCCCTGGAGGTTTTCAAAATATATCTGGACAAGGTTGTCTGTAAATGGCTCCTGGTGGTCTTGCTTTAGCAGGGTGATTTGATCAAAGGAGCTGTAGAGATCCTTTCTAGCCTCAGCAGTGGTTTTATTCGGTGATTTTAAACAAATGTTTGAGCCCTAAAGCCATTGATCTCTGTGTGCCAGCATATAAAATACTTGTTCAAGTAGGTTAATTGTTTCAGCAAGCTGAAATAAAGCTTTCTTCTTATCTGGGAATATCGTGGAAGAAAAGAATTCTTCAAGATGTGTTTTTGTTTGGTTTTGTTTTTTTTGTTAGTATGTAATACAACAAAAAAGTTAAAATGTATTTGAAAAACTCTTCCCAGCTCAGGTGTACAGTCTCACAAAATCAATACATAACATTCGTTAACATTTGTTAAAAATTTAACTTGAGACAGTTTCTATGTGAAAATAATGAAGCATTTCACACTCTCTGATTTACGGAGGATTATTTTATTGTTCTACATTAGAAATCAAAAAAACACCAACTTAATGATTTAAGAGCATTGTGTGGAACTGAAATCTATTTAGACATTTTTCATCTCTTTGATGTAGCAGGATGTAGTAAGAATACGTTGATAGACTACATCAACAAAAATATGTTCAGCTATTCAAAGAATAATTTACAGATGCTGAAGTGTCAGATTTAAATAAAGAAAAACTACAAAGCAAAACAGTTTGCACCTGGAAAAAAAATCTTCCTCAAATTTATTATGATTTAGTGGTCTGTTACCATGTAGTGAGAGGTAATTACATAACCGAGGAGCTCAGGCTGCCAAGTCTAGAGGGTGGCAAGTAGGTGGAATACTAGTTAATTCTTGGATTAAACTGCAGCATTATTTTATTCACGTCTTGTTTCCTTCCTCAGTTCTTGAGTCTTCTTAAAAACAAATTTCATTTCACCAGCCTACTGCCAATAAAGCTAGAAAATTACAGCAGCTGTGTAATATGCAAAGAATCTTTACAAATGACCCAAAATGCTTTTCCAGATTTTTGTTTCAAAGACTTTAGCTTTAATGCTGACTTGTCTGAATGGTGTATCATTACATTCTGAACATCTGTTAGGAATGCTTAGAATGCTTTTTGTAATTTCCTTAGTTTTAATTAAGCTACTTACATTTTCATGCTTCAAATCAAAATGTTATGATTCATTAAATTATATTAGAAATTTTCTATTAAAACATGTGTGCATATTTATAAATTTCAGACATCACTTTACAGAAAGTAGACTAAACAAAGTAATTCCGTCTATTTACAAAATATTTTAGAATACTAACACTTAACTCTAGCAGTGTTTTGGAAAACATGAATATATCTTGTTCAAAATCTTTGCCAAGTATTTGGTGGAGAAGATACAGTTCATTCTTGTTTTCTGTTGACTACAAAGTTGAGTGACCAGTCAGTATGAGGCCAGGGCCCCTGCCACCCTCAGACATGGTGACAGACTGTAGGAATAGGCAACAGGAACATCAGGAAATTCAACAGTGATATAGACGAGCTGGGGAACAGCTTTGGGAAAAAGTCCCTGGGGACAATGAACTGGAGTCAGCAGTATACAGTGGCAGCAGAATTAGCCAACAGCATATGGAGTTATGTTAGCATGGGCAGCAGGTCCGGGGAAGTGGTTATCATCCCCTTACCTCACACGTGTTAGATCACACCAATACTACTGCATCCAGTTTGGTGTTCCTCAGTATAGGATCATCATGGCTAGGCTTCACGAACGAAGATTTGGGAAGGGCTCTACCCACGTTTGTTGCAAGCGTGTTGGTGGCTAAAAAGGCCAATACGAGAGAGGCATGTCCAGTTGCAAAAGGCACAGCAGAAAGACTCCTTAGGTGGCATATTCTGCAAGGTTCAATTCTTTCTGCGTTTCAGTATAGGATATGCATCAGTAAAGCGGGGTGAATTCAGAAGCAGGCCATTAGAAAAATCAGAACTGGAGCACTTGCCCCATGAGGAACAACTGAAGGACCAGAGCTTGAGGTCTTGAAGACCATCTTGCAGTGCAGAAGCTTTCCCAGAGAAATTCCACCTTGGAAGTTTTCAAGACCCAACTGGACATGTTTGGACCTCAGAACTGCCCTGTATTGAGCAGGAGATTAGACTAGAGAATTCCTATATTATCTTCCCACCTGAGTTAAACTACGTAGTGACACAAGGAGAAAAAGGAAAATAGATTCAGTGTTTTTGGAAGGAGGAACTTTTGAGTTTAAGCTAAAAGACATTAAGGATAGGTGACTTTTTGAAACCTGTTTAGCCTCTAATTTATTATAAAAAAGACAGTGATAGTACCAGCTCTGTTTTATGTCTCTGCTCTGAACAAGTAGTGGATTAACTACCAGGGTTTGCATGTATATGATTGCCCAGTCTATGGACAATGAATTTAAGTGGGTATATATTTGTGGGAACAAGCTGAGTTACTCTGCACCCGCATTTATTTAATCGGAATCAAAAGGGAGGATTGGTCTTGCTTAAGTGTTTTGAAAGACAGAATGTCATGCAGTTGAACTCTATGTGTGCAGCCTTATTTTCTCCTTCAACATCCATATTTGGTGACTCTGACACGCGACCTGTGTTATGGGACACTCTTTCAGGGCCCACAACTCCACAGAGGTGATAAGTGCCAGCATTCATCCCATTAGAATGGGACAGCAGAGCCTGGGGGACAGGAATATGTGGAGTCATTTAGTAACAATGGGGCAGGGAATTTCCCAAGAATACATACCTTATTTGAAGATTTTGTAACAGGTCTTGAATGCAGCAGGGCATAAGGTTATGGATGAGCAATATGAATGAGTACAGAAAGGGGCTCTTGTTTCCTTTCTTAATCTCTATTGTCCAATAGCAAATATCTTCATTTCTGAGCAATGTTGAATATAATATAATCTCTAAGGTAATATCTTTTAATAAATTTAAAAAGAATTTTACCATAAACCACAGAAAAAATGTACAAGTTATTAATGTTTGACTGTTCTCTATATCTTGTAGATAGAGTATCTAGTATCATCTACGTTGATACTCTAGAAAAATTTCACAAATATACAAAACACCTCTAAAGATCTTTTCAGTAATTGATGTAGAACAATACCACAACCTGATCATGAGTGTTATATCTACATAAAAATTTTGAGATACTGCATAACCATATGAACATTTGAGAAATCACATTTTGTCCTACTAAAGGTAACAGTCTTGTGCGTAGACAGCTGCAGACACTCCCCCCTTTTTTTTTTAAATAAGATCAGAGGCTTTTCCAGAAATTGTCTCTCCATCATTCTGCCAGATATTTGAAGAATCTTCATTGGTCACAAGCATCCTTAGAAGCTCTATCCCAAATTTGCTTCCACATTTGGTTTGTAATGGAATCATACAATAGTTCACATTGGAAGTGTGAGAAATAAAGAATCGGTTTTATTACAAGCAAATGAATTTAGCAAATCACTAACATAAGAGTTTTTCTTTACTAACCTATAGGGCGTATCGCAGAGCTGTAAGATGCCGGATTCAGCCTGGAACCGGTGTCAGGGAAACATGCGAACGGGAATAGGGAACTGTAAATGAATATCGGTAAGGAAACCCCTTATACCACATGGCTGGTCCTGGAAGCTGCCATGCTGCTGGACACTCCACCTCTCAGCACGACACAGCCAACCAGAAAGAGGGGAACGCCTCTTCTATGACGTAAACGGGGTTGAACCTTAAGAATGTTTAAAAAGTGGGACTTTTGAATTGAAGGGGGTGTTCCTGGGAATCCTGCGTGCCTAGGACACCCAACACGTGTTGTAATTTTTCCTTTTCGTTTTATTTCTTTTGTTCTGCAAACTTTTGCCGTCTTTCTAAATTCAATAAATGAGATTTTTCTCACAGATGGGACCTTTAAATGTCATCTAGTCCAAAACCCCTGTAATGATCAGGGACATATTTGTGTAGATGAGGTTGTTCAACCTGATTTGAATGTCTTCAGGAATGAACCATTGACAAATATTTACCAGTTGATGAGCCTGGATGTCTTTAAGCTAGCCTGTTGGGTTTACAATCAATCAAAATGCAAGTAAAACAGGTGGATAGACTGATATATAAAACCACTATTTTTTAGCCTATTACATGATAAAACAAATACTTGCTCCTACTCTCAGATAAGAAGTAGCCACCACAATGTCCAAATAAGACCAGAAAATCTTTTTTTTCTTCTACCTTCAATGACAAAAATGTTAACTATTAATTGGCACATCGTGAAACATGTCAAGTTCATTCTTTTTCTTTTTCTTTTTTTTTTTTTAATTTTCCCTTGTCTATGCCTTTTCTAATCTACTTCTCAAGAATGCACTTTTTAACACTTCTCTTAAACGGTGAGAGTGAGCTTTTCAGAAATGATTACTAACTTTTGATTTTACTGGTGAGACAAAGGTTTCTTTTGTGTGGAGAGTAATTCAAATATATATGTCTGTAAATTTATTTATTAAAAAGCAGTGAAATTGATAAAACAAATAAAAATAATATCTTTTCTTATGATAAGAGATATAGAATTTTAAACCTGTGTGACAGTGTTTAAAATATGTGTTAAAAACATGCCTGTTGAGTTGAAAAAAATACTTTTTAGGTCCTTTCATGGTAAATTTCACTCTTTCAGACACAGACACACAAGAAATATTTTCTAAGAGAAGTGTGAGTGAAGTATTTTTAAAATGATTTAAGAAATATGTCAAAAGTGAAAGCGTTGCTAGATTTATGAAAGAATTATTCCTATGAACTGAATAGAAAAACAGAAAATGTAGTGAAATATTACCACAACTAAGAGAAGGAAGGTGTTATAAACAAGCTCTGAAAGAGAAAAACAAAAACAAAACACCTAAAAAGAACTCATTAACATCCTGTTGTCTATAAACACCTCATTTACCTTCTCATTATTTGTAAATACACACAATAGGGTGCAATAGATTGGGAGGGAACACAAGTGGGCAGATTACTTAAACAAATGAAAGAGATATTCCATACCTCCATAATATCATGCTCAGCAATAAAAGGAAAAATAGAAGGGTGTAGGAGGGTTAACCGTATGTTTCTTTGGAAATGACTGGACATTAGTCTACCTATGTAAGGTAGTGAGTGATTGCCTTTGTCTTCTGTTTTGTTTTCTTCTCTCTTCTTCCACTTCTTAATTTATTTATTTATTTATTTCATCTTGACCCCCAAGTTTTACTGCTTTTATTCTTCTTTTCCTCCATGGTGGGAGGAAGCAAATATGTGGTGTCTAGCTGCCTACTGAGGTTAAACTACGCCATACCCTCAACAGAGGAAGAAAATAAGATGAAAAACATTGTGGGCTGAGAGAACGATAGGGAGGTGACTAATAAATCACAGCCATGGGCAAAACACTGGCCTGGGGAAAATTAATGTAGTTTATTGCCAACTAAAATAGAGTTGGATGGTGAAGAAATACAGACACTACAGCAGGCTCAACTTCTCTTGTTTTATAACTCTCATACATCCCCTGCCTCCCACTGTTCTAAGTGATACAGGGTGGGATGAGAGATAGGAGTTTGTAGTCAATACATAACAGTTACTCTCAGCTACTCCTTCTTCCTCACATTTTTCCCCTGCTCCAGTATGGTTCCTCTCCACAGTCTGCAATCCTTCAGGGTAAACCTGCTCCAATGTGGGACTTCTGTTGTATGGCTACTGTAAGTATGTTTACTTAAATGTGAACTTCAAAAGTTTTTACAGGCAGGTTTATTTAATTTACATCCTGATAGGCGGGTGCTAAACAATATATTTCTGTAGGGTTCAAAGCTAATGGTATCTTTCTGACTACTGTGATCTTAGGTTGCACTAGTAAACTTTACAGAAAGTGATCAAAACACTGTTGTCACACATTTAGGGATCTATAAGCATCTGGATCAACTGTCTACAAAATTTTCCTAAAGATCAGACATGAATAAAGAACTACATTTCTCTCAGTTTAGTAAAAGCATTTAGCATGAATGCTATTAGAATAGAAAAAAATTTTCTGGCAGAATAAGTTCTTGCTAGTTCAGTACTCAGGGCAGGTTTCAGCTCAAGACTGTGATTCCTATTTTCAAATGTCTAAATAAAGGTGCCCACTTGTGATCTAGAGGCTTGATAAATGGTACAGTCATACATATATATAATGCCGTTTGTGATGCCCAGCATTATCAAGTCTGGCTTCTACTTGTTTATCCAGAAGGGTTAGGTTGTTCTACAGATCCTAGGTCTTGTGCCTCTTTTAATTCAACTAGGCGGTTTAGGTCTTTATATCTCAGTTACAGTCAATGAATATCCAGGATGAGATTCAGTTACTGAAAATTTAGATTCATTTTGACATCTCACCTATCTTTCAAGTGAATGTTGATAAGTTTTTAATCAATTATCCAACAATTTTGGTAGAAAAATATGCTTATATGAATACTCCAAATTTAAATATTAATACAATTCCACAGGATTTCAGTGTACAAAGTTGTGCCATGAAGCAGTCTTTTTTTTTTTTTTTTAATTTGGTGAAAGTGAATATGGACCTGAAGGGTTGCTAAAGGATACCAGATGACTGCATACCTGCTTTCCAACTGCTAATGATTAAGATATGAGGCATGTTATTTATTTCATACAGTTCCCAGACCAATCATAGAATCAACTGGGTTAGAAAAGATCTCTGAGATCATCAAGTCCAACCCTTGATCCAACACCGCCATGGTTACTAGACCATGGCACCAAGTGCCACATCCAGTCTCATCTTAAAACCTCCAGGGACGAAGAATCCACCAATTCCCTGGGCAGCCCATTCCAATGTCTGATTATTCTCTTTGTAATAAATTACTTCCTAATATCCAACCTAAACCTCCCCTGGCAGAGCTTAAAATCGTGCCCTCTTGTCCTACTGCTGGCTGCCTGGGAGAAGAGACTGATGTCCACCTGGCTACAACCTGCTTTCAGGAAGTTGTAGAGAGTGATGAGGTCTCCCCTGAGCCTCCTCTTCTCCGGGCTAAAAAACTCCAGTTCTCTCAGCCTCTCCTCATAGGACTTGTGCTCCAGTCCCTTCACCAGCCTCATTGCTCCTTGTCAGCATAGTTAGCCAGGAAGAAGTACTCACATATTTATCCTCATGACAGGGAATGAACCACAGTGAAGAATGTCAGCTTCAGTCAAGTTCACAGTCTAGTTGCATGGAGCTGGTTACCAATTATATATGGAGATATGATCTGCTATTTTCTGAAGCGTTTTTCAACTGGATGCTATTTGAGCCCTGAATATTACAGATGATATTTCTGACAAATGTTAGGCAATGAGGTGTGTCCTATAGCCTCTTTCATCTGTATTTTAATGTAGTAGGAATTAACAGGGTTTACTAGGTAAACTATACTAGTCTGTGCTTGTTTTGTCTATGTCATCCTTTGTTTACAAATACTAACTTTGCTGAACGCTCAGTTTTCCTTCCAATTCTTTGTGAGAGTTATATGAATAAGCATACAAGAAGTTATCTTTTTCTCCTTTCCCTTTTACACAGTAGTATATTAATAAAGATGGAAACCTCCAGTTATATCTCAAGCTGCAAGACAATATTAAAAAGGAAAAAATGCAGAGAGATCAAGACTGTGCAAATCTCACAGGAATTAAAATATAAGTAAATAAATAAATATGCATTTCCACAGGAATAACTCTGTAACTACTCTTTTTTGGATCTCCAGAGAAGGCTGACTTATATTCTGCTGGACTTAAAACTGATCTGATTCAGACTACAATAGAAGTTTGAAACAGAAATAAAAAACAACAGCAGTTAAACTCACTTTTAGTTCAATCAACATTGTTCTGTGATATTACCAATAGTTTTTTCTTTCAGATTTATTTTGACTGTTCGTTTTGTCTTTCTTGTTC
Source organism: Neopelma chrysocephalum (assembly GCF_003984885.1). Classification (NCBI taxonomy): domain Eukaryota; kingdom Metazoa; phylum Chordata; class Aves; order Passeriformes; family Pipridae; genus Neopelma; species Neopelma chrysocephalum. The sequence goes on along the minus strand of NW_020897694.1, from coordinate 17,981,596 downwards.
TCTATAGTAATATTTAAATCAAAATGCTTTGTAATGAATAAGGTAACAATTTCCAATTTTCATTTACTGTGTTTATCTAAGACTTCTCATTATGTCACAGTGAAATGAAAGAAAATTTTGGTGCCTCGGAGATGTAGGTTTTATCATATTCATCAAGATTTTTTTTTTTGCTGTTTATTTCCTTTATATGTCAAGGTATTACAGTAAAAAATAATAGCTTTTTAAGTGCATAAATATTTATACATCATATTTTTCATAAAGATACGAAAATATTTCCACCTTGAATTTTCATGAGATTAAATTTTCTATTCTTAAAACAAGCTAGCAATTGCCTGGGTTGACCTATGTACCTTAAAAATTAAAGTGCTTGCTGAAGAATTACTAGGGAATTTCTTTAGTAACCTCAAACCTGTATGACTGATACGAAGTGTCTAGTCTGTGTATTAAAAATTTTGCCTTCCATAGAATGGACAGCTCTGAATATAAGAATTAGAAACTGCAGGTTATGGGTACTGCCCCACTTAGCAAGTATAATGAACTATCCATTGCAATTACAAACACAAATTGTTATCAAATTTTTATCAGAAGAAAAAAAACCCAACAAACAAACAATTTTTAAGGAAGAATCTTAATGAGCAACTCAACAAGATGCATAGAAAACTGTAAAAAACATTCATTAAATGTGTGAGTACAACGTTTTATTAGAGGGAAGATATGTTTCTAAACGTAGAAATAACAAAACTGGCAGGTGAAATGAATGGATAGGGAGATTTCACTACACTGTATTTCAGTTTGTGTCTATTGTCTCTGAGCACTGCTGAGCTGAGTCTAGCTTTGTCTTCTTTGCTTAATCTCCTTTTGGTTATTTATACACATTGATAAGATCCCTCCTGAGCCTTCTCTTCTTCAGGTTGAACAGTCCCAGCTCTCTCAGCCTCTTCTCATATGACAGATGCTTCAATTCCCTGCTCATCTCCAATCCTTTAATCAGAAAAAACACATCTTTACTTCAAGGATTGTCAAACATAGGAATAGGTTGCCCAGGGAGGTTGTCAAGTCTGCCTACAAAGATACACAAAACCTGACTGGACACCATACTGGGCAACCTGCTTAAGCTGACAATGCAAGGGAGCTGGACTAGGTGATCTCCAAAGGTCCCTTCTGACTTCAACCATTCTGTGATTCTGTAATTGTCTTTGTGACCTTTTGCCAGACTTGTTCTTGTATCATAGAAGGTTGAAAGGGACCTCAAAAGATCAACTGGTCAAACATTTCATGGCCAAGGGAGCCTAGATGATATTATCTAGGACCATGTCCCACCACAATTTGAAAAATCTAACAATGGGGATTCTATCATGTCTCTGGGGAAGTTTTTCCAGTGCTTGATAGCTTTCACTGTAATACATTTCTTTCCTATGTTGACATGCAACCTCTTCTGATACAAATTGTACCTCTTGACTTTTGTCTTCTTCACATGGCTCCTTGTGGAGGAGAGAACAAAGGAACAAGAGAGAAAGACTGAATTTACACACATCCTAAACATTTCTCCAATACTTGCCTTTGGAGAGCTCCATGTGGCTCATTGTGAAGAGAGAGCCTCCCTCCTCTTTGAAGCTCCCTTTAAGTACAGGAATACTATGACGAGGTCCCCTCTGAGCCTCCTCTTCTCCAGGAGAGGCCAGACCTAAGTCCTTCAGTTATTCCTCACAGAGCAAATTTTCCAGGCCTTTGATCATCTTTATGGCCCTCCTTTGGACCAACTGCATGTCCATGTCTCTGTCCTACTAACAAGCCTGGACCAGGTGGCCTCATCAGTATTGAATAGAGGGGAAGGAGCTTCCCTTGATCAGCCAACAATGTTTTCCATAATGCAGTCCAGGAAACTATTTGCCTTTGGTGCAGGGGTGAATTACTGGCTTATAGTCAGAGTTCTCTGCCTTTTCTGCTATGATACTTTCTATCAGGTCAACCCCTTGCCCGTGCTGGTGAATGGAATTATTTTTCCCCATTTGCAAGTCTTGGCATATAAACCTTACAAGACTTCTGTCAGCACATTACTCCAGACTGTTGAGGCCCCCCTGAATTGCACCACAGTCATCTAGTGTATCAGCCACTTCTCCCAGCTTTGTATCATCTACAAATACATGTCTTCAATTGAATCCACCTCTTTCTTTTTCTCTTCTTTCTGTCTTATTTTCTTCACAGGAATTAAAAACAAATTGTTCAATGGTAGGATTTTTCATGTATTGAAACTTCTGATTAGGTGAGGTTTTATTCTTTTCCTTTTATGCCTAGGTTTTGAAGTGCCTAACCTTCGTAATTAAACGTCACGTCACATGTGGCTGGACAAGTCACAAGTACATTTGTCTATTTAAGGTCTGTCTTCCTGATTCTCGTGACTAAAATATCTGTATGTTTATAAATAAGCACCTGGACAGGAGCAAGCTGTGTAAGCTCCTGTACAAGGGTTTGTAATACTAATTTCAATAAAGTCAGATTTAGTGGCAAAAATGCAATGGGACAAAAATCTTCACATGTAAACTTTACACTCGTTCCTTCTTCCAAGACTAAAAATTTGGTCAAACTTCCTGTCCATAATGAGTATGGTAGCAATTTTAATGACTTCTTTTAAAACTGTCGCTATCAGTTTTCAGAACAAACTTAATACATGTCAAAGATGACAGTAGTAGCAACTACAAAACCAGTAAATAGAATGCATGTTAAAATAAGGTGAAGAATGGCCAAATACAGAATACCATGCAATCTTTTAATCTGCTTGACTAAAAACAAATCAAGTTGTATGACTAAATAGCTGATTTGCAGATCATATGTATATATGTATGTATAAAGAAGAAAAAAAACTGACAAAAGGTTAAAGCATTATAGTTAAAGACCTTATCAAACTTATTTTTTCAGAATATTTTTACAAGAAAGGTGAAACCTCTGCTCAAGTGAAAGCCTGTGACACCTAAAAGTTGTAGTTGCACTGAGGATATAGACAATATTAATTTATCTTGAATTTGAATATATGCATAATAAAATAGTGTAATCAATAGCACCACTTAAGCATCTTGTAACACTTGTGAGACACAATGGAAAGTCATTTACATAGATGTTTTCAATATGATCACCAATTTGGCAAACAAAAAATTGTGTTGTTGAAATTAGGAGCCATGGCAAAATATGTAAATAGGAACCCAAGTAATAAAATTTGCTAGATAAAGAATAAAGAACAAAACCCAAGATAAACATGATAGACTGCAATTAGGAAGGTTGTTCTTTGTGAAACAGAAGGAAGAAGGAGGACTGGGAAAAATAAACAAGAGTTATGTAACAAAAAATACCATGAATGAGAGAGAAACTGTGGAGTAAAAAAGACAAGTTCACTGCAGGTCTGCAGTGAGAGAAAGATCTCTCTGGTCTGATCACCTTGCTTTTGTTGACTATGGAATCTAGTCAAGAAGGCTAATGACATGTCACCAGTTCCACAGCATTGAATACTCACATCTAATGAGGTTATGAGGGTAAGAGGTGATGCCTCAGAGCTTTTTGATTTTTTTAACTTTTGTAGATTTTAGAAGTAGTTGTGTAGTGAATGTAGATTTTAATGTAGCTGTATAACGTGTCACCCTTTAGCACAGTAGTTTACACATTTACCCAACCCTATTACCCCCTTTCGTATATAACTTTCTACATTCCTTAGCTTGTTTAGACTTCCCTCAAGGTAGGCCTTCTTTCTGTTCAAGAACATTTGCACCCTGGCTTGAACAACAGGATACATCATAGTCAAAGTATCCTTCAAAGCCCAGAACTCTGGAGGAGCTCCAGGGATTGGACGTGCTGTGATGATGTGGAAGATGAGGAAGAAGGGGTCCCAAAGACCCCAGACCCAATTCCCGAAGGAGTGTGCCAGGGAGTGGATAGGTCTGGGACTGGTTGAGATAATACCTTAAATTGTGGAACCCCCTGGACATGCCCACATGTCATGTATATTCCCTGGGCCTTAGGCCTGAGATTAAAGGACATACTCTCTTTATTTTATCTCCTACACTAAACTGGTCTGGTGTCTTTTTTCTTAGTGGTCTCTTAAGGCAACAGAGGTTATAGACAAACAGTTTTGTACACATAGTAACAAGTAGTCATAATGCATCAAAATGGTCATTTGCACAAAGTATGCTGTTGCAAAATGTCAATCTGATCTCGTTTTAAAGTTTAAAATTGACTTGACTTGTTAGCCTGTTAAACTCTCCCATCACAGTGATCTCTAATTCCTTCACTGTTGTGTGTATATATAGGTGTATACATGTGTAGTATATCTATAGTTATACATATATTCTGATAAAACAATAGCATACAGGATGAGACAACTGTTCTTATGGCAAAGAAAAGAGACGATGCAAAAACCTAATGACATACATGACATATATAACTGTGAGTCCATGCTAGAGTCAGAAGTATAATGAAATAAGCAAGTAGAAATTAAACATACATTTTCTTGAGTTAGGCTAAGAGAATAGCTATCTGATGAATATAATATTACTGTTATACAGTGCTGAAAAAAAAAAGAATGGAATGGGACAGAAAAAAATGTAAGGGATACAAAGAAATATTCAAGAGCATTCTTATATAGTACATTTGTGGTAGAATAGATTTGTCATATGAATGATGTGTTACATAAAGGAACTGTAAGAGTATTTGATCAGAGAGATTTGGTGAATATGTATAATTCATGATAAAAAATGAAAAATACAATAGTACAATTATGATTCAAATTCAAAATAGGAATGATTCCAAGGTGACCCTTTATTATCTTTCTTTGCTGTTATATAAGGCTTCTAGTGCCCTCAATGCCAAGACCTAGAAATATCTATATGACTAAATGTCTGATAAGTAAAAGGAGAAGCTACTTAATGATAGGTTTTATACACATAAAGCTGAATGTAACAATTGAAATAAGGATGAAATTCATCCCTAAGTTGGATAATGAAATAATAGACCTAGAAATAATGACAAACATTGTAATTATGCAAGTATTTTCAAAAATAAAGTATTGGGATGAAAACACAGGGAAAAGCTAAAGGTATTAAAAAAAATAAATCAGTGGAGAGATTCATAAATCTTTCAAAATCAAAGTTCACTGAACTAATATAATCAGCATCTAAGTTTCTCTCTTTTTTCAGTATTCCACTGCAGGAGAAACCTGAAAAAGTTTAGTCATAGAAAGCTGAATAGGAAGTTTGGAAAGAAAGAAGTGACAGGACAGGATTGAAGAAAAGGAGTCAGAGAAGCTAAGGATATTTTGGACCATAAACAGATGGTGATAGCGAACTATTCAAGAAGAAAACAAAATGAATGGATTAGAATATTTTCGGGTGAAAATTCACTCAATAGTGGTAATCTAGAAGTATTTTGTCAAAATGTGGTGATGAAAAAAGGTCTTATGAAATCAGGATTATCTCATTTACATAAGATATATTGAAAATTAGATAATAACATAGATATAAGGACTAAATATAGGAGATGGGACTCTGTCCAGATGCTGGGAGTTGAATGATATATTATCGTAGCAGGTTGGGTAGAAATTAATATAAAATATTACACAGTTGGCAGTATTGTGCACTGACTAATCTTTTAGAATTATGGACAGTGTGAAAGAGACAAATAGCACTGGTATGCACCAGATAAAATAATACAAAGGAAGACTATAAAGTATTACTGGATTTTACTAACAAATTGCTTTCACTAATTATGTGCAGGATGAGCAGGAATGGTAGCTATAAAATAAAGAACTAATTGAGGGAGAGTGCTTTACCATGGACTTTCTTCTTCTGTTTTGCAGAATTGGTAATTAAAATGGCAAAATTGAAAAAATAAGGTAATCAGGCCTTAAATTGAATGGCATGAATGGAATAATAATATTAATAATTTTTGTGTGGAGATACTACAGGAATGTCATATAATCTGAAAATTTGGTCCATCCTAATACAATAGGCTTTTAAAAAATAATGTTTAAAAGCATTGAGCTTATCCTTTTAATATGAGTGATCCTTTGGTATAAGTAAGAAATAAATCAATTTTTTCTTACCAACTAAAGTGCATAACAGGTGAACCAACCAACATAATGAAAATGTATTTTAGCAATAAGAGATATGTTTTCTTCTGTTTTTTGGGTTTTGTCATTTTGGTTTTGTGGGTTTTTGTTTGTTTTTGATTTTGTGGGGTTTTGTTTGGTTGGTTGGTTTTGGGGTTTTTCTTTGTTTATTTTTTGGGTTTTTTAACCCATTCTTCTTCCTTTATTATATTCTTCTGCTAGGTTTTACAGACATCAAAAAGCTGAAAGTTTTATATATATGTATATATATAAACTATGGTTTTGGATTTGATGTGGATCATGACATCTTCATAACTAATCAATGGCTTGCGGTCATGTGAATCTGCTAATGCGTAAGATTTCATATCTCTACTAATGCAGTTAACCTTTATCATGAAAACACCCACAGATTTTCTCTGAAACTACTGTACCACTAATTTCCCCAAGAGTTGTAATCTTCTTCACAAGCCTTTTAGGTTCTACTCGAATGGGTTAATTTCACTTAACATGAAAAACAACAAAAACAAAAAAAGTCTATGACTTTTTTTGTTTCTGTTGAAATCAAGAGAAATTTTTCCATTGACAACAAAAGAAGTAGTATCTGATCACGTACACATGCTCCAGTTAATGAAAGTAAATACAAATACAAGGAAGACATCTTATCCCACCTCAAATCCACACCAAAAGTTAATTTACTGTTTTTTCTTTTTCTGTTATTTTTTATTCAGAGAATCTTCTCTGATTTGTTTTTAATTAAACTTATTCTTTTTTTTTGAAAAGTCATGTTCTCTTTTCCAACTATTGCAACATTGGAGCACAAAAAGTCGTACACTAGCAAGTAAGATTCAGTGACCCTTAGCCAGAACAAAATATTTCTTGGCAAAAACTAAAACAATAAGAAGGTCATTTTTGCACCAAAGCTTTATGTGTATGTTCTTAAACAGTTACGTACAAATACAGCACAAATGTCAGAGAGATAGGTTAGCTAAGCATATGGACTTCACACCTGCGTAAAGAGGTAGTACTAGACTAATACCCTAAGAGAGATATTAATTTAAGGAAAAGTCCTGTTGTGCCAGGCTGAATAATAATTTTAACCAGACATTTTGAGTTTGCCTTACAAGAATAACCTTAATTCAACATAAATAGTTTTAAATTCTTCTGAGGTTCTTCCTTCATGCTTATATGACAGTCTATGATCTTTTAACTAGTATCCTAGGGGTAGAGAAGCGTAGCAAATGCATAAGCAACAACTAGATTGAAGAAAAACACACTAATTAAAAGTAAAGAAGCCGAACCTTTTCAAGATGGGAGACAAAATAGAGTTCTTATAATGAAAACAGTAAATCAGCAACCGCTTAACAGCCCTAATTTCATACAATAACATGAATAAGGTTTTAACTGTTACAATACTAGTGAAGTTGTAGGTATTGATGCCAAAACCTGCCACGGCCCGAGGGTAGGGGAATAGGGACGCAGCACTGCACAGAGGGTTCTCACACAGGTAGAAGGTGAGGGTGCAATGGCAACTTTATTGAGGGAGACACTGACTTAAATAGGGTTTGGGCAAGGGGAGGTTCCACAACTGGGGCAGAGCAAGGGATTGACAGGTCAGGGTGAAACAGGATTGGGAGATAAGGGAAAGGTGGGTGTAACTTCTGGGTATCCAGGGGAAGGGACCAATGGTAGCTCTCTCTGCACTGCGGCAAACTCCAGCCAATCAGTGACAGAGGCGCGGGAAAGCAGGGGAGAACAAGGGAGTAAACAACTTTTGGAGGGAAAACTGTGAGGGCAAGTCTGAACAAGCCCTAAACAATATAAACCATAGGGAGTAATAAGGGGATAATTGTGAGGCTACATAAAACTGGGTTCAGAACTGGGGAATAACACGAATGTCCATATAATTCACGCCAGGCTTTGTATCTATCCCAGTCCGATTTCTTCTCCTCCACAAAAACCAGCACAGAATAACTGCTCAGAGACAAATTTTCTCTTTAAGCAGCAAAGGTATTTATTTTGAGCAACATTGAGGAACTGGCAGGTTCACACCAGACAAACTAGCTCCGAAGTTCTCAGTGAAAAGCCAGGCAATTTATACAGTTTTCATGAGAGATTACAACATTTTACATGCATATTCATTTGGTTTTGCAATCTAATTATCATATTCATAATAGGCAGAATTTAGGCGGGGCTTGAGGTGGAGTCATCCTTTTGGGGAGGTTTTTGGTTGTCATTCCTGTCCTTCGGCCTCGCTTTGGGGGTCTCTCTCTCTTCTTCCTCATCTGAACTCTTCAACTTTCTTTGTTCAGGGACCAAGTTTCCGGGGTTTGAAAACCTCTCCTGATTCATGGCCTCAAATGTCCATCCTATCTTTATCTATGACTACTAAGTACATTCTTAACATTTCTTACATCAGCAAACTGGAACTCGTTGTATCTGTTATGAACAAAGCATCCTCTTTGTTCCTGGTACCACTTTATCTTAACTAATCCTTTAAGACTCTGTTCATCTCTGTTATATGTTAAACATAAGCGATGCACCTCTCAGAGCCAGGTACCAAACCTATCCTTGTCAGTCTTTAAGACCTTGTTCTGTTTCAGTATATTTCTACCCCAATCTCTCTCCGCATTTCTAATCCTCCACCTGCATACCAACCTTTCTTCCTGTCTACATACCTGTACTGCTTCAAATGGTTTTGAGATTGTCAGTTCCTGAATATTCCTTTTATCCACATAAATAATGTTGTGCAAATAAGCAAGCCTGGCTGAAAAAGGAAACCCTAACTTCTGTGAGCTCCTCTAAATAGTCTATAAATGTAGAAAAAAACCCCAAACAAACCTATGAAGGCTTCTGGTCCTGAGATTCAGAAATCAGAACTACTTAGATAGTTAAAAACAGCTGAAAGCTGTTTTCAGAGTTTGCTCATCACCACCTGTTAGTCATCAACTCTGTGGTATGCCAGACAGAATTGACATGCTTTTGACAATCTTACTGTGCCTGAATTCTTTAAATTTTAAGAAAATTTGACTTATTAACCAATTTAGGATCAAAACTCATCTGTCTTACCATAAAAGAGCATTTTTATCCTGGCTAGATTAATCTAATTCAATGTAATACTGTATCTCATAAGCATGGTCTTCTGATAATCACTAACTCCTAAAATGTAGCATTTCTACTTATTTGTTTGTGTCAGTCTCAGGCCATGTTCTATGTGTCTTATATTGACTTTAATTTCAATTAATTTTTCATTTAGTGCTCTTGTCACCATTAGGTTTGTGGTTGGACTTGATGATCTTAAGGGTCTTTTCTAACATAAATGATTCTGTGATTTGAAATTGGTAATATGAGTGGTAGGCTTGGCATTAGCATAAGTCTAGAGAACTGAATTCTGCAAGCAAAGCCTGCTATTTTAACATAAGGGGACAGTAGGCATTTGCTTCATAAGGGAGGGATACTTATAAGTTTGTAAAGAGGGTTTTTATTTAGTCATTCAAGAAACTATTAACTCCATATGTATACAGTAATTAGGCAGCCAACATTCCACAGAATAGCATCCCTGCCTGAATATAGACCCATCATGGCTAAGACTTCGTGAACGAAGATTTGGGAAGGCACTACCCACGTTTGCTACAAGCAAATAGCAAAATATTGGCTAAATAGGGCAATACGAGATAGGCATGTCCGGTTGCAAAAGGCACAGCAGAAAGACTCCTTAGATGGTACACTCTGCAAGGCACAATCCTTTCTGCATTGTCTTTTCTCCTCAAGAGTGATCCTGCGTGCTTTCTCAAAGGCATCAGCAGCGTTGTAGACAGTGTGTCTCCAGACCTCCCAATTGGAGGCCAGAGTAGACCAGTTATGTTGATCAATATGGCCAAGGCTGAGATGTTGTTTCAGGGAGTCCTTGTATCTTCTCTTTGGGGCTCCTCTCATGTGGCAGCCGGTGGCAAGTTCACCATAAAGCAAGATCTTAGGGAGACGGTGGTCCTTCATCCTTGAGACCTGCCCAATGCAGCTGTTTTTAGTAATCACCCCATCAATATGCATACCAGTTTAACTCTACCAATGATATTTAAAGCTGATGCTGCATCATCCCTAGAAATATCCCTTTGCAGATAGGATGAGGAAGTACATGTTGACTGTTGAGCTATTCTTTGTGTGGTTTCCCTAGCAGCCATAAAACAGCATCCTGCTCTCCTCATTGAGCTGAATCAAAATGGCATAGTGTTCCCTGCATATCAGTGATTTTCAAATTTTGTCATTTGTACTTTAATCTGAATTTCATATGTAGACTCAGGTGTTCCTTTCAGTTACAATTTCTTTTTCTGTAATTTAATTTCTCCACCTTATGATGAGATTTATAAGCAACAGGCATCCCTTCTCACTGGGGAGGCATTATCACAAATCATGATTTAAGGGACGTACCTGCCTGCAGCTGTGTTCAAACACCACCAGTCTTGGTTCACATCACTAGGTGCTAAGGAGGTAAAGATAAGAACAATAAATCTGTTAATCCAGTTCCATTTTCAGGAGGTTTGTATATTCATTATTATTGTTTTCCTTCGGGTTCTTTGTGATTTTTTTTTGTTTCTTTTCCCCAGCACTCCTCATGGTTCAGCATTACTACACTTGTTTGTACTTGCAGAGAGTTTGGGCAATAATATTTCCCATAGATGAAGAAAACAAGCCAATCTGTTAGAAAAAGCACTGTGTATTTCCAATACAAAAAAGCAGTAGTGGAGGGGAAGTAATTTGTACAAGCTTTTTACTGTTACTCTGTTGGAAAATGTACATTAGGAAATATGCATATTTGAATCTATTCTAACTGCTTGGTGATAAATGCTGTTATATGAATGTTGCTGTTCTGTACTTGCATTTGCAACCTCACTTCTCTTAAAGTGGAGAATATTGTCCTCAGAGGCATATTTGAAAAATGTTGTTTGTCAGTGAGCAAAATTAGCACAAACCTTCTAAGAGCCACAGCATATGTTCAACATGCAGAAAATGCTTAAATAACTTTTGCCTGCTCAACATAAAGAAACATGAGAGGATTATTGACTGGTAGGCTTAATTATTACTGATTGACCTTTATATCTTCTTCTTTTTTAGTTGTTTATATTTTTTATTGCCCCACTGGAGCAACATTTAATTGTATACTGGATATAAACTGTTAGAAACTTATTCTAGAGAATCATAGAATATCTTGGCTTGGAATTAAACACAAAAACTCATAAGACCCCTCACAAGACTTGTTCTCATAAATTCCCATAATTACTTTCACATAATAAATAATTAAAGTGTTGTCAATATATAGCAGCATAAGAATATGGAAATAATAGATAACTGCTTGTGAACATAGTCAAACTGGTTTAAAACAAAGTCCTATATTGATGGGTGAATATCATGGTGTATCTTGCAATATCATCTGGAGTGGGATATCACAATACCATACAGTTCCTTCTAGCCCATATATAGAAATTTTCTTCCGAAAGGAATCCATTACACTAGGATACCAATACCATTTAGATATCCCCTCCACAGCTGCTGTGACATGGTTAATAAGTTCACTGAGGTATGGGAGCTAGATAGCATTTCTCTGTCTCATATTTGATGCAGTTATACCACAGTTTGTACTCAGCACCCCAATGGGTCACAGGACAGTTTGTTGTTGTGGTGGTCTTGGTATTGTTTTTTCAAGAACCTGTTGTTTCATAGGTTCATTCATCAGTTTTCTGAGCAGAAAAAAAGAACCATTACTAGCCTGACACCTAAGGCATTAAGTCTATCCATATAACATTCAAGACAAAACAATTTTTGCACAAAGTCATAAAATCTACATGAGTGAATGCGCATCTTTACAATAATGCATGGCAGAGGGTAGAACTGTTCCCTTTAGATTCTTTTGGATAGCCTAAGTTTTTGCTTTGAAGAGGTTATACTAGAGTAACATAATGGACTCTTCTATCCAGAAAACGTATGGAATTTGTATCCAGAGGAAGCAAGTGTACCACAGAAAAAAAATAAAATTAGCTTTTTTTTTTTTAATTACCACTTTCTATCATTGTTTTCTCCATACCTTTATCTCTATTTGCTAGGAAATGGTTGGTGAGAGGAGAAAACATTAAACTTTTTGTCTTAGAAGAAACTCTAGTTAGGACTTTTTTTTTTGTCTTGCTTCACCACAGCTGTAAAGAATGTAACGTATTGAGCTTTTTATATTTTATATATATTTTTTTTCAATAAACTAAATTTATGCTTTCTTTCTTTAAACACAACAATCTACTCAACAATCTAATGCTTACCTACTACATAAGTAAAAGATTAAAAAAAGTTACGAGCTGATATGAAATTATAATGAAAAAAATTTGGAGAAGCCATATAGTTTCAATGACTTTTTGGACTAAAAATTTCCATAGAACATCTTAAGTATTTTGGCTCGACAATTAGCTGTTATTGTGAAATGTTACTTGAATGGCATAGTCAGCGGGCACCTGAGGTTATTTTAATACAGACTAAGCTTTCACCATCTGTCCTGCACTCTAATTAAGATGCAATACTGCCATAATTCAGAACTGCATAGTAAAAATTCAATAATAAGTAATTAAAATGCATGTGTGTGTTCATTATTTATTGCTGTATTCACCTGTTTTATTTTTGGGGAAAAAAAGGCAGGAATAGTTTTGTTGCTTTTTTCTACTCTCACCTTTTCCACTGGTTCAAAACATTTTTTTGTGAAGTCAATGGACTCACAACAGCTTGTATCAACTGTCCACCTGATCTGTAGCATGGACTCTTGTCTATTTCTTCTTTAAGTAAAATAGTACAAATTTTTGGTAAGTAAGTTGTATATATAGGTTAGGAGTTTTTCACTACTTTGAAATTTCTTTTGGAGAATCTTAAATTTTGCTCTCATCAGAAGGGTTATGTCTTCCGTTTTAGAAATAAAATATCAAGGAATGTTTTCTTTAATTTTTAAAAACATTATTATTAATTTTACCCAGTCCTGTTGCTGTGAAGACAGTCTGACAATATTGTGAAGAACAGCCCCCTCTGAGTATAACGTGTACACTGCAGAATAAGAATCTCTCCTTCAGTTTCTTTCAGTTTAAATAACCATATTACCACACTTGTCCATGTCATTCTACTCTTATTTACTCAGCATTCCAAACTAAAATAATTGTCTACTTTACTGTGATATTTGTCTTTCTTTTTATAAGGAACATAATGAATAATGTGAATTTCAAGGCTAAGAGAATAGATAATTAAATTAAATTATTTCCCCAGAAGCCATGCAAATGAACCCCACATCTTGCTTTCCAAAGTATATGTATTTGGTTAGAAAAATATTTAGTCTTTCCTTTTATTGACTTTTATTTTTCTGGCTTTTTGTGTAATTGCTTGTTTCCTAATATTTAACTATAGTAATTTCTTGCTAGAGATAGGTAATTGCATTATAATGCTGTATATGTGTATAGAGTGAAAATTAGGGGAATGTTGTGCACCTCCAATCTATTGAAGAGGTTAAGACTGATACAGTTGTACCATGTTAGTTCAGTTCATTTAGATTTGAGGAAAATGAAAACATTAGTGCCTTATATCATAATCTCAGAAAGTGGAAGATGGAGTATTTTTCTACTGAGCTCCAGAATCTAAATAAAATTAAACCTAACACTTATCTTACTATTTTAATTAATTTCTTAAATAATTGTTATAATACATATTATATATAAAATATATAAGTAACTTCATTATTTTATTACTTATTAATACTCTTAAAAATTAATTTTCTAATATCCTCAGTGGGAAATTACATCAAAAGTTATGTCTAAGAACTAGACATTAAACTAAAAAATTGTTATTATTCTAGCTTGTAGAGTATTTTCAAGAGACATGAATGATATTTGTAGCATGATTTTAATATGACATGGATGGTCATGGAAACTTCTCTACTGACTGTTTGCACATCTATGTCAGGACACAGAACTGGCCCATAAGTAAAAAGATGGGAAAAGGAGTAGCTTTGTTCTCCCTTTATCCTAAACTGTGGAGATCTCTCTACGCAGATTTATCTGAAAACATCAATAAATTTAAAAGAATCAAGTTCACATATATGGCCCTAAAGTTTAAGAATAAAGTAAATCTGCTTTTTGTGGACAGAACAAAAGCCTTTTGTCTGTCTTAACAGGCCTGTAATTGCCCCACTACCTAAACAGAAAATCCAGTGTCAGTGAGGCAACTAAGAGGTAACATATGGAATACGTCTTCCAGTCTACTGAGATAGTATCTCAGTAGGTACACAGTATCTCAGATGGTACTGTATCTCAAAAGTCAAGCTATTGTCTCTGAACAGACCTTCAGACAGATGACACTCTTAACTTTTTTCTTCATCTCTAAAGAGTAGTTAAACTGCTTTGCCAGCAGATACTTTTAAATTATTCACTTTCATTTCTCCTTTAATGAGCAAATTACAATTTGAAAGTACCTGAAGTGACATTTCTAAAAATTTCTGCAGTAGGTCTTACAGAAACCCTAATTCTGCCAATTCAAATAGCCTTAATTGTCCAATTTGTAACTAACAATAGTAATAAAAAGAGCTGCTGCTTTGTTTTTCACAGCATGGATTCCCAAACTGTAGTTCAATTATCATGCTTGCAATACCATTGATTCAAAACTTTAAAAAAATAGGAGACTCTATTATATAATTTATATCTGAGTTTATCCCTCTCCAGGTACCTCTGACAAAAGATGGCAGGACTTTCATTACTCCTAGCTATCATTTGGTTTTCCTTGTCTTCCATGTAGGTCTACAATGTGAAAAATGGAAATCTCTGTCTTAACAAGTTAGCATACTGCTCATTCTGAAAGTAAAGAGCTTTCCCAGGACTTAAGAACTTTGACACAAAATTATATCACACACCAGGAAAAAACTTCTTAGTATGGTAGGTATTCCGTAAAACCATGAAAATGGGTCCAAGTAACAGATCCTAAGAAAATCATATGTAGCTGAAGCATATGCAAAAGATGGGGAACTAAAAGGTGGGAACAAAGTGAGCCAGCCTGCACCTGCAGTTCAGTTAATTAGAACCAAAAGAGAGTGTTTAGACCTTGTCAAAACCTGGTGTTTTGACAAGGAGAGTGCTGTGTTCTCAAAGCAGAAAACTGCTTGATAGCGTGCATGGGTTACCGTGGCTGAAAACAGTCACAGAAAGATAGTGCATGATTGTGTGAAGTCAAAACATCAGTTTAGCAAAATCCTGGGAATTCTGGTTAACTGAATGATAACACCAGCTTCTGTTTATCAAATAACACTAATAAAATGGAAACACATAAAGAGATCTGCAAAGAATCCCTGAAACTGAATAGTGTGTATGCAGTCCCATTCCTTCATTGCTGATAATAAGCAACTGTAAATCCAAAGAATGACTGAGGTCCTGAAGAATTCCTCAATGACAGAATTAATTAAAAGCTTCAAATATATTTGTTGGCTTACAGAAGGAACTCCTAGAATTTCAAAAACAAGGAAGAATTTAATTGGTAGCATGATCATATAGAGTTTGAAGAGTCTATCAGAGAAACAATTGGAAAGACAATATTTTTGTAGAAAACTGTTATCTGAAGGGAATTTTAGTGGGATGTCTTGAGGTGAGAAGCTTTCAGAGCATGCTGAATAATTGCATAGGAAAGACGAAACTGGTACAGTGATGTCCAGACTGCATTTTGAGAAAAAAACTTGGAGAGTTCTATACCCAAACCTGCATGCAGGAATTACTTCAAAGAAAATGCATTCCAAAAGACAGATCAGAAAAGGCTTACTTTTTTTTTTCCTTTGAAAGAAATGACAGAAAAAAGCAACCCAGGAGCAAACTGGGCAGCTAAATTATCTGATGATGTAGAAATACCCTCATATATACACTCAGATATGTGTAATTATATAAACACACAGAATAAAATTTTAAAAAAAGAGCTACCAAATATTTTAAGGATAATAAATAGCAATGAAAGATGATCATCATTTTAATAACAGTCATTGGCAAAAAAATAGAAATCAGATGGACTCATTTTGCTTCAATGTAATGAGACTCACATTTTGGTAGTACATTTACATTAAAATATCTGACCAACAGATGAATAGTAAGTCTTTTATATGTAACTAACTATACCTTTGTCAAAGCTATAATAAGAAACACAATCTTAATTTTTCTGTTATTATAAAAAATTATCAATGTACATAAAATTGCCGATACACCATATTTACAACAAATTACACTGGTTTTTAGTGGCATAATTGCCTACCTATTATGCAGAGAAAAATGAAACTGTAGATAAGAAACTAAATATTACCATTTCACTGATGTTGTAACATATATATGACATTTCAGAATTTTATCATCTATCCATATTAAAAATTAAAATATTGAATTTTTTGTCTTTTCAGTGGGGTGACAAAATGTTAAACTACTTCAGTACTAAAAACTTATTAACAGGTCTAATATTTTTTATTTATTTATTTCTCTCTGAAGAACTCCTTGCATCAGCAGACATTTGGACTTGGCTCTGTTTTTGAAAGTGTTTGGTATCTGATTTCATAGACAACAGGTTAGCAAAGGCATATAATGCTTTCAGAAGACTCCATAAAAGAGTTTGGCGAAATAAACACCTGAAGAAAAGTACAAAGATCAGTGTTTACAGAGCCATAGTGCTGTCTACTCTCTTATACGGATCTGAATCATGGGTCATCTACCGCCACCACCTGCGTCTCCTAGAACGCTTCCATCAACACTGTCTCCGTACGATCCTAAATATCCACTGGTCAGACTATGTGACTAATAAGTCTGCTCTAGAACAAGCAGCAGTCACAAGCATTGCGGTCATGTTGCTGAGAACACAGCTGCACTGGGCAGGACACGTCTCAAGGATGAAGGACCACCGTCTCCCTAAGATCTTGCTTTATGGTGAACTTGCCACCGGCTGCCACATGAGAGGAGCCCCAAAGAGAAGATACAAGGACTCCCTGAAACAACATCTCAGCCTTGGCCATATTGACCACCATAACTGGTCTACCCTGGCCTCCAACTGGGAGGCCTGGAGACACACCATCTATAACGCTGCTGACGCTTTTGAGAAAGCATGCAGGATCACTCTTGAGGAGAAAAGACAACACAGAAAGAATCGTGCCTTGCAGAGTGTACCACCTGGGGAGTCTTTCTGCTGTACCTTTTGCAACCGGACGTGTCTATCTCGTATTGGTCTTTTTAGCCACCAATACGCTTGCAACAAGCGTGGGTAGTGCCTTCCCAAATCTTCGTTCGCAAAGCCTAGCCATGATGGTATCTGATTTTAGTACGCTATCTTTGCATCATAACACTGTGTTTATTTTATACATTTTCTTCTAGATTATTTTAGTCTTGAAAATAGCAATTACAGCAAGCAAGAACAAACAAACTTGGACTTTTGAAGATGTCAACCAGTACAAAGAATATCATTTTGGATTCCTCTGTTCCAGTAAGTTCTTTGTGCACCTAACTCTTTTCTTTACGTCTCTGTTGTGTTTTATGCCTTTCTGACATCCAGTCATGCTGATCAGTAAAAACTTTTCATTAAGAAAATTACCCATAGAGTGCAAATGAACCACTAAATTAATTTTAAAATTCAGCCTTGCCAACTATAATTCTTTCCCAGCCTTCCATGAAGACATTTAACAGATACACTGGACTCTGTTCAAATGCCTCAAAAGTTGTCCAGGGAGATGAGTGATGCCCTAGCAAATAGTGGCTGTCCTCCAGCTAATACTGTCCTCCAGTAATGTTGGTCTCCTGAGTGTCATATCTGCCATCTCTGTGGATCTCTAACATATCCTGGTGCCTCTCAAAAGGTATTATCAGTTATATATGGACAACTGACTAACTAACTTGACCCTTACATGGCGTTTGTTCTGTGAATTTCATTGATCTGCACTGATGATAATGTAAGCAGACATCTAAATTTAAATGTCACAGTCTTGAAATTAATCTCAGTCCTGTCATCCAAAGAACTCCTGAATATATTAATGACTCCTGAGTCTATGGTTTAAATGAATGAGATTTACATCTTTCAAAGACATTTTGTATTGTCAGTGCAATGTAGGCAGTATTACTTCATTCGCCTATTTCATAAAATTGAAGAGATATGCCAGCGAAGAAGATGAAAAATCAGGAATGCCATTGTATGATTCTATGACTGGTAAAACAATCTCTCTTCATCTTTCTTACAAGATTCCTTTAATTCTTGGAAGACCGCAATAAAGTCTTCCAAGAGTCTTGTCTTGTGTAGGAGTAACAGACCCAACTCTCAAAGCCTTTCTTCACAGGAGAGGTGCTCTAGGCCTCTGATCATCTCCCTCACCCACCTTTGGCCCCACTCTAACATGATTTCCTGTATTGGTGGCCCCAGAGCTGAATGGAGTGCTAAAGGTGTAGTCTCACAAGAGTGAAGTAGAGGGAAAGAATCACCTCCCTTGGCCTACTGGCCACACTTCTTTTGATGTAGCCCAGGATACAATCGGCTTTCCGGGCAGTGAGTGCACACTGATGGATCATGTCCAGCTTTTCATTCACCAGCACCCCCAAGTCATTTTTGGCAGGGCTGCTCTTAATCCATTTATTCCCCAGTTGTTGAGTTTCATGAGGTTTACATGGGCCCACTCTTCCAGTCTGTTAAGGTCCCTCTGGATGGCACCCTGTCCCTCTAGAGCATCAACTGCACCACTCCACTTGGTGTCATCTGAAAACTTGCTGAGGGTGCACTTGATCCCACTGTTCATGCCACTGATAAAGATGTTAAACCTTGAAGACTAAGCAAGTGCAGCATAATTGCTTCTTTGAATTACGAGAAAGATTATTTTAAAGTCTGAAAAATAATATAAGGAAATAGATAGTAATAGTAATTTTAAATGATACTGTCCACTGTCTATAAAAACCCTGATATTAACTCAGTTGGTTAGAGCGTGGTGCTACTAACACTAAGATTGTGGGCTCAGCCCCTGGATGTGGGCCATTCACTGAAGAGTTGGACTAGGTGATCCTTGTGGGTTCCTTTCAACTTAGAATATTCTGTGATTCCGTAAACTCACTGTTTCTAAAATTAGCCTATGAATAACCCAAACATCAAGTCCTTAATAAATACCATGCTTATCAGGCACAGATGAAGGTAACAACCCAACATTAAGAGAGGACAAGATTCTGTGCAGTTTTGAAAATTATATTAATTTCCTATTGGCATGTTCATACTGAAAATGTAGCTTTGCCTCCTGTTTCATTCCAGTTCATGACTCTTGGAATTGGCAGTATGTGCGTTAATTTGTCCTCAGAGTACAAATAACTGTCTTTGTGGTAAAACTCAAATTCATGACAGAGGATAGTCTGCACTAAAGCTATGCATTAAAAGAAAAACTTATCTGTGCCATCTGGCTCTGGGACTGCTGTGAGGCACTCACAGTCACTGATAATGAAAACAGTGTAGTGGTATCTACATTTCTGTGAAGTCAAGTCAGGGAAGAATCTGGACCTGCAGGGCTCCAGTGTGATCTACAAGTGCATGCAGTGTATGCAAACACTGTGCATGTCACTGTTCATCCTTGGGACCAAGAGGTATGGAGGGTTTTCCTGAGTTTCTGTTGACTATGTTCAGCAACCTTAACTTGGAAATGGATCACATCCAACATTTTATACACACTTTTCCGTGGAGGTGTTCCCAATCCATCAGCCTATCACAACTGACGTGAAGAAGTTCTCCCTATCAGAAAAGGTTTCTGTAGAAAAGGTCTGGATCTATTTATCATTATTAAAATGTAACAGTATTTCATTAATATAAATGAAGATTATAATGAAGAGTTTTACTGGCTTTTTTTTCTTTTTTTTGAGAAGACACATGTGAAACAGCTGGAAAATATTATTTCTTCACAGATTGTGGTCGATTTCAAACTTTATTTTTAGAAAGGGGATGAAAAAATGTCACCAAATCAGTATACAAAAACTACATATTATTATTTTGTTATTATATGCTTGATATTACTATGTTTTTCTTTTAAGGTAATATGTATTTCAAGGTTTCCTATGTTTGCTTCACTTTTATTCCTGTAATTTCCTTTATTCACCACATTTTTCACTGTTTTCAAGGCTTCATATTAAACTTTGCTCTGATTTCATTATCATAAAACAAATTTGATGCAGACGCTGCATCTCCGAAGAACTGGGAACGATGCACCAGCCCATTCCTGACTAGTCACATATAAGAAGCGCCAGATAAGTGTCTAGCTTAGCAGTTTCACCACTGAAATTGTTCAATATTTGACAAGTTACTACATTTTCTCACACAAAAATGTTTATTTGTTTCTCTTTCAGCCAATGTCCATCCGATGTTGTCATCCTCAGTTTGGGACAGCATGCAAGAAAAGATAACACAGCCTCTTTCTTTTGAGGAATCAGGAAAGGAAGAAGAGTTTCAAAACTTTAAACCTTTAAATGATAAATAATTTTATATAATTATGTAGAAAACAATAGTAACTGGCTTCTTTCTTTCTATAAATATCTCTAGAAGTGCTTCATTGAACCATTTACTATCAGTTTCTTTTTTCCTACAATTTTGTTTATGGTTTGATATATTTGGAAAGTGGTTTGTGTATAGAATATGTATTTTTATTAATATATTATTATAAGGATAATCTAAATTTATTTGAAGAAGAAATAAATTTTCATTCATAATATATTTTTCTCATTCCTATTTTAAAAAATTCTTATCTTTTTTAGTGCTGATGATAGTTTCTATGGTTTTGATTAATGTAAGGGATCTCCAGACATATCTATAAAAAAAACTTGGATGGTTAATGACCTTGAATGTTCAATATATGTCTCGATTTTCAGATAATCCAAACTTTTTTTTTTTACCTTATTTAGGTGCCTCCGTGACGTACATATATGTTACATTGAATGAACTTAACTGAGCATACCACGACACAGTGAAAGAAGAATAATGAAAAATTTTCTTCATTTTTTTTCCCTCGATTTTATAAAGAAAATGAAATAAAAAATGTCACTCTGGAAAGGAACAATTGATAAAATACAGAAAATTAAAGAATTAATATTGAAAAAAGATCTAATGTAATGGATAAATAAAAGTTTTTCATACTTGAATGAAAGAAATTTCATATTTTATGGAACTATAAGTTGAACAACACAGTATATGAAGAATGAAATTATTATTTACTGAAGAGGTTGGTTTGTTTGTTTGTTTATTACAACATTTTAAAGATTTACACATAAGAAAGATAAAGTGAATACTGATACCAGAGTTTTTATTATCATTTCTATAATTGGTATGTTTTCTACCTTTCTCCTTACATATGTCTACGTAAAATAAATATTTTTTAATCTCTTTGTTATTTCACTACGCTTATTCAAAAACAAACAAACAAAAGAACACCTTAATTTTTCAACCCTCTTGAAAAACAAGACATCATGAAAATGACTGAAGCAGTTCAGCTTAACATATGACAACATGACATGGTATGCAAGTATATATGAATGTATGCATTTCCATTGAAAGACAGCAGTTTTGCTGCCTTCTTCTTGTACCTTATTGTATTTTTTTCATCTTTAAGTCCATATCCATGTAATGTTTATTCTCATGGTAATTCTGGAACTTTACCTTCATTCTTCTAAATTTTTGGAATAAATCATTGTAATAGATTAGGTTAATGGGATGCAGAGGGAGGGAGAGGGAATGTTCAAGTGATGGTATGAGCCCTTTTTATCCTGAATTTGCATGTTACAAAGAGTGAAAGAACAAGAGTAAGATAAGGTGGAAAAAATTGTTAAAATGAAGAAAAAATTAAGAACTACTTCTATTTTCTTAAATAAATTTCCCATGGTAATTTTCTTCATTCAGTTTGCTTTCTTCCATTTTCTTTCTTCATTCCCTCCATGGTCTGCTGCCATTTCTCATTGTCTTTTTTTATCTAATTTAGACTATAAGCCTCTCTAAGTAGGTTTATTACTTCTAGTTTTATTCTTAAAGCACCACTTGTTCCTGTTGAGTTCTACAAAGACATTTAGTGACAATGATGCAATGCATTTGATAAAGGATGTAATATAAACTCAACATTTAGGTAAAGGTATTTGAAATAAGGAATTTTTCTGGTTTAAACATCAACTATGAACAGGAATCATCTATGAAGTAAATAGGGGATATTTTTAAATAACATTTATAGGGTGTAGTAATGCAAATTTTAAGAAGGTGATTTTTTAAAACCCTTCTTTACTGTATGAATAGAAATAAAATTGAAGTCACCATTGATTAAATCACATTGTCAACCTACAATCCAGCCACAAATAAAAAGTTCCAAGTAATTGGGTAATTTTATGCTCCTTCATTTCTAATCCCTTCCAAATCTGCAATAATTATATTACTAAGTCTTACCTTCCTCTATTCTTTTGATTGCTCCAGATATTGATACATTTTCCTCATTAACCAAAAGAACACCTTTTGCTTACATTACTGCCTCATCAATCTGTTTTTTAAGGATGACCTTGACTATGTTCGGCCATATTAGTGAAACTAATTGTCCAGAGCATCATACCTTTAATGATTATATTAATGATTATATGAGGAAAATTGTTTTCTAATTTATGTTGAGGAGCCAAATCTACCTACACCTACCACACTCATCACTATATATTTTAAGGCATGATAACATATCCTTGTGAATTTGCATTTTAAATGTATGTGAAGCAAGATTTCCAGAATGCAACCTATAATATAGTGTATATCCAGGTTTCACAGTTGTGAGTTGACTATAGGTATTTCATATAGTTGTTCAGTATATATTATTTTAATAGTTCAGAGGTAATTGGTTTAAGTAGTTATTAAATGCCACAATCATTTTAAGACTAAAATCAGAGCTATATATTGTAACCCAAAAAGACATTTGTGTCTATTGTCAGCTCTCAAGTAGAAATAAATTACAGGTAAAAAAACAAGGAATGAGATATAAAGCATATGGTTAGGATTAGAAATTTTGCAAATATTCTTTGATTTACCTATTACCTATGCTTAATAATTTTCAGTAATTATTGGAAAACTTGAAGAACTCTATACTAACAGTGCAAGATTACAGATATATGCAGATTGCAGACTGTGTATGGGTGACCAGTTAGGTTTAAGTGAGAAAATTCACTTAGAAGCAAAACAAAACAAACAAAGCCTGTCATTAACCACATATAAATAAACCAAACATAAATAAATGGTTTCATATGTGTAACAGCAACAGACTAAGACAGTTCAGCGTGGCAAACAGATGACTAAACTGGGATATAAAGGAACTGAAATCCTGTGTACCTGTCACAGTTTGGACTAAACTGACAGTGTGAAGATTACAATGCTCAAATATCAAAATGCTTAGTCATAGGTAAGTTCAATGTTTAGGAGAGACATGATTCCTCTGTCTTTCATGGGTGACAACACAGTCAGATCAGTAAGCACAAGAATACTGGGTGTGGCCCCAGGGCCAGGCTATAGAGTCCCGTCTGTTCTCCCTACAGGATACCTCGCTGGGTCTCTTCCAGATTTTTCCCTGATCATTTACCCTTAAACTACTCTCGGTTTTGAAACGAGGCCCAGCCTGTGAGAGCTGCAAAATGCCAAAGGGGAAGATGAACAGAGAATCATGATTCACTTTTCTAGTACTGGAAGTAGAGTGAAACAGATGATACTAAGACAGATCATTGGTTCAAAACAGACAATAAACAGAAGTTCTGGATTCAATATGGAGTTAGGCTTCCTGTGGGAACTGTGGATGCTGAAAGCTAAAACCGCTTGAAAAAAGGTCCTTTTGGGAGTGTAGACATATATGGAGAAGTTTGTCACAAACCACTCTGGAAGTACACAGAGTTCTCAAGTGCTCTAGAGTGCTAGCAAATCTATTTTCAGACCTATGTATTATTATTTAATGGCAGGTCTGATTGATTTCTTCTTGTTAATGGTGAATTAAGTATGTGCTACAAGTCTTCTCAAATGTCTTCAATGTTATGGACTACTAACATCATTCTAGGAGCAATAACATCAGAGCTGGGAGGCACTTCAGACATGCTGACCTTTTTTTCCCTTTTATTTTGGTTTTATAAAAGGTTCCAGAGTGAAATAGAGGCCACAGGTTTTTTCACCCCATAAGTTCTTCTCTAAATTTTTGTGTCAGATTCTGTTGCATCACTCCTTCTGTTCAGTGTCCTGGAAACTTCGAAGAGAGTTAGAGATAAGCCATGGATTGATATTGAATAAAAATGTGAAAAATATTCACATTTATAGCAAGCATTTTTGAAGCATGTAGTAGCAGTCTACATGAACTTCCACTGAGATAAAATTTTGCTATCAACTATTTTTTATTTTGTCAGTCTTGAAAAGCTTTTACGAATGACATCCTGAAGTTTTGGTGAGGACTAGGCATATCCATAAAGTGAAATAAATGAACTTCAAAGATTATGAAGTACAGAATCTCAACAGTGAAATCATAAGATGAGTCTGTCAGTGGATGGATGAAGTCTTGATGGATAACTGGTGTCATAGATCATTTCTGGAAATCAATTATTTGCTTTGTTTTGGACTGCTGTTGTACTGCTGCCCAATGAAAATGATAGTGTGATTTAAAACACACCATGCCCATTCTCAGAAAATGTGTGTTTTTTGAGCAAGGTTTAAATTCTCACTTTAAAATTCATGCATACTGGAAAATATGTCAGTGAAAAATTCTGCATTCTTTCAGCATTAAAATGAAACTCTGACATATACCTGATCAATGAAATTACTGCTAATAATTTCAGAAATATTTATCTCTAGATTTTTATTTTTTTTACATTTCTAGGCAATGTATTATAGTATAAAGAATACTACATGAAATAAAATTTGTAGTTCAAGTGTATTAGTTATACCAAACTCGAAGTGCAACTGAACATTCCTAAATTAGCTCTTTGATAAGGAACACTGATTTTTCTTATAAAATCTAAGGTCCAGAGGATCCAGGAATTAATGAATCATAACAGATCATGCCCTTCTATATAGCACAACTGGAATCACAAAGGAGATCTCCAACACACTCTTGTCTTACTCTGGAGAGGATAATGACATTGCTTAATAACACAGTTCCATGATGCAGTTAGATTTCATTTTAATTTTAATTGCTGGCTTATTTTCTTCCCAATGTTCATGCCAAATTTAACTTCTCATAGATACAGTTGTCTTCTCCAAGCTGGAAAAGCACCAACAATTCTTAATTAGTTTCACTCTTCCTCATATCTCATTTAAGACAGGTCCTCTAGATAGGCAAAAGCTAGCTGGTGCTTATAATCTCATAGTCAGGCAAATCCAGACCTCTATGTTCACGTTGCTCTGCTGTGGGAATTTGGGTGAGTAAGATGAATGACAGCTTTAAAAAAATATAGCTTCTGGATATGAAGCACAATACAGTACCTTCTTACAGTACATTTAAGATCTTCCATGTATAGCTTGTTTAGCAGACATCACACTACAATGTGTGACTTACAGTCCTCTAGGGGTAACCCTTAAAAGTTAGTTTCCAATTTGAGAAGCAGTATTTAAATTTTATGAGGAATAAATTGAACATTGGCCACTATGTTCAGTAGAATATAGTCCATGCCCTTAGTGGAAACACAGACAATGAAAATAGGCAAGAATCTAATTTTCAAAGAGAGAATATGGACCAAATGGTGGTCTCATTTGCCATAGAGAAACAGTTTGAACCTAAATCCTTTCTTGGATTTTAACCTTTAATTAAGACTTACTGTCAGCTTTCCTCTCTTACATTCTTTCTCTCAGATCGTACTTTTATCTGGTTAATTATCTTTCCACCTTCCCTGAGGTAGCAATCTATCAAAGTAAAGCTTTAGTCTGAAAATGCTGCAGAACTTCAAATTATCAGTAGTTTTCTGGGAAGGCCACAAAAGAAAATTTTAGTTTGTTAAGGTACATATGGAGATATTATTGAAATCTATCAGATGTTATATCTTTGTGGTGGTTTGAGACCCTCAGAAATCCAATTTCCATGTTCAAGCCCCCCTCCCACAATTTGCCCCAGTGTGAGAGGGTTTTCAGACAAAACACAACTACTCAGCATCGGGGATCGGGGAAAATACAAAGGTTTATTTACATACATATATATATGTAGCTAGCAACTTAGCTATCACTTCTACGATGAAATAATATATTTACATTAGATTAAATTTCTCTTTTTCTTCAACAAGAGTCCAAGAAGACGAAAGAGAAAAGTCCTTCTGTCACTCCTCAGGTCACAGTTCCTTCAAATTAGTTTCTGTAATATTAGTTAGTGTCCTTCATTTCAAGGCAGCAGATTTAAGTATTGCAGTCAGGATTTTCTGTTCTTACTTTGTGAAAATTCCAATATCTCTCGAGTTCGAGCCTTCGGGAGACTTCCTTGGAGATTTTCGTTCCTCCTGAGTTAGAACATTTAGGGCGGCTCTCAGGTCAGTCTTTGCCTCAAGCGTCCTACCAGAACTCCTTTGCTCTGTCTCAGTTGCCAGCATAGCAGCAGCAGGGGGGCAAGGCCACTTCCCCAGCATTCCATCCAGCCATCCCGGTCCAGCTTCCAGGACATCTCTGAGCTTCTTAGCTCCTCTCTCGGCTGCATGCTGCATTCTAGGACTCTCATCAAGTAGGAGTCCACCCCCTCCTCCCAGGAGAGGTCTCAAAGGGGTTTTAGGGAGATTTAATTCAGCCTTACCCCTCAAAATAGTCTCTGCTGAGTTTGCTCTGTTGCTGGCTCTCTCTCCTTGCAGGACATCTCTCTGCATTCCTCAGCCTGGCTATGTGCCATGTTGCTAGTTGCCGGCTATTTTCTTGGCTTTTAGCCGTAGCTTTCCACTCAGCGCTGCCTCTGCCGCCGCTTTTCTGTCTTCTGCTGCCCACTCGGAGAAACTCCCCCAGCTTTTTAGCCACAGAACTCGGTCCAGTTCAACACTATTTCCAAGTTGCTGCAACCCTAGCTGGGGGGCTGAGGGCCTTGGCCTCCAGCAGGGCTCGCTGGCCTCCTGTCTCCTCATGGTCTCAGAACATGGCTACCTTCCTTCCAACTACCTCATCTCCCTTCTTTTCCAGTCTGGTGTGATATGCTTTAATTTTGCAGGGGCGCTGATTGGGTCAACACCAAGAAACACCACCCCCTTGGGGGTTACCATTTTTTTAACTCCAAGGGAAAGCACTTTTTTTTCCCCACCACAAACTTTGATAATTTTTTCTGTGCCTGAAAGATGCAGTTATTGCAGGCATAAGCTTTTAGGTGAGAGTTCTCTGCTCTCACATCACTTATATTGGGCAGCCTTTTCAGATCACCGACTGCAAAATAGTTATGGTTAGATTTTTAAAATATGTGTTCCTTCTTGCTGTAGCGGTTTTACTGACCTGACTATCTCAGAGAAACCAGAAGCTATCTCAAGAGACAGAATAGAGAACTATGGGCTGCCAAATAGAGGTAATAAAAATCCAGGTTCAGAATGAATAAACTTTTACTAACCTACTAAGTAGTATATCTGCAGAAATCACCTGAGGTGAAATTAGATTAAGACTGGAATGTTCCTAGGAGATGTATTCTTGGGAGTGATATTTGCCCTACTGTTCCTCTTTCCTGGTATCCATTTATGGTCACCGTTAGAAATAGGATACTAATTCAGGTGATTCATGTATCTATTGAACGTGAAAGAGTATTCCATCCTTGTCTTCTAACTTACTGTACTGTAGCTTTCTACAGTACTGTGCTTTTATATTATAAAAATACTACTACTTGCTGTTGTTATGGCTGTTAATGTTGCTGTAAAAAGTATACAGAACGACAATTCTAAGTTTTTATATTCTTTGGTTTCTTGAACATGCAATTTTTTCTCTAATTCTATAGTAATATTTTTTAATTTTTTTTAATATTCCTAGTTTTTTATAGGCATCAGTTAATATATTTTCTTTTCACCTTTTTTAAGTACTATAATTTCAAACTCTCTGGTTATAACTGGATTCTTGTTTACTGCTATTCGGTTTACTCCATATTTCCTTCTTTATAAAATCAATGCAGAATATTTTTATGCTTTTTTTCCTCCTAAAGACTGTGCTAGTTTAAATTTTTTTAAATTCTAAATTAGACTACTTTTATAACAAAACACATCCATAGAAAGAGTTGGGTTCTAAACCTTACTCTTGAAAAAAGGCACACAGATAGACACAGAAATTGAAAAATCCTGTAATCTCTTGGCACAGCCTAGCAAGATGTTATTTATCTATTTACTGCAGAAAATATAGAAAATATTTGTGAAAAGATGAGTAGTTGAGAGTAACAAGATTCATCTTGCGTAGCTTCAGCCATCTACAATGTAAGTTTCCTCTTCTCAGTGCTCCTGGAATGAGTCCAACCTCCCTGCCCAAGAGTTATCCTAGAGCACATGGGACAGGACTGTGACCAGATGGGTCTTGAATATCTCCAGTGAGGGCGACTGCAACTTCTCTGGGCAATCTGTTCAGTGTGTACCCACACTCACAGTAAAGAAGTTCATTCTTGTATTCAGGTGGAACTTACTGTGCATCAGTTGTTGCCGGCTATCTCTTGTCCTGTTGCTTGGGAGCACCAAGAAGGGGCTAGCTCCATCCTTTTGACACCTTCCATTCAGATACTTATACACATTGATAACATTCCCTCTCAGTCTTCTCAAGGTTGAACAGGCCCAGTTCTCTCAACCTATCAGCATAAGAGAGATGGTCCAGTTCCTTGATCATCTTTGTAGACCTCTGCTGGACTCATCCCAGGAACAACTTTGCAAATACAGAGCTTTGGAAAACTATTCATTTTTCTAATTGTTATTTTAGCAAAAATGGAATATTCTGTGGAAGTCAAACAGCCAGTTTTGTCATAAATAGAGTTCCTGATCAGGATGCGAAAAATTGTATGTATTTCTGCTTTTATACTCATCCTTTAGGTATTCTTGCAGTTTCAGTGCATCTAAGGTTGATGGTTGTACCCTTCCTCAAAAAGAAGGGAAGGAAGGTTATTGTGAGTCATCAGCTTTTGGAGACCTTCACCAAGGGGAGCATGATACTGATAGTGATGCTGGTGGTTTCTTTTTCATCCTATGGCCTTCTTAGAATAATTTTTCAAATTTTACAGCATGCACTATGCCTTGTTTTTTATTTACTGGCCTGAAGTTCTGGGTTATACCACAATTCACATGTTGTGGTTTATGTCTGTTGCTTGTTTATTTTCTCTTTGTCCTTCATAAAACTAATTTTACCCAGCTCCTGAAGTTGCATTAATCTAAAAAACAGTACTTGACTCTTCCACTCATGCTTTTGAAGCCTCTGCAGTCATTCTATGTTTACTCTCCTTTACATTGTATCGTTATCCTGTGTTCACTGTTTGCACTACACAGAAGAGTCCTATTTCATTATCAGTTAATTACATAACTGTATCATAAGTATATAACAATGTGTTACACCACACAGTCATTCAAATCTAAGCAAAACTAAAATGAATTAGACAAAAATAATCAGTCTTCTGTTGGTTAGAAAACTGCTGTTACTAGTAAAGAAAAAAGATAAAAAGAACTCCAGGCTATTTCACAAATTAGACAAATCACAGCTGATAAATTCTTTGGGAACCTGTAGCTAAACACAGACCTCTGGCCTGCTACCAGTAATGGTAACATACATTTACTGGTCTGCAGAGATAAAATAACTTCCTATTGTTTTATTTAATATTGTTTTTCTTAGGAAATTGAAATACAACACAAATCTTTCTGTTTTTTTCTCCACCCTTCTCCCCCATAACCACAACATCAGCACCGAAGTAATGGGACATATATTTTTCTGCTGTAGACATCACAGATAAGACTTAAAAAATTACTTGTACATTTTATCTCTTTATTTCTGGTTTGCTTTTTTAGCCTCTTGATATTGTTTTCCCCTTCAAGCTCCACCAAGGAATAATTTGAGAATCTTTTCTTTGTTTTACTGCTACAAACCAATTTTTGTCTACTCCTGTGACATTATTGTACACTCTCTGAGTATGCAAAGATGGTTTGTGAAAGGGTTTTTGGAAGGCAGATACCTTGCTTCCTTCATGCTTACATAGAAGATCAATGATTTCAGGATATTTTTTTTGGTGTGCTAGATTGAATACTGCAACCAGAAATAGTTTTAAGAGCTCTAAGTTTTTTATGCATTTCCCAGTCCAGAAAAGACTCTAAAAGGTCCTGATGATATCTTTTTAGAGTTACATGTTAGTATGCAAATCATTACTCAGCATAGGACCAAGACTTCCAAAAAGCGTCATTTAAACAAAAGAAATTCCTGTAAATTACTCACTACTTACCTGCTATTAAGCTGGCAACTAACAGAAATATTATATTTCTTATAATTTGTTTATACTTCAATCAAATTCTCATTAAACACCAGAAATTAAGATTCCATTTGCACAAGGCATGTAATTTCAGTTCTATGACCAAAATGAGAACAGAGCACATGTGTATAGATCTGAAAGTGGTGAAAAAAGTGAGTTTCAAATTCCATGATTTCCACATATACTGCTTTCACAGGAGTTGGAAGCCAATGTAAGGCATATTGAAGGCAAGAGAAGTTTTTTTTCTACAACTTTTAATGTAAGTAATGATAACTCCAATAAATTTTTAAACTGTAATTATGACATAAAAGATATTGGAGAAAAAAAAGGAATCTGAAGATGTTTTAGGCAAATCTCCAAAAAAGCTAACCAAGGAACAGAGCCAATCCAGCCTTATTTTTTACAAAAAGTGTTTTAAATTTAAAACCTGAATTGTCCTTTGGGGATACCTAACTCTTTTGTGATGTTAGGAAAGTGTAAATGAGTTAAGCTCATAATTAAAGTACCTCAACTGGTGCTCAATTAATGCAGGATGAATGTAGATTAAGCTGCCTGGTTTATTTCTTTTTGCTTCCTTTCCACTGAATAATCTCTCTGTTTTTCAAAAAGGACATTTTTTCTTTGATTCAGTGAGGAATGTCATGATCTAGATACACTCTGTACTTTCCAGTTCAAACAGTTGTCACATCACATTATCTGTTTATCTTTGAACAAGGGTTTGAGCAAGAAGACAGGAGAAAGTGAAACTGTAAAGGACTTTCAATTGATGGGTCTTTACTTCTTAAGAAATGAACAAAACTGGAATATTACATATTGTTCTCTGTTGCATGTTATTTTATAGATTTCAGATGACTTTGCAAATTATTTTCTTTTTCTGTTCCTAATTATCTTGCTAGTCTCTTGTTAAAAATGTCTTTCAAAATATTTCTTGTTAGAACTAGATGAACATTAAGTAGTTCTCATTCAGTTATAATCTCTGAAATACTCTACACCCCTAAAACTCTTTGATCAAGGCAAGCAGTCAGCATTTCGTTTTATGTTCAAAACTGCTTATCATTTACCTAGAGTTAGCTCTTTCACAGAGTTTACTACTCAAATCCATCTGCTTACAGCAAAAAATCACTCAGACCATAGGATTTCCACTTTTATATCATCCAGACTGGAAAGCAGCAATCCAAATAAATAGATAAGTAAATAAATATATAAGTTCAGGGATGCTTTCCTACTTCTTAAAAAATATTTTTTCTGGGAATATATTTGACAGACTGAGTACCTTTTTATAATAAAAGTCTGTAGTGCATTGACCTTGGCCAACTTCCAGACACACCCAGATTCTCTTTCATTCTCCTTTCTCAACAGGTGAGGAAATGACAATGAAAACATTTATGAGTCAAGATAGACAGGGAGATCATTTACCAATAACTAACAAGGGTAAAACAGATGAAACTCAAGCAGAACTAATTTAATTTAGTTTGAATTAAAATTTACTAGGATGGTGAGAAACAATAATCCCCCCCTTCTTCCCCTAAAGGACCTTCTCCCCCACCTCATTCCTTTTTTTTCCCCAGTAGAATTCCATATTTTCATTTCTGATTCTACTACCTTCCCCATCCAAGGAATGTGAGGGGGCAGTGAGCAGGGGGAGTGGGAATGGGGGTTTAGGAATGGGGGCTGTGGTCAGTTCATAACATCTCCACTCTGCTTCTCCTTACTTCTCACTCTTTTCTCAGGCTCCAGCATCAATCCTCTCCAGAGCCTGCAGTCCTTCAAGATTAACCTGCTTCCAGATTGGCTTTCCATAGGCTGCAGTTTCTTCAGGCATATCCACCTGCTTTGATGTCAGATCCTTGACTGACTGTAGCATGGATATCTGCTTTGGCATGGTATTTCCATGGCCAGCAGAGAAATATCTGCTCTGTGGTCTTCTGCAGGGGCTATAGGGAAACATCTGCTCTAGCACCTGCAGCGCTGCCTTCTGCTTCATCTCTGGCCTTAGTCTGCACAACTATCATCTACAGCATCTTTTTGGTAACCTGTTAACTAAACACCAGTTTAATTTTTACAAATAACTTGCTAGGAGTCCTCTGCCCTCCCCTCCTCTGCAACAACCAAAAAAACCCACAATGAATGGATTTTGTGTGAATGTTGGGGTAACCTCATACTTTCTGTGTTATCTGTTTCTTTACTAAATGGGGTAAAAAGTGAGGTCTTAAGAATCAACTTCAGCTAAATGTAAGAATCTTGCAGTTCAAAAAAAGTACTGAAATACTACCCTGCATTTGGGATTCTTTTGTATATGAAGGCAGTAACACCACAGCATATAATTTTTCTTGAGTTTTTCTCCTTCTTTTAATGATGCTCCTAAATGTTTATTACTAATGAAAAAGACTTGGAGTTCAAAGTAGAGTGAATAACTTGATCTATCACTTCTCTTTAAAATGTTCTGTATGAACATTGAATCCAGTTTTGAACCTTTTGCATATCTCTATGCAAATTATATGTGAATTATAAAGCATCCTGCTCTTTAACATCAGTCAGGGTGAAAGTGATTGTAATCTAAAGGAATTTATGTTTCAAACTACAGTACTACTCATCCAAGAACTAGTTGCCTGGCATTTCTAGGAAAATATAATCAGAAGGAGTTCAATTCAACCTGGATAAATGTAACAAATGTTCTTTTCCATCAGAAAAAACAGGATGAATGGTGATATATTCACTATCTCATCCTAGGGGAAAGAAATCTTCCTTCCCAAACTGTCTTTGTTACCTTAATTCTAAATTAAGACTCCTTCAAAGTGTCTTGTGGATTTTGACATTTGAGATAACTTTTGTGCTGCATTTGCTTGCTATGTTTAAGTTTGACATTGAATTGTCAGAAGCCAGTTTGCTGAGACCACCAATGTCCTCTGAGGTGTGCACCACACTTTTTAGAAGAGCAGGAGATTAAACTAAAGGTACCTCACTGGTTTCGGTACATCCAGGGTCATTTTTCTTAAAAGACAGTAGACTACACACCAGATTTCACTAATCATCTGTACTGTAAGTCCAGCCATACACTTAATTTTCTGCCATGATCAGGGTTTACCCTGATAAGGCACTCAGACATTGGCACTAGCCCAGGCCAAGCAACGGAGGAGACATCATCAGCACATCTATGCAGTGAAAGCACCATAATTGCTATGAAGTATCAAGACAGCGTGCATGTGTGTGTACATACTTTTTTATATAGACAGCTTTTGATTTAAAGGGTCTTTTAAAAATATTGTCAGAACTCTCAGGTATTTTAATAATATTGCTTTTAAGTTATTAAAAAGTTTTAATAGACAAATAAACGTCTGTGAGACTGAAATGTAATTCACCATATTAGTCAAGTACAGACTTTTTCTGTATGAATTTTTAGCTTGTTTACTGTCAGCAGTGAAACTCAATTTCTTCAAACTTGCCTTTTAAACTGATGTAAACTTTGCAGGAGTTTCATAGCTCATTAAATATTGTGCTAATTTATGGAAAGTTAAATGCAAACTACATTTCATACCTTTATGTTTTCATATGCTTAATAAGGATCACAAATATTATTGTGGACAGACTGAGTAGATTTCATATGTGTGTCCCCATTAAGTGTTTCTTCCAAAAGAATGATTAATCTCAGCCATGGCTTTGTTATTTAGTTAGTTTTATTCAAAGCAGATTCCGTGAGACATTTTAATGAGAACAAAATGTACAGGGAGTCACATACACAAGCTGATGTGCAAACATTTTGAATTTAGATGCAATTACTCTCAGGCACTTATTCTTGACTTAGCTTTTTTCTATATGACTCAAGTGAGAAGTCAGAAAACACACTGTTTAAAAATTCATATCTATAGAATGGTGATCTTAACTAAAAGTCAAATAACTACTAGTCAAATAACTGGAAAAAATTTTAAGACTTGAGGAAATCATCTTTTGCAATAATGAAAAATAAAAATAATTTGAATGTTTCTGATCAATATAAATCTTTCTTTAATTGTCTTTCCATTTTTATCAGGCTAAGGAGGCTTAACTGAACTATATTCCCAAGAAGCCAAGACCATTTTCTAGCAACTTAGCTGTTGTCCCTAACCAGTGTTAAATAGTTCAAGCCAGGAGATCAATAAGAAGTTTTATACTATTGGCATCCATAAGTTATTTAAAAATGGGAAAATGGACAGTAAATTAGATTGAAAACTATCAGAACTGCTAGGCTAAGATGTCGGTGATCAGCAACATTAAGTCCAGCTGGACCTCAGCCACTAGTGATGAGTCCCAGGGATCAATAATTCAGCACTCTTTAACATCATTAATGACCTGGGTGATAGGACAAATTGCACCCTCAGCAAGATTGCAGGCACTACAAAAGTCAGTGTAGATATGTCAGACGAGTATGTTGCCATCTAGAAGGACCTGAACAGGCTGGAGAAATGGGCTAACTAGAATCTCATAAAGTTCAGCTACAGGAAATGCCAAGTACTGCCCTTGGAGAACAACATATATGTACATATGTTGTCCATTCTAAGATGGTCACTCATTCAAAACTTACCAGAGCTTCTTATACATAAAAACAGCTGGTATATTTAACTTACGAACCAAGCTGTTGAAATCATCTAATGAAACTATACAGCTGAAGAATGTGAGAGTGAGACTGTAATTTTAGAATCACATAATCATAGGAGGGTTTTATTCAAAGGGACCTTAAAGATCATCTATTTTAATCCCCTTTGCAGTAACATCTTCCAATAGATTAGGTTACTCAGTGTCACATCCAATATGACTTCGAACTACCTGTGATGGGGTATCCACAGCTTCTCTGGGCAATCTTTCTCAGTCTCACTATCCTCATAATTAAAAAAAAAAAAGTATTCTGTATGTCCATTCTAAACCTAACCTACTTCAGTTTAAAACTGTTACCACCTGTCCTGTCACTACAGACTCTGATGAAAAGTTTTTCTCCACGTTTCATTTGAACCTCCTTTAGGTACTGAAAGGCCACGACAAGGTGGAGACTTTTCTTCTCCAGGCTAAACAAATGAAATGTACTGTACATAATGTACACATATATGGTTTCTAGTAATCAAACAGTTCTTTAGGAGGAAATAATCTGGTTGAATTAAGTAGATAAACATGAATTCTAATACAAAGAAATTAAATAGAATTCCAAAAGCAGCAAAAATGCTAGTTACTCTCCTTTGGGAAAAGCACTAATCACAGCATATAAAGGATTCATTTGAAAACTCTTTTCAGTGTGATTTTTACAATATGTTGAAAATAAAATAACATTGTAACAGAATGTGCTGCACATAGCTTAACAAAATTCCTGTGCTTTTGATTAACATATAGGCAAACTTCATCTCTATTTCAACATTCTTTTTCAGTAACTGTTCAAAAGGAACTGAATCTGGCCTGAGGACAATATGAATGAAACAATAGCAATATATTAGGCATTTTAGAATGTGGGCACTGGAAAAATTCAATTATGAGAATGTGACCATGAAGATGGCAAAGGCAGTGGAAGCCTATTTTATAATACCAGAAAAAAGTCTGGATGCAGCGTAACATATGCAGGCAAATAACATATACCCATGGGTAGATAGCTAAGTAGTACTAATGCAGGGTTTTTTTCGAGTCCGTGAAGCTGCATTCAATTATGTCAACTGAACCCCCCAATTTCTGTTTACAGGCTACAATTTGTCTTGGGGTTGTTATTTTTGAATTTTAACTACACTGTCTTTAAAACATACCCATATTTCCAGTTTCAGTTCATGTGTTTTCATGTCAAACCATCAGATCTTTCTTCATCACACTAAAAAACTTGTAGTTCTTTGTCAGTATACTTTCTCAACAGCACTTTGTAGATATGTAAAATCACTGAAATTAAATGTGCTTCTTTTTTGTTCAGTTTCTGCAATAGAAAACAAAAGAGAAAAAGAAAACTTGAAAGAGAGAAAAAAATTTACTTTAAGGAACTGAGTGAAAAGTTTCATAATTTAAATGATGATTTAAAAATCTGAATTATTGTAAAGATTGTAAATTGTGTTTTGTTCTGTTTTGTTCTACTGTTACTATCACCTTGATTGATTTCAGAACATCCTAATTCAAAACACACTTACTAATATACTGTGAAATTGAAAGTCACCCTTTCTAAAGACAGGACAAATTTCAAACAATTCAATAGAGAATAATGGCCCATTACTTCCTCATAAACTTACTAATTACAAAAGAACTGAGATCTATAGCTATCATACATGATGTACTGTCAAAACGCTTAATTTGACTTTGATAACACTTCATAGAAGTCAGGAACTTTATGTCCATATATTTAAATTACATATACCAAGGTGGCATATTTCTTTTAGTAAAAGTGTAGTAATTTCTAACCTTTGGGAAGGCAAGAAGCTGTCCACTATTTATTTTTTTTATTTCACTTCCATCAGCACAAATGCAGAGCATGAACAGACACATCTGAAACAACGTGAACTAATTATCTCTCATTATTCATATAAAGCAATTTTTTGCATCTAAGTTTCTCAGTCTGCTACTGTATTTGCTTATCATCTGAAATCTAGATATGTGAAATCTGGAAATATATGGAAGTTATCAATTTCAATGTTTGGTTTGAATACGAAAATGCCTTTGATCCCTTCCCATACTTTGCTCGCCAGGAAAGCCCTGTGCTGCTTAATATGAAACAATAAGTTCCTTATACATGCTTCAAAACAGAGGTAATTGAAGAACCAGTATCAACTTTTGATTAGAAGCCATGTGCTTTCGTATAATTACAATAAACTCCTACTTCAGTTCTATGAAATCCAGTTATTTTCAAACTTGTATCAGGAATGCAAAATGCAATTCTTTAAAAAAAAGAAGTCAGTATATATGCCAAGGAAAATACACACAAGGAAATAGGAATATTGAATATGTCACTGCAGAGATTTTATGACTCATATTTGTTATTAAACACTGCAATATCTTTGTGGTCTGGAACCAGAAAGCTGGTGTGCTCTGTCCTTTCATTATAGAAGGAGTGAGTGACACTGCCTGTTGCCCTGCTAAATATGCTCCAGTAGAGACCCTAGGCACCCTTCTTGCTCTACTCTTTTGCATTCAATTTTACCAGTAGTATACTTTATTCTGATGTGGAAACATTGTACTAAGAAACAAAGAAGTCATACTTCCCAATGAAACTTAAATTTTCTTTCTATTTTCATGTATCGTGGACTCCTGAGTGGCAATATGTTAAGGATAATCTTATCCAATCTCTGTAGTCCTCATCTAGTCTTTTTAAAACAGCTATAATATAGAATGAAAGAAAATACTTGAGAGAAA
The DNA here is from genome assembly GCF_003984885.1 of Neopelma chrysocephalum. Classification (NCBI taxonomy): domain Eukaryota; kingdom Metazoa; phylum Chordata; class Aves; order Passeriformes; family Pipridae; genus Neopelma; species Neopelma chrysocephalum. The sequence continues at coordinate 17,943,731 of NW_020897694.1, read as the reverse complement.
AGAGATCTCTACACATTCTCATCCCAGTGAAAGAAAGAATATGCAAATTGTACACAGGGTCTATACACAGAGAGCTTGTGAAGTTAAGGAAAATACCTCCTCCTACATGATCATTGACTAGACTATGATTAGCTACTGACCCCTATCCCCTCACTGCAGTATGAAAACATCCCTGTAATATCAATACTGTTTTCTGCACAAAACCATGTCATGCACAACCTACTATAAAGAAAATTAACTCTATCCCAGACAGACCCAGTATAAGTGAAGAATAATTTCAGAGAAAGAAGCTGCTTAGAATACGATTTAGCAGTGAACTATATGCAGTTATGAGGGTAGAATAAGTGATCACACTTCAGTGGTATTGCCCGTTATGTGAGAGAGAAGCTGGAGTATACAGAGCTCTGCCTGGGGTTGGAGAGGAGCTGACAGAATTTATGATTTAGGATTAAAGAGAGGACATTATAGTGGGAGTCTGCTATAGGACACCGAATCACAAAGAACAAGTGAATGAGACCTTGTACAGGCAGATTGAAATAGTCTCTTCACAGATTCTGGTCCTCATTGACAGACTTCAGTCCCTCTTATATTTTTAGGAGGGGCAACATAGCAGAGTATGAATAATCCATCAAGACCAGCCTTTAGGAATCCCAGAGAATAGGGGAAAGGTTGGAGCAAGGAAGAGGTACCATCAGAGAAAGAAGAAGAGATCAGGGTATACTTAAGCAAACAGGACATACCTAAGTCCATGGGCCCTGACAGCATTTACCCATAAGTGCTGAGATTTCTTGTGAAGTTACCCTCAACAATTTATGATTTATTGTGAGAAACTGAAATGTTAAGGGTTAATGACTCAAACAATCAGCCATTTGCAAAAACAGCAGGGTGCTTTGCTGAGACTAGGTTTGCACCCCTCAACCAAACAGGAGAAGGAGACTTTTTGGGTGTGGGATGATGAAATCTCTGATCTGCATAAGAACAACCTAGTGCAGAGGGGGTGCTCACTCACCACCAGTGGATGATGGCAACAAACTAACCTTTGTTTAGCAACAGGATGGCTTTTGAGCCAGATGAGGGAGAAGGCTGATAAGAAGCAGATGTCACAGTAAATCAGATAAATGCACAAGTGATATTCATACAGGAAGATAAAATTTTCTAAGGTTCCAATAAAGGCACTGAAGTGTAACACCTTTTCACAGTTATGGTGGAAAAATGAAGTATTAATCATTTATGTTATAAATGCATCCTCCAGAAAAGCTGTGCTTACCTCCATTACAAAAATCAATGAGGTCATGTTGGGTTTTTACAGACCTGCACATTCAGTCATGAATAAAACATTCATTTTTATGCTAATAAGATCTGTAAAAATGTTCATCCAATAATATACATATTGTTTGTAGTTCCTTGACAAAACTCAAGACTAAGAGTTTCTAGGTTTTTTACTTTTTTTATTTATGGTAGGAGGCTTCTAAGTTATGGAAAGATAATCATATTAATTTTATTATTCAAAACAAGCTATGCTGAAATATTTTTAAATTATACTGCATAAATATGATATAGTATACACAATGCAGGTTATATTATAGTTACATTCATTGCAAGGTTTTTGTTCTGCTGAAGTAGGCCATTGATCTGTTTGATTGTCTTGAATAGTTCTAAACAGTCTCTCTCCTTTTTTTAGATGCACAAATAGTTCAGCTTCAAGGCATGGTTTAGCTCTTTTTTTCCTTTCATAACTAACTGTGTTTCTTAGTGGAAGAGCAAGTGTTTTTCTTTTAGAAAAGAGATGACTGAGAAAAAAAATTTCAGAAAATATTCAGTAAAATAACAAAAATAACAACATTTGAAAATACTGTTATATATGTTCTTTTTCTGTCTGCCTGGTCATGCACAAAAGCCATTTAAAAGTATTCTGCTTGAACTCCAGTTTTCTCTCCAGAAAGGTACAACACTCCAGTAGGATGTATGTTTGAACACAGTCCTGTGTTACAGTTCATTCAGACTGAGAGATGTACTTTCAGGTGTCTTTACACTAGGTGGTCACAGCCAAGATCAAGGTCTAAGGGCCTGTAATAATAAAGTAAGTTTGAGGATTCCGTTAATATGCTACATTTAAGTGCCCAATACCAGTTGAGATGACCTAGGTACCCTAAGACAGCCATGTGAGCCTGATAAACAATGACCTACAGGAGATGCTTGATCTTGCAGATGGACAACTGGAGGCCAGCCAGGATATGATAAAACTTCAAGGTGAGATTATAGAACTTTTTCTTAGATTACAAAATTGCACAGTAATCACACAGTCAGGGACCCCAAGGAATTATGCATGTGACCAAACCTCAGTTTTGATATAGGACTTCTGGAGGCTCACTGTATCTGGCTAGTCAGGCTTCTCTTTAAGTCCTTGCAGTTGAGAGATTCTTTGTTTGGGACTTTTTGTTTAGGTTTTTTATAAAACTACTTTTCTTTACAGGGAAAATACATTTCAAGTGAAGTTTGGTCACTCTGACTTCCTTTTCAAACATTGCAGGGAGGCAGATAACCTATAGAAATTATACTGTGAACTGTAGCTAGCTGCCTAAAAGAAAAAGAGATCAGTCTTTGCCTCAACTTGGGTATTTTGAAGAATTTTCTGAAATGTTATGCTTACTTTCCCTCTTTGACTTCTGAAAACATTCTATGGATTTTATATAGTCATATTATTAGGGAGTACTCAAGATAAAATCAGAGCTAAATATTTAGGAAGGAAATTATGACCTGTAATAGGTCACCACTAATGATTAAATGAAGTCTTAATGAAGATTAATATCCTTCTGTTATGAAATTTTGGAAGAGAAGGCTGAACTTTGTTTAGTATATGTAGTCTTCAAATAGAATATATTCAGTGTTGTGGGGTTTTGTTATTTTGTTTTGATTTGCTTATTGGAATCTTTTTAGGCATATTAGTTGATGCAAAATAACTTCTGCTCTTAGACAGGACTACTTGTAGGAACAGATGAAAATAAAGAAAACTAAACGAGCGCAGAATCTCATTCTCTGTTCCTAAATGCAAAAAGAAAGCTTTATTTTTCTTAAGTGGCATCTTATGTTCAAACAAGTAAAACATATTCTGTAAGGATAAAGAGTTTCCTACATTTCTGACTGTTTTCCTTGTTTCCCTACTCGTTCTTTAGTGAATGGCAGTTCCAAAAGCACTATTAAGTCCTATTAACATCTTACAAGTTTACTTCACCGTAATTCATCGACTTCATGACACTTACTGATAATTTATTTTGAGAGGAATATCCAGACTATTAATCATCCACTTGAGCATTATAATCTATCAAAGTAACAATACAAAACAAAAATTCTCTGAAATACTTGCAAAGAGAACCAAAGTGTACTTCTTCAAATCTTGAATCAGTAACAAATGAGTGAAGCTTTTCTGAAAGGGTACTTGACAATTGCTAACTCACTTAAAATTACTTCCACTTTTTGGTAAGCTAACTCTGTTGTCAGCAGAGGTCCAGTTCTCTAATATGAAAATATTGGAGATTTGAACAGCCTCTGAGATATATTGTACTTTAAATTTTGTTTTATTTTAAGAACTGGACCATTTAAAATAGAAAATGTAATGAACTATAAATAAAATCTAATAAAATATGTACTTGCAAACTACTTAAAGTTCCTGTCCACGCAGTGACATTGTTCTAGTGATGTAATGAAATTATTGACACCACTTTCTCTTTGTAATTGGAGATTATTTAGGAAAAGAGGAGCAACTGAGTGGATGACTTAGTTTTCTGGCTTCTGTTTCAAATATTTTTTATTGTTCAGTACACTTGCAGTATTGCATAATTGGTAAAATACATTACAACTGTACCTTCAAAGTTTTTATGAAAGTAGTAAAAGGACATGAATGCAAAGAACAGAATATATATTTTTCTTTCTTTAGTTTGAAAGAGGCAATTCTGTTTCAAATCCCTTGGGAAAAGAAAAAAAAACAAAAAAGGGACAAGTCGACTGACGTCAGGACAGACAAAACAATGACAGAAATGCCCCTGACACTGCATATAGGTATTGCTTTAATACTTCATCAAGAAAACTTCACCTAGAAAACGATAAAATCAAAACAAAATTAAAAAATTCAGAATTAAATTTCTTATTGTTCTTAGGTGAGCTGGCCTCTCATATTAAGGCCAACATACAGAGAGCTCAAAGCAATTTCAGGAAAGGAAATTCTAGAAAAGGAAACACTATCATTCTTATGAGTTTCATTAGATGAATTTTTTTCATGTTGCATTAAAATTTTGTGACTCCTTAGTTGAGAAAATTGAGAATTTACGGTGCAATTAAGTCCCGTGCTAATACAACTTGTATATATTTCACGACAGACTTAATTACTTCACAAACATTGTACCTCTTTTATATTCTACTTTTGTAAACTTCATTGGTCAACTAACTTATGCTCATTTTATGGAAACTTCTACTACATTTCTATATCTATTTTCTTACACAGAAAATTATTCTTAATCTGAGATCCACTTTTATTAAGACAAGTCACCTTAAGAACCAAGTTTATTTATTTCCTAAATTCACTTGGTTGTATAGGAAAACTGATGAAACATTTTTTAATCATTTAGAAATCTATGGTTTTAGCTCAAAAGGAAGAAAACAACTTCCTTTTTTAATTCCAATACATAGAAATTCATCAGACCAATCTGTGACCTTGAAGTTTGAGTTCTATGTAGAACATTTACTAAGATTTACAAACTATTTAAAAACCCTGATATAATTTGAACTTAAAACTTATAATATAATTTGAACTTGCATGCATTCAGTTGTGTTACTCCATGGTAACCTCTGGAATTTAGTTTTTTGACTATAGAAGGAAAAGTTGAGATTAATATATATTCAGAGAACAACAGCAAGACAAACCTGAGAGTTTTGCTAATTTGAGTTGTAGACACTTTTAATGACTAAATTCTTACTCCTTTCTGTTTAGGACATGTAAGTGGGACACATGCAAACACAGGCACACATACTCCTATGAAAAATACACTCTTGAAGACTTTTTCTGCCTCTAAGTAGTTTAATGCTAACATCATTGCATTAAAGCCTTCAACCTTTTTGAGAGGGCTGCCACATTTAATCTGACTGTGACATAGTGGCTATCCTTGTTTTACTAAATTAAATATCCTTGAAAAGGGTTCAGGGAACCAAAAGGACCTGTCATGGTATGTCTCAGACTATTGTCATTATGCGCACTGTATTTCATTATTTGTAAATGGTCCCTGAAATACTCTAATTCCCCAAGGAATTGCAAAGAAATTGTCTAGGACATTTGATGCAGACCACCATTGCCTGGGGAAGCACTTAGATTTTACTAATACTCACTTTCCAGCATGGAAAGGGTTTAAACTGTCAACATATACAGGCATGTTTTATTTCATATAAGGAAGCAATGGAACATTGTAGATAAAGCTTTGATAAAGTACCTTTAAACAGATTTGTTCTGAAATATCATAGGACAGGTTCAAAGCAGAGTGAGGGTGGAGGTTAAACAGTTGAACAGTGTGGACGATCAGGAATACTGTGCTCATCTTGATCTCCCCTGTTTGGGATTTAGCATTACAAAACAGTCCGGATCTACCTGAAGGGTTTGTGTAGGACTGACACAATCACAATGACCACAATCACATGCAGAGCATACAATATTCAAACAACGGGAAAATTTGAAAATAGTTATTTAGGAATATTTCCCTGTTTATTCAGAATAACATTCAGTTTATATCTGAAAGCAACAGGAATTTTTTTATTCTTTTGTTTGCTTCAGAAAAAAAAAATGTTTATCATTATTTTTTCGCATTAAAAGACTCCAAACCTTTATTGCTGTTTTCTCAGCTTCCTTTTTTTTCTATTCAATTCAGAACACACCGTAGAAATTAATTTCTGTCATGATTCCCTCTGATCCAAATGTGTTGTTTTAAAAAAATTGATAAAAATTAAAGACTTACAAATTGCTCCTAAATTCATAATTCTTAAAAGCTGTATCTTTTAGACATATCTCCAGCAGTCTTAATCTAGAAATGTCAGTTATAATGATATCATAAACAAGGAGACTGATATCGAACTATGTATGTTGGCAGAAATCATTAACTCATCTTCTCAATTATCTTGAAAATGTAGGTTTGTCATGGAAGTAATATTGAAATTTAATTACTACAACAGTAGTCATTTTCAAAGTATTGAAAATAAGCACTACACATAGTTTCATACAAAGAATTCTGTTTTATACCATTGTGGGAAGATGGCTGAGGGTAAAAAGTAGAGGAAATGGAGAAGTTATATTCACACCCTAATAGAAGTTATAACAGTATGGAAATTATAGGGTAAAATGCAGCTGCTACTCCCTGGATGGTATGTGGTTGACATGCTCCGTGATGATCCTCCATACAACAGTAAACACCTGCTAAGGGGGATGGAATGGAGGGTGGAGCAGAGTAGACACATAGTCAGGCTCTGTGGAAACCCTTGCATGGTACTTTGCAGCTGATTACCGGCATAGCACATGCCAACCAAGGAAGATAGGAGCAGATGTCCTGCAGCTGAGCCAACAATGGTGGCAAAATCATTCTCCTCTGATGAACTTGATTCATTAAAGCTTAATTGTAATATGAATGTACACCTCCATTCCAAAGTTACCTGCTTCCAAGGTCTGACCACACCATACTGGGCATGTGCTCCACACTTTTTTGATTGTATCTTTAAAAGCAAAGCAAGAGAATTTTACGTCAATCAGAAACAAAAGTATTTATGACTAAAGTCACTCAAACTCCACCCAAACATAAAGAAATAGTATAAAAATAAGTCAAGAATGGGGCGAAAGTGAGGGAAGACAGCATTGTAACTGCTGGGATCAGTTGACAGGCTGAACTGGTCCTCTTCCCCCATAGGGACACCCTATTGGGTAAGAATTGTACTCTCTATGTGTGCTGAGTACTTTTATTGGGATTACAGCTTGTCTGTATATTGCTTTAAATACGTTTTTGCAATCAGATACTATCACTGGCAATCTTCAAACCTTAACCTGCCACAGTTTTATATTAACAAAAATTGTTGTCTGTAAACTGTTAGTGTGAGTCCTTCACAGGCGCTAATGGTTGCCGGCAGCAGGTAACACACTCAAAGAAAGTGGGAAGATCCTCTGAGGCATCTTCCTTATGCTGTTGGCTTAGCCCCCTGGAAAGGGCAGTCAAATCACCCTCTGATCCAGCAGGACTGTTCGGCGAAGGGTCCCCATAACAGGATGATGACAGACTGGTCAGGCACAAGGGTCTTGGCTTCCCTGGGGTACTGACAGATATAAATCACTAAGGGTTGAGGAAATCTCCCTTTTTCACATGACAGTCATGAATCATAACATTAATGTTCACAATACTAAGGCTTAGGTATACGTTTCTACCTTCACTAATAATTTTAGAAATTTATAAAACACACATTGTTCTACCAAAATATCCCAACTCTGGAAAGCTTACAAGGTCAGAGGTTTGAAATTAAGAGACACTGCAACAAAGGTATTCTATCTTGATAGATATAAAATTAATAACAAGGTGCCAAGGTGCATACAGTGTCCATAATTTAAATTATTTTTCAATAATTAACACTTTTCTAATCTGTTTTCTTTTTTTAGCTGAAATGACAGTTTTTCATCCCCATCATGTCTGAACTTTTTTAAACTGAAAGTAAATAAAAATATATCCAAGTAAAAAATAAAATAAGAAAATCCAAATAAAAGTTTTTTTATTGTTGGAGTTGACAATACTTAGGCTTTTAAGGACTTCTTTCAAAGTCTACCATGTCAGAAAGAAACAATACAATAATCCTTCCAGGAAGTCACTTCACAGAAATTAAAGAAAAAATTGGGAAATGGGTAATACTTCTTTCAGCATTATATACATTAGGCAAGAAGAATGTAACTGGGAGAATACACAAAAGGATGGGACATTCTTTATATGAAAAGATTTTCAAGGTTGTCCTGTCCCACAGTAAGACAGCACTTATAGATGATCTCTTCAGGATGGTCTTCTACGTCCCCTTACCTTCAGTTATATGTTTCCAAAGCTTAACATACATAACACTACAGAAAACATGGACATTTTTATTTGTATTTTTTACAATGATTTCTTTATTTCTGTAAAAAAATAACGATAGCCCATGTTAGTTTATCTTAGAAAGGAGAAGGTAATCAAAGGAGACAAAAGCAATTAGAACTAGAGGCTTTGTCCAGGTCATTCTTGGTAAGATTAAAATAAACAGAAGACTGAAAATCCAGTTTGAACCACTACCATAATTTATTCCTGAGAAAGTAAATACAATCACTGAAAACAAGAAAGACTACCAAAGAGAAAATACATGAAAATGATATTTCTTTTTGCTTAGATGTTAGAGTCAAGCAGCAGAAATTCTACCAGTTTTATATATAACCCAATACAAATGTCTTGGGTTTTGCTTTATTGACTTTAAACACACTCAGGACAAATGGTGGTTGATAACAAATGCTTCTGACAACTGCACAAGATTGTGAATTTTCCCTGGCCTGGTTCCTTCAATAATTCAGACCCCTTACATTGAGGTCTGAGCTACAGTATACAGAGGAGTAGTTGAAAGCTTTTGATATTACTGAAGGACCTTGAGAGGAAATTACAGCCTGTTTTGATTTCATTTTCTGACAAATTTATGTATCAACTTCCCAGTCCCTTCTCTGTTTTCTACTGTACAAATCCTGTTTCACCTCACTTCTGGTGACAAGGTTGCTTGCAGTGGCCAATTTTGTCATGTGCCATGTGTCTGCTTTGGGTTAATCCTAAAAATTTTGCACATGCAGAATCTAAACCAACTTCACCTTTACTTTCAGACCAAGCCATTTTCTAAAGAATTGTGTTTTCTTTGAAAATTAGTATAGTTTTTCCTCTGACACTCTCTCCACAGTTAGCCCTATTGACTCCCATTTTCATACTCCAATGTAAATCCCATCAGTCTTAGATTGTTTCTCAACAATTGAACTGAATTGAACACTATACCTCTTCATTATTGAAGTAATGTACCTCATGCACATTAAAATCTACTCTAAAAACATATTTTGTTCTTCACTAAAATTTACTCAACCGCATTATGCAGTATTTTATACCTTGATCACTGGAAATGAGTGGAGTGAGGCAGTTAAATAATCCCTTAATGTGTGTATTCAATTGGAATGGACTAATTGGTATGTCTACATGCTAGTGCTAGGTAGAGCCCAGTACAAGGGGATCTATGCCAAACATGACAGCACGACACTCAATCATTGGCCCAGAAGGAATAAATGCATATGTTCAAAATACAGTGGTCAACTTTGACAGACTCTGATCTAATACAATTCAAATTCAAGCTAGGTTATGTTGTTTTCATAATTATTTTTCTGCAGCTATAAGGGAAAATAAATCTCCTAATTGACTACTTTGGCCAGTTCTTGTTGTCTTCCTTTTTTTAACTGTTTTTTTAATACACAGTTTGATTTGTGAGGTTCTGTGTCTTCAATGTGACAATTGTTTTTATGCTGTACAATAACTTGATACTCTACTTTTCGGATACAAAACTGCAGAATGGTAACACCTTTATATTGAATGATGAGAGGTGGAAAAAAATTGTATGTAATTATATGCTAAAATAGATATTTTAACAACTGTTCAGGTTGTTACCATTGGAGTTGAGTTTGCTAGCTGTTCAACAAATTTCTGTTTTGTGGTCTGACACACAATTTCACTTTTGAAGATTTGTAGCCAAGTAGAAGCATCGGACAAGAAAAAAAATATTTCTTCCTTAAACCAACCAAGAACAACTTCACACTAATGTATTTTTTTGCTCAGTTTCCTAGGGAAATAAATTCTGGTACACTGTTCAACTGTGTGGCTGTCAGTCACTCATCTGATACCTCTAAGTCCACTGAAAAATTGTAACTAATTTTGAAGGCTTGAAAGATACAAAATTCCACCAAGTTTCAAGAAAAATTGCCTTGAAAATGTACAGTGTTCTTTAAGCTCCCCCAGTGAAAGAAAAGCTGACATATGATCATGACAGCTATCTTTCTTTTGCAGTGCCTATTACCAAGCAGTACAGTACTGGGATTCAGTCAGCATGTGTATGAGTGGAATGGAGCTGCAGTACTGCCCTGTACAATCCAGTAATTAAATGGTAAGGAAAGGAAATGAGGATTTTGGTGAGTAATGGGGTATTGGAAAGTAACTGCGTTGAAAAGAAAGAGTATTATGCAATTTTACTTTCTGTGTTTCTGTAAAGTTATGTACCAGAGGTTTATGGGGAAATAACATACAACTCTATAGGAAGACAAGACTTTTAGTTTGTCTTTTGGGATAATATTGCTCCTTTTGAAACATTGTTCCAAAACTTCATCCCATTGTGTAAAGAGTTTTTCCATTTGTGGAATAATTTGTGGTCACTTTACAGCCATCTTTACTTAGATCAACATTGTGTTTTCATCTAAACAGTCCTGTAAGACTGGTTACTTGACAGTCTTTTGATTCTTCTATAGATAAATTATTGTTTCAAGTGTTCGTACTTACATTCATTTCTGCCATGCAAAGTTTACCATCACAACTTTTTGCTTAAGTAACCCATAGGTATCTGAGTAACTCGTAAGTGTATAAGATGCAAAAATGTTCCTAATGTTTCTAATAAGAAACTTTCCACAAAAGCTCTTTGAAATCAGTTGTCATGTAGATTTCACCCCTTTATGCTTTTAATCACTTAAAGAAACTTTCAAAACCCCATCAAAAGTAGAAATACACAGGAGATGGAAATTTTAAAAAATGTATAATTTTTTTTCTGATCTACAAATTATAGTTTCAAGAAAAAAAAACAAAAAACACCACCCTCGGAAAAAAAACCCAAACAAAGCAAAAAACCCAAACCAAACACCCAAACAGCCCCCTCAAAAGTAAAAACAAAACAAAACAAAACAAACAAAAAAACCCAACAAAAACCAACCAACCAAACAAACAAAAAAAAAACAAACAAAAAACCAAACCTCAGTAAGATGAAGAAGTCACATTTTCCTATAATACTTATTTTTTAAATATTTGATGCTTCTAAGGAGTTTCAATTAAGTGGTGCCAGGCAATAAGTTATTCACTTATCACATCTCCCCCTCCAAATACCACTCCCCCCCCAAAAAAAAAAAAGTTAAAATAAGGATACAGCAATCCAACATACAGCAGTCCAAGAGAGACCAGTGGTTTTTGAAGTGTCTACAAATGCTCTTTGTATAAAACACACAGCATGGGGTAGAAACACCCCAGTATAATGTGCTCTCATCATAATCAGCTGGGCAGGATACACTTGCCAAAAGTCAAATGGGATTCAGTCCTGTACACTGGCACCTGGATTGTGATCAAGAAATCCTCAGAAACTGGAAAGAACAGAAAGATGTAGGCTAGGGAAGGTCAGGTCCAAGAAATGAAGCTATGAGAGAGAAGTGTTTGGTCAGGCAGGGACCAGACATAAAAGGAACAGAGTCCGGCATGAAGGGAAATCAGGGGATGTTTGGACCTGTATCATTTTCTTCCAGCCATTGATGACTGTCACTATGGCTATCAATAAAGGGTGATCTAAAGCAGTCAATTTGGCTTTTGGCAGGTATGGAAACTTTTATTCCCACTGTGTTTCTTGGCTAATGTTTTCTCTCTTTCTCACTTATTACCAGGCCCTGCTACCTTTCTTTTTCTGTATTCTTTGCTTCTGGTAAATACTTGAAAAGACATCTCCATGGTCTCCTCCCCCCTTTCTTCACAGGATATTTTTCTACAGTACTTATGAAGAAATTTTAAGAAGGGTGGGAATAATCATGTAAAATAAGATTAGAGAGGTGCCTTCCATACACATATAGGATATAACACAGCAACCAGTCAGATTCACTGTGTTCAAGTAAGTGACTAAAAATTAATCTGAGAAGCTCTAAGATATCCAAGGACAAAACAGGATTATCTAATGTAAGATACCTTTACAGCAGACCATTTAAGTGTAATAGATGTCTAAGGTAGTTGGACTGAATCCCACAATGAAAAAACAATTATCTGGAATACAAAAATTTTATCAAAGTTAGTATTATACTTGTTATTTTTTGAAATCATCTCCAGATTTCCAATGACAGTATGAAAAAATAGGAAAATAGGTTTTCTGTTCCAAATGGGCAGAAGGACGCTTTACAATTACTCAGGGCTAGATAATAACTCATCTATCTCACTTTGATCAGATGTGAAGGGGCAGGTATCTGCCCCATATTAGACACATTTAATTATGTAAAGTCACATGGGAAAAAATCAAATAACTTTATTAGAGAACTGAACACTAGAAGAGAAAATTGCATAATGACATATTAAATAATGAGAGATGTAATTGGCTGTATAGTTGCTTTTGTTCCTTTTAAAATCGAGTGGGCAGATTTTAGGTTACTTTACTTTATATCGAGTAGAACCAAAGCTATTGATGGAAAAAATCTATAAAGGGCTAGGATAGCTAAAGATAATTTTAGAAGTGTTCTTTAATATTTATTGCAGCTGTTCACAGAATTCTAAGTACTTTTACATAAAAACCAATTTTTTTTCTTAAGATATCCACATACAACCCCTCATGCGCACACACACACACACACACACACACACATATATAGAGGAATGTGGGGTTTTTTTAAGAGCAATAATTAAAAAAAATCTGGGTTACTGAGAAAGGAACTAGTCTCAAGTCATCAGAAAACACTAAACACAAATGTGTAATATAATGTACTGAAGGTTGTAAGCAAGTTTCCTTCCACTTGGGATGCAGAGAGAAATTTTTCCCTTAAGGATAATCTACAGACCCAAAGGTGTGATCAAGAACCACTTAACTGTTGTAGGAGCGTACTCTGAGGTCATTCCAGCCTTATTTGGATGTCCTAGAAGCTAAAACACTGTTATAAAGTACAGATCCAGTTCCAAAGGCTGCCTGACTTAGATCTAATCAAATTCCCATTAACTCACCTCCCAGTATTTTGTCATCTACTCTAGTTAACCCACTATGCAGGTAAAATGCAAGTCCATAAGCAATGTCTGCATTGTGTGAGTAGGTGACCTTGGAGAGTGTGTGTATTGTGAAAATATTAAGTTTCTGGCTGTACGTTGACCTTTACACCGACTGTGAAGCTTCTCTGAGCTTAAGCAGTGACAGAACTGCAGTGGCTCAGTGATTGTTCAAATTAAGCAAAAATGTTATGTGTTACGGAGATGTTGAGCCAAATCTTTTTTCTTTAATATGTAAACGTAGGATTTCAGGACATCAGGCCCACTTAATATTCACTCAAAGTGCATTAGTCTTTATCAGATCTAGCTCACTTTGAATTCACTTTTTTTCCCTTTCCTGACAACGAGAATTATTGCATATTTAATATTTTGGAAGTAAAGGTCATTTGCAAATGTATACACCCAAGCTTTTTTCAGAAGATCAAATGCAGGCATCCAGATACATTCCGCCAGAATTTCAAGAAAGTCTAATGTGTGCATAAATGTGTCTCAATTTTGACATCCAAGAATGAGTACAATAGGAGTCACTTTTGAAAGTTTTGATGTAGGAATGTATTTTTCAGTATTATTTTTCAGAAACTTAGTACTTCATATTTCTTGCTAGACTACGGCTTCATTGATTTGAAAGTAAAAAAAAAAAAATCATTAACCAATCATTAGTCCAAAAATTTGACTATTAATAATTTTAAATAATTACAGCTTCCACAGACCTATAACAAATAGCCAGATTCCTTTGCAAGTGTGAAAGCCCACTCAATTTTATAGTTTATTATTTAGATAGTATCCGGTCCTGATCTTCAGTACACCTTCACTAGTTTTGCATGTGCAATTAGATCTACTTCTGATTTACATCATTTATCAGTGAGAATAGAATCAGGACAAGTAAGTTCAATTACTAGAAACTGTATCAGCTTCATCACTCTTTCTGTAACCTGAAACAGCCATTAATGTCATAGAGTAACTATTAGCTACACAGAGAGGCACTTCCTCTATATTCTCCTTCAGCTCTGCTGGATCTAGATAAATTGCCATAATAAAAACCACTAGTGAGTGAGGAAATATAGCAGAGGAAGGGAGAGAGGCAGAAAGAAAAAGAAAGGATAGCGCATCTGCTCCCACATTAGATTAATCAGATCCTCTAAACAGATTTTAAGTGCCTGTGACACGTTTTTTATTCTCAGTGCAATAAAATTCTATCATGCAACTAGAAGAAAACATCACTCATATATCTGACAAAAAGGGAGCTACCACGAAAACAAAACATGAGATATTTACAGTTAACTCATATGCTTTTTCCATAATCTAGTCCAATGAATAAGTAAGATGAACCTTAATAGGAGAAAGACAAATTCCCATATGAAGCTTATGTCAGAAAAATCAATAAAACAACCATAAGTTAGCATCTAAAGTGGGTGTCTATAAAAGAAAATTATCTTCTCTTCAAATACAGAAGGGAGGAAAGAAGAGGAAAAGATAAACATAGGAAACCACATTGAAGTAATCTGTCTGATGTCTCTTTTTCATCTTTGTTGTGAACAGATTCAGTTTAATGAGCACATTTGTTGTAAACTCATTCTAATTGCAGTGTGCCCAAGGAGCAGACATCCCGTTACTTAAAATGTTGCTACAGTTGGGGTGATGAAATACCTACATATTATTCTAGTAAATTTGCTTTATGCTGTTTTACAGCAGTTAAATTTGTTTGTTCTGTTGTTGTTTCAGGGATTTTGCAGACTTTCTATTAAAGTCCCTATTTTCAGTCATTTATATGGAGGATGCTGAAGGGTAAAAGATACAAACAACAATTGACTGACACTTCAGTTCCTTCACTGTTAAATGAGATTCTTGAAATTACTTTATAAAAGCCAGTATCTGCTGACAAATTAATTTATGGTGAACAATACTCCACATTTGCAGATCAACTTAATTTTGTGTGTTGTTTGCCTCCTTAAGTTTCTCCTCTCTGTTTTATGGTGAGTTTGAACTACGAAATTTGGAGCTGCAGTCTCAGCTGCTGTAAATTGACTTAGTTCTACTGCAGTCAATATGAGTGTATTGATTGACATGAGATGGATTTTTGTAGTTTTTTTAACTGTGTATGTATAAAAGATATTTCAACAGTGTTTTTAGTCAAGGAGTTAGTTATTTATCAAAACATTCCTGATATTCTTAGTATTAAGGCCTACTATTTTATGCCAGACAAACTACTCTACCCCCACTTCAACTAGATCTGCTAGAGGCTGTGCTGAGGAATACTTTTATTTCTGTGGAATATGCTTCAGTAGAAGATTTTTAAAATATGTAAGGCAAAATCATCAGGATTACTATATTTTATTTCTTTTTATGACTCTTTGTGCTACTGTAATACAGCAAAGTCATTGTCACTTAAACCTGATGACACCAATTGTAGCCTCCACTTTCACTGTCATTTAAGCAACCCCACAATGATGCTACAGCACCTGATTCTCTGTATTATAAGCTCACCACTTCTGACTTCTAGCTTCGGTCAAATGTAGGGTGAAACCTCCTGTGACGGTATAACAACATATCCCATATTTCTGTGGAGTTCTGTGCTGCAGTGACCAAGGAGTCCTCAGCTGAACAGAAAATGTTAAAAAACCAAATTTCTGTCTTTTTCACTCTTATATTTGATGGGAGGGGAGTGTTGGGTTCGTTTTGTGTGGTTTTTTGTTTGTTTTCCTTATCATCTGTAAAGTCCCAGGCTAAAGCCACGAGCTGCCCAGGTGTTTTACTTACATTTAAAAATCCAAAATAGTTCTCCACTGAATTTTTTGCAAAGCCTTTTAGTTCTTTAATACCTTGAATTCAGGTAAAGAGAAAAAGCTACACATTTTTCCCAAGAGACTTCTTTTACTTTAGTGAGAAAATAAGCATTTTGGCAAAGGGTTAGCAGGAGTAACTTACAATCAAGGAGAAGAACTAAAGCACCCCGCAAACAACAACTAGTTTAGTGAAATACAACCCATTCGTTTTAAGTTACTGACAAGAGATTAAGGGAAAAGGAGGAAAAGAGACAGAATCCATGAAATTACAGATGGATTGGTCCCACCTGAATCCCTGTGAACATGATGGAGCAAAGAATCTGAGAAAATTTCCAAACAGATTAAGAACAAGACAATAATGGGGAGTAGTCAGCATGGAATGGCAAAGGGTAAATCATGCCTGGTCAAACTGGTGGCTCTCTACCACAGAATGACTTGCTCAGTGAACAAGGGTGTGTGATTGGTTAGCCCTGTAGGCAACTAAGCAACACACAGCCCCTCTCTCACATGCGCACTCCTGCCATGCAGTCTGAGGAGTGAGAGAATTGGAAGGACAAAACAGAAAACTTGCAGTAAAAGAAAAACTTAACAAAACAAAACTTCAATAAGTGATGTAAAAGCTATTGCTCAACACTAGCAGATGAATGTCCAGCCAGTCACCGAGCGATGGCAATTTTGGAACAACTCCCTTTCTACCACTGCCTTCCCAGTTTTATTGCTGAGCGCAACATCTTATGGAAAAAATATCTCTTTGGTCAGTTTGGGTCAGCTGTCTCAATTTCTTGCACACACTCAGCTTAATTGCTGGGGGAGCAGAATGAGAAGCAGACAAGGCCTTGACACTGTGGAAGAACTGTTCTGCAATTGAAAAAGCATCATTATGTTTTGGTTAGAAAAACATAGTACCATGAGGGCTGTTGTAGAGAAAAATAACTCAATTGCAGGCAAAACCAGCATGGAGGGAGTATTGCTTGTTTTTTTCAGTTTGAGCAAGGCTTTTAACGTTGTCTCACATAAAATTCCAATAGTTAAATTGATACAGTGTGGGTGAAATAAATGGACAGTGAGGTAGACTGAAAACTGCTTTAACTTCTCGGCTCAAATGACTGTGATCAGTGGCATGAAATCCAGCAGGAGACCAGTCATTACTGATGTGTCCCAGGGACCAATACTGTGTCCAACAGTGTTTAACATCTACATTAATGACCTAGATATGCCAAAGTGCACTGGCAACAAGTTTGCAGGCACTACAAAAATCAGAGTAGTGAGTGATACACCAAACAAGCAGGTTACCATTCAGAGGGATCTGAATGGAGTGAAGAGATGCACTGACATGACTCTCATAAAGTTAGACAATAGGAAATTGCCTGTCCTTGGAGAAGAATAACGCCTTGCACCAATATAGGCTGGAGACAAACTGCATGGAAAGCATCTTCACAGATGATCTCCAGGTGGACACCAAGATGCTCATGAGGCATCTATGTGTCTCTGCAGAAAAGAGTTCCAATAGCTTTCTGGACTGCATTGCCAGTGGGCTGAGGGAGATGTTCCTTTCCTTCTACCCAGCACTGGTGGGACACAGTTGGAATATGGGGTCTAATTCTGGCCTGACCAGTAGAAGCAAAACATGGACATACTATGGTGGATCCAGAAAGGGTTGTAAAGATGAACAAGAGCTTGAAATATCTTTTATATGAGGGAAGGTGGAAGGAGTTTAGTCTGTTCAGCTCGGAGAAGGATCTGAGGACAGAGGGAATCATGGATATTATGTGTTTAAATACCTGATGAGCAAAGGCGCTACAAAGATGTCATATATATTCAAGATCCAACTGCATGATTTCTTCTAACCACAGCGATCTCCTGAAATAGAGTAGATGCATTTTCCATTGTTATGTAAAAGCTTTTTTTTGTTGTTATGGTTATAACTATCCAAAACTCTTAAAAAATATTTCCTTTTCTTTATAATTCTGGAAATTAATTAAATATTTTTTCTTTTTCTGTTTTTTTCTCCACAAAATAAACAAATGGTGTTTCAATAAGCATTTTTATAAAGATCAATCATCTGTCTGAATTAACCTGATATAATATGACATTCTACCTGAAAAATTTCAGTTTAAATGCACTATGGATAAGGAAAAAGTAGTCATCATTATTGTCCTTCTCTCAAAAGAATTCATCTAATCCTAAAACCTTTAGCTACTGTATTTTTCATATAAAAGACATAATGAAAACTTATGAACTCTGTTTCCCTGTAACAACTTGGACCATAAGATGACTCTCTTATGTTGCAAAAGAACTAATTCTTTTTGTTTTCTTTTTTTTGTTATAAGTTAAAATGAGTGTGCTAGTAATTCAAAGGTATTACAAGAATGCACAAGCTAGGTTATCAATTTCAAAGAAATTTATTTTGTTGACCAAAATTATTAAAGAGTTGATTAAAAGAAAAAAAAAGAAATGACAAATTCAGTGATATCACAAAAAATATATAACATCCAACAGATACAGTATCAGGAATATTAAGGCATTGTAAGAAAGCCTGGAGGTAGGTATTTTAACCTGAATTTCGAGGCAGTGCAGCTCTGTCCAACAGGCAAAATATTTGCTCTTCAAAGGTAATTGTATTAAAGCTTTAGAAATAATTTATCTCTGGAAGAGATGGTTTAACATTCTGCATGAACTTGCAATTTGCATCAGAGATGAAAAATCATTCCAAGCTTCCACTTAATTTGGTGATGGAATTTTAACAAGAGCTTCCCAGATTTCCCCTCAGGCACATCATTGCTGCAGTTCTGTATATTTTGAAGGACATTGGGAAGATGCCTGCTGCTGGAGTATGATGCAGTATACTACATTTCATTTGTAGCACAGCAAGATGGAATTTCCCAGGGGCCCTTCAAGGGAGGTATCATATAGAAGATATACATGCAGAAATGCAAGTATTGCAGCAAACCCTTTGTTCTCCTTTTGTTCCTAGATGATTAAAACTATCAATTTAATGTTCAGTTTCTGCATTTAATTTATTATGCCTAACAGGTAGATATTTAAAGCAAAAATACATTACTTTAGCAATGTCTTCTGGACTTGAAATATTATAGGTGCATGGAAACCCCCTTGATATGTATGTTGAAAATTATTGGCTAGATTTAAATACGAAAAAAAATTGTTCACTGGAGATCATTAAAATTTTTTTAAAATATTAATGTTGAAATAATAATTTTCCAAAATAGACCTACATCATGTGCTTATTGTAAAGACTGGTGTTGTATTTGCCCTATTTAGTGAATGGTATAAAGCTAAATACTCTGTAAGGAAACAGAGAGCAAATTAAATTACCTCCTCCTTCCCAGGCAAGTTCAAGCTTGCAGCAACAGTTTGGTAAATTCTAGCTCGGAAAAATTATAGCCATGAAAATGCAACATTTGGTATCTTTTGATTCTCTTCAAATCCTGTTGTGTTTGATTTGCAAAAGCTGTATTTTCCCAAGGAATACTAATTATTAAGGAAATAATTAATGTTAATTAAGGAATAATTAAAGAAAAAAATCAGTATCTGCTTTTTTCCTTTAATTGAAGATTTTATTTCAATTTTCCCTATTGCAATATCAAACACAGGCAATCACAATTAAACACACAAAAAAATTGCACTGACATAAAAAGTTATCAATATGGTGGTGTAAAGACCTGGTTTAATTCCCCCCACTCCTCTACACTTGAAAATAATTTGCAAATTTATTATTATGGCTTCTCAAAAGGAGTTTTTAAACAGCTAAATATGCACAAGGTTGGTCATTGATGTTAATGAAAAACAGAAGTCAGTCATAGAATGGTGAGATAATTTCTATTGAATTAACCATGTGAAACTACAACCTGTTGAATGGAAGGAGATGGATAAATGCATAAATACATGAACTCTGTGCATGCACCAAGCTACTCAGGGCAGAGCTACTGATGAGTCAGAAGGCACACCATTGTGAGCTGCACTAAGGTGTTTCCCATATACACACAGTTCAGACAGCTCAGAATGATAATGTGGGCAGATGATCTTGATTTTTCCTGCATCTATTCTTGTAGATGTATGCTGTAAGACAGTCAGACTTGTTTAGGTCTAAGAAATTAAGACAAAGCTGGAAGAGGATGCTCAGGTCCTATTGGCCTCCCTTATTTTCCCATACTTTGTCTTCAAAGATAATAAAAAAAATAAAAATAGAAACTTCACAGTTTTATGGTGAGAAGAAGAAGAAAAAAGATAAAATAATACAAGATACATTTTATATTTTTTGTAGAGTACAGGGAAGAAAAAAGGAGGAATGCTCAGTTTTTCTTGTTCCTATTTCATTGAGCTTCTGGATTCCAGGCTTTATTTGTCTCTGAAGGAAGTAAAAAAATTACTTTGAAAATCCCTGGAAAACACTGAGAAGGAATGGAAGATTTTTTTGAAAATCAGACAATATCTCAACTGAGAACACTGCAATTTCAACTGATCCTAAAAAAGAAAGACTGAAGCCCTACTCCTTTTTTAAGACACTTAATTTCATTCGCGAAAAGGCTATACTATAAAACCAAAATTCATGTGCAAGGAAAAGTCAACAATACACTATGCTTACAGGCAGAACTTCTTTGTGTAAGACATACAGTCTAAGTTCTCATTTAGTTTCTTATTTTTCAAAGTCAAATTGTGATACTTATTTACATTGGAATTAATCTGTTATGAAGTGACTGGCTTCCTAAAGTTGTTCAAGATTAACATTGGGTTATCTCTGTCCAAGCAAGTATATTGCTCTTATGATGCTTACATGGGATCACAGAAGCTCTTATCATTCATAATTGTTTGATGGCTGTAAAAGGTTTGGTTTGGGGGGAGAAGGGGTTTACAGCTTTGCAACTAGAGACTCAGTCTGCAGTACATTTACTCTAAGGTGGGGTCTGAAACTGATTACAATGCACTGGCTGTAACAGAAGCTGCAAAAAGGCAATTCCTCATGTACTGCTTTAAAAAATATTAGTTGTCTTACTCATAGGCACAGTGTGAGTTTGTAATTTTTCGTGAAAATGAAAAGATTTTCTTTTATTTGAAGTTCTTAAAGAACCAGAAATGTCAGTAGATCAAAAACTGCATACTCTTTGTCTGACTTTTTAACTGTCAAAACCAAATGACCGAGACAACAAATTAGTCATTTGCAAGTACTACTGTAAGCCTCAATGGTCATGGACTGTACATTGTTGCAGGTTAAAAGAGAAAATGAGATCCCTGTGTCTTATTTAAGATTCCAGATTTCATCACCATTTCAGATGTTTATTTCTATTTGTACACACAAGACATAGAATAACAGGAAAAAATATGAAAAACAAGATCGAGTTCAGCCACCTTGATTCTCATGACCTTGGGTATGTGCCCTCATCTATGTAAGCATTTGTTATTATATGTAATCTATCCTACAGACTAGACAGTCATTTTAAAAGCAGAGTATTCAAATAATTTGGCTCTGTGTCTTATTATCCTTCTTCCTACTTGGGAATCTAAGAGAATCCAAAAGTATTTGCAAGGCTGTCACCCTTTTCTTCAAAAAAGGAGAAAAATCCTAACAGAAAAATATTAAAAATGAAACAGCCTAGTAGAAAAAAATAGGTTAAATGATAATGAAGCTGTTTGCATCTCATTCACACAGTTATATGTCATATAAAAATGCTATTATTGTTAACAATATTGTATTGGGTTTGTGTGGCAAGGTTTCAGTAGTGGGGGACTACAAGTGTGACTTCTGTAAGAAACTGCTAGAAGCTTCCCATGTCCCACAGAGCCAATGCCAAACAGCTTCAAGATGGTGGTAGTACCCCTGGCATAACAGATTCAAAAATGCAGAAGAAGTCACTGTGCAGGAGTTTGAGAGTATGAGAAAGAAACAACCCTGCAGACGTCAAGGTCACTGCATAAGGAGAGGCAGGATGTGCTCCAGGTACTGAAGCTGAGATTCTCGTGCAGCCTGTGGTGAAGATCATAGTGAGGCAAGCTGCCCCACTGCAGCCCACAGACATCCATAGGGAAGTAGATATCCACCTGTAGTCCATGGAGGACCCAAGACCAGAGCAGGTAGATACTCGAAGGCGGCTGTGACCCATGGGAAGTCCATGCTGGAGCAGGCTCCTGGAAGAACGTGTGGCCTTGTGGGAAGAGGACCCCATGCGGTAGAAGGTTTTCTGGCAGGACTTGTGACACTGTAGGGTGACCATGCTGGTGGAGTCTATTCCTGAAGGACTGAAACCTGTGGAAGGGATCCACACTGGACTAGTTTGTAAAGAACTGTATCCCGTGGACAGAACTCATGTTGGAGAAATTCATGGAGGACTGTCTCCTACGAAAGGGACCATCACGTGAAGCAGGGAAAGTGTGAGGAGCTCTAGTCCTGCAGAGGAAGGACTAGCACAGCAGAGCAGCACAGACAATGTGTGATGAACTGACTGCAGGGCCCACTGCCCATCCCCATTCTCCCTTTGGGGAGAAGGGAGAGGAAATCAGGAGTGAAGTTGAAACCAAGAAGAAGTGGGGGTTGGGGGAAAGGTGTTTTTCTGATTTGTTTTTTATTTCTCATTATCCTACTTGATTGGTAATAAATTGAACTAATTTCTCTGAGTTAAGTCTTTAAGTTTGTTTGTGATGGTAATTGGTGAGTGATCTCTCCCTCCCCTTACCTCAAACCATTAGCTTTTAGCTTTTTTTTCTCTCTCCTGTCCTGTTGAGGAGTAAGTGTTAGAGTGGCTTTGGCAGGCAGCTGACCTCCAAATAGGGTCAACCCACCACTGACAGAAAGTGTTTTCAGTGGAGACTGTATGCAATCCAAGTCACAACCTAGACTTAACAATTATCAAAGATCTTGAGTTGATTAACAAATAATCTCCTGTCCCCTTGCTCCTTTATTTACAAGTTCTCTGTTCTCTCAGAGTAATTGTTTCCACTTTTGAGTTCTTCTATTGCCAGGATCTTTATTTGTTGCAGTGATTATACTACTATTTTTAATCATACAGCTAGCAAATATTTATGATGTTCTAGTTAAAGAGGTTCAATTTCCATCTAATAATAAAGATAGAATTTCTCTTACACCCAATATTTGTAATTTCCAGATCTCAGACAGGGTTAGTCTAAAAGAAAGGAGTTAAAGACCTTTCCTTGTTTGGAAATGATTTTGCACACTTCCTGCTGCTCTCTTTTAGGCCATCAGACTACTTCATAAAAGTTGGGGGAACTGTATCCCACTATAGTTACTTTAAAGTTTAGAGATACAGCTAACTCTAGACATTTCTGACAAGTTTTAAAGGCTATAGAAGACAAATGAAACTCAGGGGTTTATATTTTCAAACAGTTTTTGAAATATCATTCAATATTTTAAGTAAGTTGGAAAAATATATTTTGAATAGTTGCCAGTTTGATCATTTAATCCCTAAATCTAGGATCAAAGTACTCAACCCAATCAGGTTTCCTTTGCCTAGTGCCAAAGTCACTTCAGATATGTATTAGACACTTTAAAAGAAATTTGACATGAAAAATGTGAAGACAGGAATGTATAAATCTGTTTGCAGTAGGTTAAATCCATCCAGTGGGGTTTCTATTATCTCATTCCAATAAATTACCCTCCCCCAGCCCCCAATGCCAACTGAATAGTCTACTTTCAAAGTTAATGCCATTCCCACAGAAAATATAGTATGGATTAAACTGGAAACCCTTCATGTAACTAATGACTCGGCTTTATTATCACAGGCAGTCAACAGACTGTGGTCTTATTTAAGTGTTCTTGGTTTTCTTGCATAACAGCCATAGTGTGATGAAAGCAGGCTCTATGATAGTTATTACACATTCTTTTCTGGTTTGGTTGCTAATATCAGGAGAAAATTTGGGCACTATCACTTCTGTAGATAACCGGGGTTAGGAAATGCAGAAGCAGTTAAAACTGTATGTCAGGGCTTTGTGCCTTGAACAGCTATTATTTATTCCTTCTATTACAGTGACTCAGAAGTAGAAATTGGAATCCTGGCTATAGTGCTTTAAGCAATGTACAAGCACTTAGAGAGTTTCTTCCTAAGTCAAAATGTTAATCTCTAACAATTCTTATGAGGTAATGGTGACCATTAATAGAGGTCCCAAATGAGGTTATAGATTTCTTTGGGGTAGGTGCTGTGGCAAAAGCCTTAAACAAAACCCAGAAAAATCAGGAAATGCTAATGCCCACATATTGAAAATCCTTATTCTAACTGTTCAAATTAGTTTTATGATAGTCATAATCGTAATGAAGCAGAAATTCCTGGGTGAAATTAATGCTATGACAGCCAGAATTAAATTTTGCTCTTATGTTTCTAGAGTAGAAATATATGCAATTAAACCTACAAAGAATAAGCTTATTCTGGAAATAGACCGAGGTTTACACACTTGAAAAGAGATGAAGTCAGAAAGTTCAAATAAATTCGATTTATTTCCCTGTGCCCTCATCCCCAAGTTGCTGTTAAAGCTACGGACAGTCTATGTAATTATCCCAAAATGGGAGTGACATTAGCTAAACTTTGGCACAACTACATCCATTTTGGCAAGATATATTGATATGGTCTGCACTAGACCACATTTAAACATCTAAATGGATATGAAGAAAAATGCTTACAGTAAAATCCCACACAGTGAGTGGAAAGAGGAATATTTTTGCAAGAGCCTCAGTTGCAGGCATGTGAATAGCCTTTTCCCTTTCAGTGGCAAGACAAATAAAGCCAAGGAAACCAGACTTATTTGGTCCAATTACTGGAAAATCATCAATTAAGCAAGACTCAGACTGTTTTTTAGATACAATACTCGTACTTATGCAGTACAATAATGAAACAGGTTTGAAATATTAATGATCAGTCCATTAAAAATATATAAACTTTGCATGTATAGCATTTTTCTCAGAATCTTAGATTCAGATGCAGCCTTAATTAAATAGCTTCACTCTGAGGCATCTTTTTCCAGAAGACATTTTTCACAAACATTGACAGCAGTCATCCCAAGGCCTCTAAATATTGATTGTTTCTCTAATGTCATTGTCTTGGGAGGGGAGGAGCTGTGTGAGTGTAAGCCTTTAAAAATACTGAAGGTGACTTAAACACAGCATTGATTTAGCAGACATCAAAGGTTTATTTTTTTTGGACTGCCTTTTACAACACTTTTCAAATTTTCAGTAGACACATAGTATTTAAATCTAAAAAAATCTAAACAAATCTAGAACTGTCCTTCTCCTTTGCTTATACACAAAGTGATATTTATATGATAAATTTAAAAGAGAAACTAGAGAATTGTACTGATGGTATGGAAAAAGGAATAAGAATTCACCCTTGCACTACTGAATTCCACAACAGATAACTGGAGCCTTGTTTAGTTCATGATTAAAGGTTAGGGTCAATAATATCATGGGGTCTAAAAGAGTTGGTAGCTGTTATATACTCTCCATATTTCATGAAATTATAGGTAAGCATTATTTATCTAGTCAGAAAAATGGTATTCTGAAAACTTGTTAGACTTGCATCTCATTTGTATTTCTCATCTCACCCTCTTTCAAATTCAGCTTTCTGAATTGATGTTTCATAATGGAATATAGTATCATGCACATCCAAGGGAGGGTTCCATGAGACTGTATTAGGTCATGATATGATTGTGATGTTGAAAGTTGACTTTTTTTCATTGAAGAAACAGTTGATATGCTCTCTGATTAAGTCAGAATTGAAAATAGGATAAAGGCAGAACATCCTCTGCTGAGGTAAACTTCAATTTGTCCATTGCCATGAAAGATCAATTCCCTCTCCTCATGTGCTTTAGCACATTCTCAGTCTCTTCAGGTAATAAAAAATATGCAGTTAGACCTGCAAGATTGTTTTCTTATTAGGTAAAGAGTTGTTTTTCTCCTTCTATATTAAATTTTTAATGAATAAAGAAACTTAAATAAAGATTTTGTTTGTTGGGTTTTTTTGTTTGGTTGATTTTTTTTTTACAAGTGAAATAATGGGATTAAATAAACTTTAATTCTATTTTTAAGTAAATTTAAGAAGAACTGAGAAAACACCTGTAATTTGGTGAAGATACTGGTTATGCTACCTCTGTACATTATGGAACTTGCTCACACATGCAGATAAGCACAGCATGTCTATGAAGATTTTACAAGAGAAGAAAACTTGAAAATATCAAGATTGCAGTCTAATCTGAGAGGAAGACAGTTCCCAGATATACCTATTTTTTTCAGAACAGGATCGTGAGGAGACTAACTTTTCTAGAAATATGCATGCTGTATAGAACTATGATGGTTAAAAGAAAAGTAGATGCTGTTTGTATATGAGTCTCTTGCCTGATACTTAAGGAGACATTGAGGAAAGTTATGTCTCCTCTCTCACTAGAGATATTTCTGTGCTACTCTGTCTTCAAAATAAAATATGGGGAAATCATGTGGATAGTGCGCTAGTGTACATGTCTCTAATACAAAGACTGTTTCTTTGATTTCAACCATATTTGATCTAATGAATTGTCGCATATCTCCTCTTCTTCACAGGTGGACAAGATCTGCTAGTAAGGCAAGCCAAAGATTTTAGCTAGAAGACATGGATGAATTTCACTATGAATTTCACTGATTCTAAAAATCATTTCAGTTACAATTTTAACAATTTTAACAACTTCAATAGCAAATTAAAGAACAGAAATATCAAGATAATAATGAAAATTCAGGTAAAAGTTGCAATATTTTGCAACACTTGTGTTTCATAAATCACTGTTCACTTTAGTGATGTCAGTAAAATAATAATATCATCCAAACGAAACATTAAAATCGAGAAAATGGAGAACTTTCTTTGCACTAGACACTGTAAATAAAGTACATTCTAATTTTGGTTGGGGTTTTTTTGTTGTGTTTTTTTTGTTTGTTGTTTTTAGTTAAGTGGTTATTTTGTTCCTTTTGCAGACATTTTCCATTTAAAAAAAATAATAAAAAACCTTAAGAAGTGAAATCATTGAATTCTTTCGTACTAGATGCAAATATTTGTTCCCTTTTAATACCAAAACCAGTTATTTTACTCTTTTTCCAACAATAAGGAGCAAAAATATAATTATTTAATTTTGTCAAATTCTAAAGACTAATGGATAGTAACTACACAGTTGAGACATGTCTAAATTTTGTGTTTTAAAATAAGAAATGAATCTCCAATTGCTCAAGAGCTGCTTTATGAATAATATTCTTATTGAAATGAGTGCAATGAAGCAAGAAGTTTGAATGCTTGCATATCAAAGACTGGTTTGGCTATTTGCATTATTAATGTCACCCGCAAACTGCATTCCTAACAAGCAGTTACATGACTTAAGATGAATATTACTTGCATTAAAGTAAAAAAGGCTGTTACTGCCGAAATGAAATTCATGGACTATATTTCCCGCTCCTGTATCTGCTAACGTACTATTCATTTCATTGCACAGGAGATTATATTTTAAAAAGATTTTCAGGTTTATTTTAAGAAACAAGAACCACTTACTATTCTTTTTGTTTAGGAAGTATTCCAGAGGTAAATACCAATAGCACAAACTTTTAGAATATTGCCCTATGAGAGGGTGTCTCAGTGTCATTTAGATTAAGGTGTAGTTTCTATTGTTTTGGTACCACTTGATATTTCTTCGCATCAAGATGCTTACTAAATGAATGATATCACTCAGCTTTTTTTCAATTATATTACATTTTATATGTTAATAAATATGAGAATAAGGGAACCTTTCCTCAGACATTTCTGTTCTCCTCAAAAAAGGCAAATGATGTGAAAAATCTATGTCCTTCTATTTTATTTTTTTTTCCTTGAATGGCTTGTTTTTTCTGAATTCCTACACTAAAACTCGAAGATCTTCTCATCTCTCCTATCTTCTCTTAGTCATCATTTAGACAACAGTGTGTTTTCTGTGCTTGAATTAATGCATAGACACACTTAGGCTAATCAAAGTAGTACTTCGACCCTTAAACAGAAGATATTATAGGTGAACAATTGGTCATAGTAGGGCTTTTTTTGGATTACCATGAGACTCTACTTTATGCTTTGGAATACTAGATGATGATATTAGGTTACCCCATGAGTAAGCAAAGAAATAGAAATTAAGGGAAAATAAATCAGGGAGAGGACTACAGGAAAGAATCTCACCAGCGATGAGAAAGTGGGGTGAGAGGGATCTGTGTCAAGCATCTGGACACATATCCACACAGACCGGGAAGAAAACAGATCTCACTGCAGGCCTCCATTTCAGAAAGAAAGATACTAAGCCAGGTTCTTCTCAGAGTAACACAGTAGAAGGAGGAGAGACAACGGTCATAGTTGTGACAAGGGAAATTGTGATATGTGCATAAGTAATCAAAAGGGAAAAGACCCCACTAAGCACAGTTTACCTAGAGGTTTTCAGAACTGAACAAGGCATGGCTTTAAGCAACCTTGTGTAACTCCAGCATATCCATGTTCCAAGCAGGATTTGGTCAGGATGGTTTACAGAGGCTTCTTCCAATATTAAGTTTTCTGTGAGACTCAGTAGAAAATAAATAAATTTTCTCTTTCTGAAGTTTTTGTGCTTAATTTATTTAATTTATGGCTGTTATTAGAACATAGAGCATTTTATTATTGCTAGAAGGAGTATACTTTTGTAACTGTTTCTTCAAAAAATTTGAAATATCTAATCTATAAATATTTGAAGTATTATTTATTTAATAGTTGCAGCTAGAAGTATATATAAAAAGGGGCTGTTTAGGTTACATGAATGATATAGTCACAAATGGAATGTAAAAAATTCTACTAATAGGACAATTTCCTTTGATATTGACTACCAACATCAGTAAAATTATGCACAGCTAATGTTGGGCTTTATCACTATTGACCTCTTTGACAATTTAGTGCTTCAGTTTGCTTAAAAATTAATTGCTATGGGATTCCTTAAGTCTTTATCTTCACATAACCATAAATCCTTTTTCCTGGGTTGCTTAGTAACTTTTTGTCCTCAGCTGGCTTTTGTATTTCTATAGAAAAGGGTCAAATATTTTTAGCCATAACTTCTCTCACATTTTATTCCTTCTAATCTATCCTTAATTGCTCTTTATAAAAGTCCGGTAAGGGTTCAGAGTGCAGTTAATAGATATTATGCATTTAGCATAATTTCGCTGTATTTAATTGTGAAGTCCTGCGAAGACAGATTTTACTCTTAATATTTTTTTAATTTGCATTCATATTCCAGAAAAAAAAATTGTAAGAAAAAAAGAGAGTTCTTTTTTGATAAGTGACTAATTTTCCTGTTATAGTTTCTTTTTAAGTAAATAAAGTAAAAACACAACATTAGTTATTTATCCCACAATATGCAACATCAGGGTATTCCAAAATAGGTATTCATTTTGTGTCGTTGGTTTAATCTTCCTAAAGTGACTTTATTAGTTCACCCAATAATTATTTTCAGAGGTTGGTCCACAAATATATATTAAATTTATGTCTGAAGGACAATGGTTGTGAATCCTCTTTCAACAGGCCTTATCTTTTTCTCTTCTGCAGGAAAAAGAAATACAGATTAATTTTAATAGAAATAGAGTATATATATGCTAATTTAACTAAAATCTAATCCTGTGTCAGTTGTAAAGTAAAGCAAGCAATTAAAAATACAAATACAATAGAGGGATATGAGATGCTAAGAGGCAAATTAAATATCAATTAAAAATTATGTAAAATGGATTTTGTATAAAGAAAAAAAATTTATGAAGTGGAAACCAGGGTTGGCAGAGCTAAATAGGAAGATTTTTTTTAAAAGTCTTTTAGAAGTAAATATATCTTAATGCCTCCAAACAGGACAAGACCATTACTAGGTGGACACTAATAGAAGGAAGGAAGGAAGTAAAGAGAGAAAGAGAGAAAGAAAGGAAGTATGAAAAAAAGAGAAAGAAAGAAAGAAAGAAAAAGAAAGAAAGAGAGAGGAAGAAAGTGAAGTCAAAACGGAAGGTGGAGTAGAGGAAGGGGAAACTAAGGCAAACTGATGCAAGGTAAGGCAAAAGCAAGAAGAAACAATTCCATAAGCATTTTTCTTCAATATTTCTAAATCGGTAATATGTGTTATGTCAAATCAAGTAATTCTGAATTGATAATTATTCAGGAAGATGTTAGGGAAAATCCAAAAAAAAAATAATGAAACCATACAAAATAAGAATTTTACTAATGCAGGTTGCAGGAATTAGTAGAAAACTTCCTTTTTAGAAGATTCACTGGTGATTTTGGGGTGTTGATATTCTTGCTGATACAATGCACTCATCCAAGTATTTCCAGGCAAACAAAAACATCCTGAGTCATATAAACAACAACAACAACAAATTACTAAAATAAATACTGGTATCCACTTTTCCTACCACTGTCAAAAGAGAAATTAATATTTCCAGAAGTAAAGCCCCCTGTATCAAAATTCACCTTGCATAGATGAAACTAGCAATAACGTATTCTTTCTGGAGATAATTGTATGATGTCAGAAAAAGGTCTGTGAAACTAAAATTTGAATAATCTGTTACAACATGACACCAGACAGAGCTAATAGCAGCAGATTTATAAACCACCAAAGGAGGTATTAGCAGTGGTATAATACTGCAAAATACTAAATATGGAAGATTTTTACTGATCCAGTATTTTTTGTCTTTCTCAGCTACTTCTATTTTACCTTTGCATTGCGTAGAAATGTAAAATAAATTCCCTTTGTGTTAGGTTTTCCCCAGTCTTTCATACTTTTGTACTTATAGATTAGATTACTGAAATGGAAGGTGAGTGTACCAAACAGATGCTAGGTTGGCAGGTCAGCAAGGAACATTAACACAGAAATTGATTAAGCCAGGAAGAGAAAACATCACACTTTGATAAGCACACAGGCTGTTTCTGCTAGTTCATTAAGAACTCAGAGCATGCTATGAGTTCAATTTGTACCTCATGTCCCCACTGAACTTTACAATGCATCACAGCAGCTCATACAGATCACTTTCCAGAATTTAGGTAGAAAGCATATGCTCTGAGTGGAGAGGAGTGAAGAAATACTTCTCTTAATGTCTGACAAAAATGGTGCAGAGCACTGCATAGATGAAAGACACATGATCTGTGACCACTGTGAAATTCTTATGAATTTTAATAACTGCCATGTGTGCTCTGAAGTATATGACATTTTTAGCTGCTAATGTGTCAGCTATTTTTCAGATGAGAAAGTTATAGCTGACACTTGCAGAAAGCGTAGACTTTAAATTTAGGCTGTTCACAAAAGAAAAAACAAACAAACAAACAAAAAACAACCAAAAACCCCCCAAACCCCAAAACACTGTGAAGAAAACCCATTTACCTCCAGAACTACCTAAAGTTTTATGAGTTCCAACTTTAAGAGTTATAATTGGGCTGTCATTTTGGGGTGAATAACTTGTTTTGCAAGTTAAATCTCATCACCTATCAGAAGGTAGATAGCACGAGAGGAAGCCTAAATCTGAACACTGGGAGGGCATGGAGGAAGACAAAGTAGGTAGAAATTCATAGAGAATCAGTTCCTTAAGCATCTAGAAAGACTGCATAAAGGTGTCTGTATGTATCTGTACAGAAAAGCCCCTAGGAAGGTTCTTGGTATAATGTCAAAAGAGGCAATGACAGATGGAGTGTTAGTTTAGCCCTTAGAAAGATACTTATTGTGTTGAAATGAATGTTTCATACACTTTACAATGAGCATCTAAGGTAGAGGGAAAAAATCTTTATTTGTTACCTTTATACATCTTATCTTTTTCTGTGATATTTAGAGAATACTTAGCAAAATTGCATATTCTGTAGGAAAATCTAGGGATTTGCAGTCCTCTCAGGTTGAGGTAAGTCAAACTAAGTTGAGAATTCAGAATTGCATTGTAACACTGTTGCTGTTGAAAGCAACATCAGGTCTTTGGTCCAGTGAATAAATCACTTGCGTATTTGATTACATTTGCTTTTTTCAGAAGGAACAAACTGATAACTGGATATATTTGAAGCAGTGCAAACTGAAAATCTTATTTCCCAAGACAATATATGTCTGTCAGTTAGGATTTCTGAAATGTTCATCACTTTATTATCTGTACACCAGGGAAACCAAAGACTGAGATTCAAGAAGCAGACATAATTTTCAGTGTTGAATTTAGGACTCTAGCTTCATCTGGTTCCTGAAGTGACTTAACATTTGCTAAAAGTGTAGAGATTTATGGACTAAACCTCAAATCCAAGAGGAATACTTGGAACCTGCACTTAAGAGTGAAATCCACATACTATACGGAATCATAGAATCATAGAATTGTTGAGGTTGGAAAAGACCTCTAAGATTATGGAGTACAACCATTAACCTAACACTGCCATGTTGACCATTAAACCATATCCACACACCTTTTGAACACTTCCAAGGATTGGGATTCCACCATCTCTGGAATGCTTGACTATGGCCCTATTCCAATGCATGACAACACTTTACATGAAGAAACTTTTCCTAATACCCAATATAAACCTCCTGTGGTGCAACTTAAGGCCAACTCCTCTCATCCTATTACTGGTTATCTGGGAGAAGAGACCAACACCCATCTCACTACAACTTCCTTTCAGGCAGTTGTAGAGAGCGTAAGATCCCCCCTGAGCCTCCTTTTCTCCAGGCTAAACAACCCCAGCTCCCTCAGCTGCTCCTCATAAGACTTGTGCTCTAGATTCTAACCCAGCTCTGTTGCCCTTCTCTGGACTTGATACAGCAGCTCAATGTCTTTCTTGAAGTGAAGGTCTCACTCAATACAGTACTCGAGGTGCAGCCGCATCAGTCCAGAGCACAGGGGGATGATCGCTGCCCTGGTCCTGCTGGCCACACTGTTTGTTGCAAATCCGGATGCCATTGGCCTTCTTGGTTTGACTAATGGTAACAGCTGAAAGAACTAGCCAAAACCTCTAAGGAACTTACATCCAAAAAAAGATTCAAAGTATAGAAGAGGAAAGATGAGAGTCAGCTGACTGAGCAGCTACTTGGAGTAGCTTTAGGCACTACGGATTTCAAGTTGCTGGTCAGAAAGATATGAGTCTCCTCTAAGTCTTCTCTCATACCTGCGAGCTCTGGGTGTGTGTCTTGTACACCTAAGGGACCTCAGGTGACATTGGGTGCTATTTTTGGCAAATAAATAATGTCCAAAAGGGTGATTGATGGCAATAAAATGGTAGAAGAACACGAAAGTTGAGTATGTACCTTTCCAAAGTACTACAATTCTAACTTCAAATTTTTCAGTATCTTCCTTATCATATGGGAGAGTTCAACTTCCCAGACATCAACAGGGAATGTGTTACTGCTGTGAAGAGCAAACCTTGAAAATTCTTTTAGGAAATAACTTCTTGTATAAGTAGTTGCCACAGCTAGAAAAGATGTCCTCCTTGGTTTGCTGTTTGTGAATAAAGACTTGTGGGAGATGTGATGGTCCTAGAATGCATTCAAAGGAGGGCAACAGAGCTGGAGAAAGAGCTTAAAGGAATGTTTTGTAAGGTGCAGCTGAGGACTTTGGGTTCGCCTAGTTTGGAGAAAAGGAGACTGAAGGGTGACCCCATTGGTCTCTATAGCTTCCAGAGGAGGGGAATCAGAGAGGCAGGTGCTTATCTCTTTTCAATGGTCGGTAAGATGCATAGGAATGGTTCAAAGCTGCACCAGGAAAGGTTAGGTTAGACAGGTATTTCTTTACTGAGAGGATACTGGATACTGGACACTGCAACAGGATTCCCAGAGAGGTATTCAATGCCCTAAGCCTGTCAGAGATTAAGGAGCATTTGCCCCTAATAATATACTTTAACTTTTGGTCAGCCTTCATGTGGACAAAAAACTGGACTAGATCGTTGTGGGTCTCTTCCAACTGAAAATATTCTATTCTGTTCTGTTCTAGTCTATATGTTAGTAGTACTACTCAAAGCATGTTTCAACACAAAAAAATAAAAAGTGTATTTTCTGACAAAGTAAAAAATTTAATTAAATGTTCCTGTAAAAAAATAAAAAAAAATTGACTCATCCCCCAGTCTGTATTCACACTGGGACTGCCCTGACCAAGGCGCATGACCTTGTATTTGGCCTTGTTGAACTTCATGAGGTTTACACGTGTCCACCCCTCAGGCTGATCATTTTGTACCATCTGCAAACTTGCTGAGGGTTTACTCAATTCTAAGGATTTTAAGTAGCACTGGTCCTAGTACAGACCCTTGAGGGACACTACTCATTTCTGGTTTCAACTTTGACACTGAGCCATCGACCACAGCTCTAGGGACACAGCCACCCAGCCGAATGCTTACCCATGTAACAGTTCATTTGCCAAACTCTTGCCCCACTTATTTTGAGGTAAGAATGTTGTGGGGCACCATATCAAAGGTCTTACAGAATGGAATGCCAAGCACTGAAACCATGACAACTAAACCATAAAACCATAAAATGAAATTATAAAACTATAAAATGATAGCTAATGGAGATAAGCAGGTAAATACAAAGGAACATATGCTACTTTTATTTTAGAATTATCTTTAATTAAAACAGCTTGTGTTTAAAAAAAACAACCTACTAAAATAATGTAAAAACTTGTTCTGCTTAAGAAAATAATTTATAAAATGATGATAAAAGCATCAAGAGAAAAGTAAAAATGTTCTCTCTATAAAGGTGATTTTTCTTTCTTTTATTATACTTCGCCACTGGTAATCTTCCAGTCTCTTGCCATAGAAACAAGGCCACTTAAAAATGCATCCTGCACATTTTAATCTGAAATTATATATACTACTAAACATTTTCACTGTAAGCTATGATTAAAATTTCAATGTGTGAATTATATAATGGATAAGACTACTTTTTGAGCTCCATCAAGAAAGAACTTTGGGGGAAAATTAATATGTTCCAGGAAAAAAATATACTAACATA
Source organism: Neopelma chrysocephalum (assembly GCF_003984885.1). Taxonomy (NCBI): domain Eukaryota; kingdom Metazoa; phylum Chordata; class Aves; order Passeriformes; family Pipridae; genus Neopelma; species Neopelma chrysocephalum. The sequence goes on along the minus strand of NW_020897694.1, from coordinate 17,908,918 downwards.
CAATTACAGATACATGCTGAACTTGAATGAAGCAATGGTCTCCATCATGTTATTTTCTAAATATAAATTTTGAAACCATAATTTATTTATTTATTATGTAAGCTGAATCGGTGTTGTTTTCTTTTTCCTCTGTAAGTAAAATAAAAATAGCTAATCAATTGCTTTCTGTGAATCTTCACTGTTTGAATCTCTCAATAAATGAGCGAAAAATTCTTCAGAGTAAAACTTTGTTGACTTCTAAGTACATTGGGCTTTCAATGAGCAAAACATTTCCTTCCTACATATTGCATCTATCTCACCAATTCACATTCTAGGTAGGAGTATTTTATCAATAATTATAAGCTTTCTCATCTCTATTCAATCTAGTTTTTTCTCTTGTATGAAGTGTTGCTCAAATTTAGATAATTTATAATTTTTGAGAGATTGTGTGAGTACATTTCCCAAGGAGTCAGTTCAGATAGCACATCTTCCATATCTCCATACATCAACTAGACTAAGTGACCTTCATTACAATATATCTCACTGTCCATTGAAGTGTTATGCAACTGTATTGAAACAAAACTGTTATGTGATTGTAGAATTATGTGCAGATTGGTTGTTATTGAACCTAGCACACCAAACAGTAGGATATTTGTGTAGATATGATACTGCTTTATGTAAGACAGACATGGTATCAGAATATTTGTAATAATTATAGATGCCAAAAGCATCTCAACGAAACAGTTTTAAGAATGCTGTTCAGTAATATGTAGAAAAATTGATTTTCACAAACAACTCTTTAAATGAATTTCAAAAGAAAACCAAAATATCCTATGACCCAGTGAGTCACTTAAACTTCATAGATATATTGTTTCAACACAGCAGAAACTAGTTTCTGTTCATAGCAACAGTTAGTATTTATTTTTGGTAAAGTGAACTTCATTGTCCTGTCATTTCTAAAAGCCTGCCTTTGAAGACTTCTCACCATCTTTGCTTTGATCTCTCTTGTTCAGAAAAGAAATATCTTTCTTTTCCCACCATCCCAAGTTTTCATATGCAGAGCTGGCAAATGCAGAGTTTCTCTCTTTAAGAAAACTCAGAAGGTAATGCCAAAAGACATCTAGTGTAAACTCCTCATAGAAGCAGTTATAAACTTAAAAGTATATTGCTTAGGGCCTTTTCTAGTCAAGTTCTGAGTATGTCCAAAGGATGGATATTTCACAGTCTCTCTAGGAAACACAGGACAGTGTTTGACTGCTGTTAAAGAGACCCTTCTGGGTTTTTTTGTTACTGAGAATTTTCCATGTTCCAACCTGTGTCTGTTGCCTCTCATTCTTCTGTTGTGAGATTGTGAGAAAAATTTAACTGTCTCTTCTTCACATTCCTTCCTTTGGTGTTTGAAGGCATAAATAAGATCCCTCTCTTTGCTTTCCTTTTGTAAGTCTAAACAAACCAAACTTCTTCATCTTGTACAGCATGTGCTCCAAGTCCTGATATTGGTGGTTTCCTGTTGTACTTCCTCCAGTATGCTAATGTCTTTCTTGGGATGGGGAGCCCAGAGGCAGACTCGTCACTGCAATTGCAATTTCACAAGTGCTAGAAGGGAATAATATAATTCTTGCTAACTCTTCCCGTTGTGTTTCTCGCTTTCTTTAAATCAAGGGAACATTCGTGAGTCATGTAATTTGTTGTTGACCCTGGATCTCTTTCAGAAATGTGTTTTTTCAGCCAATCAATCACCATCCTGCATGATCGCATGGGATTCTTCCTTCCCTGATGAAGGACTTTGCAACTTTGCATTTATGTTTGGGGGTCTTCAGAACTTTTCTATTGGTTCATTTCTCCAGGTTGTTCAGGTCACACTGGATATCAACCACACTGGATATCAGCAGCTTCTCCCAGCTTTCTATCTTCAGCGAGCTCATTAAGGTAGCAGGCAATGTCTTCATTAAAGCTGTTAACAACGCTGCTGAATGGTACTGATCCTGTTACTTAGCCTTGAGACGTATCACTAGTAGTTGACCGCCAGCTGGTCAGTGTCTCAGTTTAAGGAAACTGAAGTGTTTTGCTAAGGAGGATGAGTTATGAGGTAGACCAAACTCCTCTCTGTCAGCAACTGTAAATCTGAAATTAAGAGGCTGCAATCGAGGAAGTATGGAAAAATGGAAGAAATAACAACTCTTTATTAAAGGATATGTGTATATTGGCAAAAACAGTAACAGAATATAAAAAACAACTAAACGGTAATCCTGTACCCAAAAGTCCCCGTCAAAAAGGAAACAGTTTAATACTTCTCTGTCCTCTAGTGCGATTCTAATCATGGTTGGCAGGGGGTGCTGTTGGATCACTAGAGGTGCTGAGCCTGCAGTGCTCGGTGTTGGTCGTCAGGGGGCACTGTTGGACTCTGGTGGTTGCCATGTGGGGGTTCCGGGTCGCAGGAGAAGCCGAAAATGGAGATTATCCCCCCCACACCAAGGAGGGGAAGGGGAAAAGGGGAAAGAAGGGTAGTTTCTTTCCCACCAAACTCACACTGTCTGCGGCTGGCTGTGGTCAGGACTCCTCTTTTTTTATCAATGAGCACAAAACTCTCCGATGAAATCTGAGCAGATTCAGGCTGGAGACAGAGCAGTGTGCAGGCAAGCTGAGGCTGGAGAGCAGCCAGATGACCAGATCCAGAGCAAAAAGGCCTCCGAGCTTTTCCAACACACACACCTTGCCTCCATTAAGGCAAAATGTGAAGTGCCACTTTCCAAAGAGAGGAGGAGAGAAAAACTCCTCCCCGCCCCCAGCCTTCGAGAAAGCTATCAGCCTGGAATGCAGGTCTGCCAGCTAGTTCTTTTGTATAGTCAATTACCCCTTCCTCCTCCTTCGTTCAACACCTTCTTTTTACAGTGGGACAAGGGAAAGGAAAATTTCTACTTGGATTTTTAGAACAAGTAAACCTATGACAGTCAGCTAGCCTTCTGAATTCTGTTTGCCACCTGTTTTATTATCCACTTCTGTCCTGCACCCAACCCAAACTCTCTTGGATGACTGAGAATATCGTTGTCATGGTTTTAGAGCCCAAAATCCAATTCCTGATTCTTAGCCCCCCTCCCACATCTCAACTCAGTGTGAGATGGGTTTCCAGACACCACACGAGACTCAAAATGGGAAAAAAGGAATATATTACAGTGACTGTACACATAAATAAATAGTATAGTACATTACATACAATCTTAACTCTATCTCTACCACGACATATAATATTTACAGTGGGCCAAATCTCTTCTCCCTTCCAAATAAAAGTCCAGGAGGGAAGAAGAAGAAAAGACCCCTTCCAGTCTCTGAGCAGCAGTTCACCAGGGCAGTAGGCTCTCTGTGTCTTTCACGAAGCAGCAGTTGTTGAATATTTGCCAATACACACGAGGGAGGCCTCCAAGCCTCTCTCGGCCCCCCGAGGCAAACGAAGGGTCTTTCTGTGGGCTGCGTTACCCCAGACAAAGGTTGCTTCACCACGGTCATGTCGACGAAGTGCAGAAGCCTTCGTGACAGTCTGGTATCTCCAGGGGAATCAAGCCCCTTTGCAGAACTTCTGTGCTCTGCCTCAAGATGGCTGCCAGCTTCTCTGAAGCTGGAGCGAGGGAAGGCCCAAGGTCATCCCCTCCACATTCCATCCGGCCATCCTGGCTCAGCTCTCAGGATACCATGAGCTTCTTAGCTCCTCTCTGCAGTTCATACTGCATTTTAGGACTCCTCTCAGGTGGAAGCCCACCACCCCCTCCTCTCTCTCGGAGAGATCTCTAGGGAGTTTGGGGAGTTTTGGTTGTTCAGTTCTTACCCTCCAAACTCTCTCTCTGCAGTGGCTTGGTTTTCTTTCTGCTGCTGCTTTCCTTTTCTTCAGACAACTCTGTGTCTGCCTTAGCTGCATGCTGGTTTCTGCTGCTTCTTCCTTTCCGGTGAGGTTTGAGAACGGTGGGTCCTTGTCTTGGTCTGGCTTATCCGGAGCTGAGGCCTACAGTGACTGCTGTTATCTGCCACATGTGAGGGGAGAGTACTGGACCGCGTCCAGCCGTCCTGCTTCTCTCAAGGGAAGTGGTGAGATCTTGCCAGTTCTTTAGTTTGTTGGTTACCGGGTTTTTAGATTGTGTAGACCTGTTTTGTTTTTTGTCCCTTTTCATCCTATTTTGTCCTTTTTTCCCTTCTCCCTTCCCCTCTTCCCTTTGGGAAGCTATTTAGGGTTTCTGGGGTTATAGATATATATAATACTCTCACTGTATATATATATGTTTTATATGTAAAATATATATTTTTGCTAGAACTTTGGCTGCTTGGTTTTTTTTTCTTCCCTCTCTGGGAAGCAGACCCTGTTGTCAAGTTTTGGAGACTTGGCAGGAAGCCAGCTCGAAACTTGCACAATCATTTAATAATGAACTGCCTGCAAGCAGGCATGATATTCACAAGCAAAAATAATTAATTGCAAACTACAGTATCTTATCCCTCTAAGTCTTGTAACAATCTAACAATGCACAAGTGTTTCAATATATCATTACACTGAATTTTGCTGTCTAAAGTGAAGACAGTATATTTTGCAAATGATGGATGAATACAGTGGCAGAAAGGTAGACAAAGGTATTGTCAGCTATCCCTTTTCAATGTCATTCAACACAAAGAACTGTGTATATAAAGGACTGTCAATTGGGTCACATGATGGTATTGCAGGACATTAAGTATAAAATTGGTGTCTTGTGTGGGTCTGTTTAATAAAAAGGGTTTATATTTCTCTCTGAAGGACTAATAAAGCTTCAAATCTTTTCTCTTTAATAAAATAATTATATGATTTCATACTGCTGATTACTGGAACCTTCATAAAAATTCCATTTTCTTCATAGTGAAAACATTTTAAATATTTTTTAATATTTTGAAATAAAGAGGAACACTGAGATTAATTCTGTAATTTGAAGTGCTACATGAAAATAACTATAGTCAATGCTGTGTTTCTTCCCACTCCACTTTTTGTACTTCCAGTTCCCTCTTTTTTTCTATATTTTCTTTCATTGACAAGTACTGAAGGTGGGTTGTCAGATTGGAATTACCTGGCTCCTACATTTTTAATTTTTAGAAGTATTGATATTGCCTGAATCACAGGTCATTACTTACTTTGTTCTTTTTAGACTCTACTAACTCGTTGCATCATTTTGTCACTAGCTCCAAAGTTATGATAATAATGAGAACTGAATTAGTATTATAAACACCTCTTTCCAAGAAAGGTATTAGTGCATTATAATATTGCCATACAAAACCTGCAATGGAGAGGAAGATGATTCTAATTATCTCCATACAAGTTACTAGCAAAACTCTCATCAGCCTTCTGAATTTGGACTTAAACAGAAAAGCTGTTAAGCCCATTTTTACCTGATTACATTCTGAATAATAAGATGGAATAGATTTTGATTCCAGTGATTATTTTTAGTCATATAAACTTAATGAAGTGCACTCTGACCTACTGACCTTCTTCATGATTCCAACCAATTTCAAGCTATGAACATGAATTAAAGAGAGGTAGTAGTGATATTTGTATTTTTTTTTAAGACAGTCAGGCTCCAGACATTTTGACAGTGTAAAACAAATAAACAAACAACAAACAAAAACACCAGAAAAGAAAAACAAACAACATCTTCCTACAAAGTTTTTATATCATGGTGATATCTCATGCTTCCTTTTCAGACCTGCATCAACAGTTTTGGCAAAAAACACTATCCATATTTAGCATTCTTGTCTTCTCTTTGAAATATTATCTATGTCAACAGTGCTACTGTGTTTTTATAGCCATCATGATGATGGAGAACTAAAGGTAATATTTTACTGTATTAATCAAGAAAATGGATTGAGTTTTCTAAAGCCTACCAATCATTTGATAGAGGAAAATAACAACAACAACAGCAAGAACAACAACAAAAACAAAACAAAAAAAAAAAAGAAGAAGAAAATATTAGATTAGGGGCTGTTCAAGCATTTGATACTTGCAGTTAGCAAATCAGTTTTTACTGAAGTCTACCGTGCATTCTTTGACACTTGATTAGCAAGGCTTTTTGCTTTTGTTTTTTTTTTTAAAGGAATGTTCTCATTAACTTTAATGAGAAGCTGATACATAAAAGAATAAAGAAAAACAAATGGTACAAAAATGTTAGAATGGAGAAGTTGTCATTAAAATATATTTATTTCTCAAACTCTTAAAGCAAATGAGTCTCCTAGAGTCAAGGCATGCACAGAACACTGTGGCTTAAGTGAATGTCCTTGGCAAAAGGATAAAATTATCTGCCTGTAAAAGAGTTGTGTTTTAAGCTGATGATGTCAGAAGTTAACCCGACCCTAATGAAGCAGGACCACAAAGAGCAATCCATGCGTTTTTGTGTTTACCTCAGAGTAAAAAGCGATTGCAGTTTGATCAACTGATTGCAGTCCTCACCTGGGAAATCTGAAATCACCACCTGTTGTTTTCTTTCGATGCCAGTACGACACACTTCAGCTGATTTCAGCAGAATATGAAACAGCATTGTAGTCCAGGGAGGGGTGGAAGCTGCTTACTGCATTGTACTCCCACTTTTTTTTTTTTTTGTGTTAAGCAGACTACTCAAAACGTGGTATCTACATTTGAATTGTGGCAGCTGAATTTCTTAAAGCAATCATCCAGCAGCATATGCAGGTACTCAGAAGTTCCATAGAGATTCCTAATATTGAAAAAGTACCAGAAAAATTATTATTATCCTGTTAATATCTGTAATTACATTCATATATATATGTGTGTGTGTGCATACTTCTATGACTCTACTCACTTCCTACAAAAAGCATGCTTTCTCATGATAGACCTTCTCTCCAAGGTGATTCTTTTCTATCTTGTACCTCATATCAACCTCTGCATTTGCAACTAAATACAACAAATAATTTCTATTTTATTTGGCATTTTAGTATTGTTTCTTTCTTTTTTTTTACCTTACAGAATGTTATTTAAGTGTTATTCTGTGGAAATACTTTTATTTAGCAAGAAATTTTAGGATTATAATTTTTTTTATTTTACATGTTTGCAGTACTAAATGAGAAGCAGAAAAATAACAGATTTTTCTTTTATAGAGAAAGGGCTCTTAAGCAATAAAACATCATGGAATTGACCATGATAATATTACATGGGTTGTAAAAATAGAGCCAAATAGAGAAGTATAGCATGAAATTCATATTTTATATAAACTAAGCACTTCAAATCTGTAAAATTACACAAACTCAAACATGCATTTCTAAATAAATTATTTCATTATATAATGAAATGGAAACTAAATCCACATCATTATTCCATTTTTCCTTTTTTTTAAGATATACCTGTACAGTTTCTGTTGTCCAGTGCATTCCCAAATCTTCGTTCGTGAAGCCTAGCCATGGTGATGATGTCCAGTGCATGTTAGGAGAATATTTGCATTGATAAGTTTTAACAGTGAACAAAGTGAAGATCCCTGATACATTGTGATTTTTTGAAAAAGAAAAGAAGACTAGAGAATACAGCTGTACAAAACGGATCTTGCAGTACAATACAGCATTTACTTCACCATTCTGGTGCCATTTCAGCTTATAATATAGACACACAGTAGTAAAAGTCTTGGAGTAAAGACAAGTAAGCTAAGACAGTCCTCTTTCAACTATAGTCTATTAGCTGTATACTTCCCTTTGTAAATAATAGAATGACGTTTTAAACATTTACAGAGCCAAACATTAAAATTACAACTTCACAGTCGAGGTGACAGATGGGCTGTCTGGTCACATAGCAGAGATAAGAATAAACCAATTTCATCCAAAGCTCAGTTTAAAATAAAAACACAATCTAAAATACAATGGCAAAAATTTAAGCCGATTACACGTATAGTTTTTTATAAGCTTTATCCTGGATCTGAGGCAATCAAGTATATCTAACCACTGTAATCTAGTGGTGAATAAAGATTGATTGTGGTAAAGCAAGGTCTTTGTCAGCTTGTACTGTGTGGAATTTGCTGCATGGATGATTAATGTGCAAAAGGTCTGAGCTGAGCCTTCAGGTTTCTTGCTAGCTCTTACTGCCATCTACTGATTAAACCTATATTTTTCCTTTTTTTTTTTTTTCTGTTTGATTGTTTTTCCAACCTTCTCCAGAGATGTAAGGATCGACAGCAACAACCAAAGTCAAGTTAGAGGTAATGAGCACTATTACAAATTAGCTGTCATGCTGGTAAAGCCAGGACTAGATGGGAACGTACCTCTTGAAATGGAGAAAACTATGTCCTATGAGTTTGAGCATAATAGGTTCTTCTGAAATATCAATCACGTTAAATGGAACATTATTAAAATCTACATTTCATGTTTAAAAGCAGTCTTCACACTTGGCAAATTAATAACATTCTCATAATGTAAACTTTCCTAGAAGAGGAATAGAGACTTAAATCATAGCTTTATGTACTGCAACTAGAAATTAAAGGAATGTTTCTACATATATCAAAGCAGTGTTGAACTAAACCCTTGACTTGCATGATTAGTTCACAAACAAGAAACGTTTTTAGAGATTTTCAAATTCTGTGGAGGATATATTTTCAGAGGGTGAACACTACAGTGAGACAGAATACCCAAAAGTCATATATATCAAAAAGTAAATCAGTTTTAGCAACTATTTCTGAAGGCTCAATAGGGTGTTATGGCAGAAAAAAAGACAAAAAGGTGTTCTCTTCTTCAAGGGATATCAGCACCTTTAGCTCCTCAGGCAGCTCACCTGCAACATGTGCAAGAACTTGGCACTTCAAATCTTAAAGGATCTGCAAAAGCTTTTTTGAAGATATCTAATAGGTTCTTCCTCAAGTCTGCAAAGTAAAGCCTTCTATCTAATCATGCTGATTTCAATGGATTGGAATAATTTGAATGTATAGGTAAAATAGCACTTCCAGTGATATGGACATACCAAATAGACAAAACCTACTGTGTTTTAACACAAAACAAAGGGTGTTTTAAAAAATGGGATTTTGCAGTGTCTCTTTAGGAAAGAGGGAAAAAGCTCCAAACCAACCATACAAAACTCCAACATCTGGTATTTCCTGAAATAAAACCTCTCATAAGAAACATAGAACAGAGTAGTTATAACTCAGGCTTTGTGAAGTCCAGATATGGCCACTATTGGTCTTCTATTTTTTCCCTAGTAACCTTATGCAAAGGTTACTTAAAGTGTTTGCTACTCTTTTAGGACATTGTATGAACAATTTTTATGTAACTATTGTCCTTGGCATTGCAGGGAGAAGAAAAAAAATAAGGCAAGATAAAACTCAAAAATAGTGTGATGTAGTCAATGTTTTTTTTAATGTGCTTTAGAATCAAATACAGGATTCGTATCACTGAACTTCAGATGACTACAGCAGAACCCTACTTGCCTGATGACCACTCATTCTCGACTTTCTTTTGATGTTTATTTCCAGTTTGGTTCCAGATTTTAAGAAAGATGGATGAGAATGCTAAAAAGCATGATGGTAGTGACATGACTGAGTTAATAGAAATTATTGTTTTCAACCTCATTAGTGAACTTTTTTAAGAACGTCTCCATCTGAGCAACAATCCAGGAATTCTTTAGAAATCTCCTTCAGCCATGTGCGTAGTTCAGAAAGAATCAGCAAGACTGTTCACTAGGATACAAATAAATTAATGTTTAAGTGTTTGGTTCAGGTTTTTGTTGTTTGTTTGTTTTAAAGTTGTGAAATTACATCATATATTTTCTCCTTTCTCATGATTCCTGGATAATCTGTTAACAAAAAATATCTTCTTCTTCCTATGACGTCTTTTTTGTCCTCTGCAGTAACATCACTCTTATCACTCATTGTTTGACAAACAGTGGTAGTCACTGCAGCGCCTGTTCTAGGAATTCATTCCAAAATCATGTGTGCCAGGATAGGCACATAACTACACCATATTTAAACAAACTTTACATTCAAAGTAGCATTGAGAAACCTTTTTAAATTTTCTGGTTAAAGCTGAATGTCTAGCTTCTTTACTAAAGCCCCTAGAGGAAAACGTTAAATTTTATCATATGCTCCCTTCAGCCTTGAAGATGCATTGAGCATAATAATCACTTTAAAATGCAGTAAGACTACTGATTTTTCTCTTACTGAGTTAAAAGTCCTTAAATTATTTATAATGGAAATGCTGATACCATCTCAAATACAGTGGCATAAACATGCTGCTCCAAAATTATGATCCTACTAACTTGTTAAACACAATACATTTGGCTAAGTTGTAAACTACTTTAGTTTTTAAGCACACAGGTTACAATATTATTGAGGTATTATTATTCTTACACTTTATAGGCAAGCTAGTTGCATTTTGTGTGCACAAGTAGTAGGATGAAACTTTCCAAATTGGATGTATGTCTCTGACAGACCAAAGCAAAACACATTTTGCTTGTATCAACTGCATCAGAACTGGAAATTCTTAGAAAAATATTCCTTTTGGTACTACTGGTGGTGGGTTTATTCACCGTCTTAATTACATATGCTAAAAACTAAGAGTGACACACAAATGGAAGAGGAAAAAAATGGGTAGAAGTGTCTTTAAAGTTTTTAAACGTAGACAAAAACTTGCGAGGGAAAATTATCCAGACCATCTACACCAAATGCCCACTGAGTTGCTTGCTAACACCTTCCTCTAGGACAACAGCAGGAGAAAATGAGACAGACGAGAAGAAAAAACTAATGATTTGAGATGGGTTGAAATCGGGAAATCACCAATTTGACATTCCAATCAAAATAGACTCTACCTGTGGAAAATTAATGTAATTTATTACCAATTAAAATGAAAATTTAATTACTAATTTGGGTCATAAAAACAAACAAAAAAAGACAAAATTAAAACACCTTTCCTGCACTCTTTCCTAATCTCGGCTTCATTCCTTCACTTCTGAATCTTCTATCCTCACCTTGAGCATTGCAGGGGGATAAGGAATGGGCATTGCAGTCAGTCCATAACAGCTCCTCTCTGTTGCTCCTTCCTCCTCACACTTTTCAGCTACTGCAATGTGGGTTCTCCATGAGCTGCAGTCCTTCAGGAAAAAATATCTGCTTCATAGTGGGTTCTCAGACATGCTGCAGATCTTGTCAGGAAAAAAATCTGCTCTAGCTCAAGGCCCTACATGGGCTGTACTAATTATCTCCTGTGTCATGGAGCACTGCCTCCTTCTTGGCCTTTGATCTTGGTGTTCCCTCTGCCACACCTGCAGACTAAAGTCTTCCTATGAACATTAATACAACTAGTAAATAACAATTTATTATTATTATTTAGTTTAGTAAAGATGGGAATGATACCATAGGACACTCAATGACACTCAACTCTATGCTCTGCTTATACTGAAACCTTTCACTCCAGCACATAAAATAATGTCATCTCCCAGACATCTAAAAAAAAAAAAAGGAATTAAAATATTTAAAGTTACAGATTATGTCTTTGTTGTCTAATATTCAGGTTCCTAACTGATGATTATTTTTTATTATCTAGAAGACAAATTTTGCTGAATATTGTGAGGGTGAATAAATAAATTACTGTCCCTGGCTGTGAAGCCTATATCATTTCCTCGAGCTAATATCTCAAATGTAAGAATAATAAAAAAATTATATGAGCCTGCATCTCAGTCCCATCACGTCTGTAGTTGTAGTGGATAAATTCTACACAACATTGAAATGAAATGTATGATGGAGAGATTATACTTCCCATTGTGTTATCCCTGATTTATGCGTAATAGCAATAAGATTTGGTCATATTTATATAGGTCATTTTGCAGTGAGTATCTTGCAATAATGGTTTAAAAACTGAGGAACATCCAAATATTGTATACAAAGAAAATATTAGCTCATTAATTCTCTGCAGCCCTCCAGAAGTTTCATTGTGAAACTATACTCTTAAATAATTGTCTTATTAGTAACTTGTCAAAAACTAGATGTTCTTATAATTTATGTCATATAACAAGTAGATAATCCTGGTTTCATCTGGGATAGAGTTAATTTTCTTCTTAGTAGCTGGTACAGTGCTGTGTTTTGGATTTAGTATGATAATAATGCACAGAGCATGCATTTATTACTCAGATAAAGAGTACCACATACAGTCTAATAGCACATATTGCAGGTCAAAATAAGGTTTGAGAATACACTGGGAGATTCTGTAGCCTAGACAAACCTGCAGAAAATTCCGAAGCCAATTTGATGCCTCTTAGAAGAACTGGTCTTTCTATGTGGGCTGTGAGAGGAGACTGAGATCACAATTATAAGGATAATGAGAGTGTAAAGCTGGATGAGATGAATCTGTGACTACATGACTTTGCTCAAATCTCTCAGAAAGTCTGTGACTGAACTTGGATTTGGTTTAGTATCTAATATACTAATTTAGTAATAAGTAATATTTCTATAGAGTTTAGAAGTATTGAGCATTACTGAAAACAGCACTTTTTTTTTTTTCAATAGGTAAACATTGCCCCTCCTATTATGCAAAAGGAAAACTTCTAAAAAAAAGATCTATAACTACAAGGAGTTCTATCAAAGCTCAATGAAATATACACATAAATATATTTCTCTTTTTTATGCTATTTTTTGCATCATGAAATCAGTGATGCAAAAGGGAGGAAAAAGGAAAGAAAAAGAGACTTTACTCTTTCTTTTCTTTTTTTTTTCCTTTTTCTTCACTGATTTCATGATCCAAAACCAGTACAAAATAGAGAAATTTATTTTTTAGCTTTACTGCTAAAAAGTTAGACCCTTTTGTTTTCTGAAATATTTGTGTTTTAAGCTGAAAATGTTAGACAAAGCTATAGTGAAACCACCTGCTCAGTGGAAGGAGACGGAAGAGAGACTGGAAGAAATTGGAGGGAGGTAGACTGTTCAGTTAACTTTGTCACTAACAGCAAGCAATGAGGATAACTGTCAACAAAAAAGTGGGGCATAAGAGTATCGAGGTGTGTGTGGTTGTTATTGGGGGATACAATAACGAAAGGGGACCAATATCAAATATCAAAGCCAGGAATAGACAATTCTGGAAAGGATTGTGCAGTAAACTTTTGCACTGATATTGATTGAAAGCCCTGTTGGCATCTGTCGTTTTCTCACAACAGGTTTCCTTTGTCAATCATTATATTTAAAGGTCTTTAATGACAAGACTTAATCAGACTAGCAACAGCGATGTTGTGAAGAGCTTCCTACTTATAGATTATATATTGTATAACAGGATGAAAATTTCATCATCCTTGTGAATAAATGACACTAATAGGTATTTCACAGGACTGCTCTAAACAAGAAATACGTGACATGGTACTTCAAAAATTGAGCAGTGGTAGAGATTCTTTTAAAATAGCAAGCATTAAAATTAATTAGGATTATCAATTATACTCTTCTTTCCATGCAGAATATAGAAAAAGGTAATATCTACACAGTGCAGTCGCTATATTAGCAAATATATAAACCATCATGCACTAAAAAATAGTTCACAAGTAGTATTAAATATTAAAAAAGAAACTTATTTAAAATGTCTGAGTGGAAAGACTTTTCCCTTAGAAAATGTTGACTGAATTAAAATACTGTTTTACAAGAACATATCTATTTCATGAAATATGTTTATAATAAATTACTCAACTACTTTCCTTGATATAAACAAACTTTCTTTTCAATGTATCTTTTTTTTCCCACACTTTTTCTTTTCCTTTTTCCATATCAAACTCTCAGAATGAAATATTTTAACAGCATTATGCCAAAAGGTTCTGATTGATCCAGAACAAAGTATAGAATATATCTTTCTGGGCAAAATCCTGATTATCCTTCTCTCCTTCCTTCCTTTCTTCCTTCCTTCCATTCCAGAAATTAACAGAACATGAATAGAAAGAAAATCTCCAGGAACACACAAATGAGCTCTTGACTCCCTGTATTACCCTCTATGGTAAAGATTTATCCAAAAAGATGCTGTATTAAAAAAAATTTAGATACAAATATCTTTTGTTTGAAATACTAATAGTTAGCAATATTTGTCTACTAAACAGGCAAATAACAAATACATTAGCTGAAATATCAGGCCAGGTTCATTAATTATTCCAAGATTTGCGTTTATTTTTAGATAAAAATATTAAAACAAAAATTTATTTTCTATGTTGTTGAATGCAAAAATGGAAATGAATACCTTTTTTGAGTCTACAATGCTGTGAATGGATAGCAGGTTTAAACTATTTCTACATCTGTAAAGTATCATATTTCTCACTGAAATTTTAAGCAGCTGTACATCAAATAGGGACTTTGTGATAGTTGTTTGTTTGTTTGTTTTTCAAAAATTGAATACTAAACCAAGAACTGAAGCAATTTTTCCCAAGCATAGGAATTTTTAGAAAGTGTGTGGGAGATTAGCTTCCCATAGTGGAATTTCCAAGTGGCTGAGTTGCAGACCATTTTTCGTGAAGCAATTCCAGAAGCAGAACTGTTCACATGGATTAGTCATTGGAGGAGGACTATGGCCTGTACCAAAATCTAAATATATATTGGTGCAATGAACATATAGAGCAGGGGAACAAGATAAAGATCCTCTAAATCAAATTTTTACAAAAATAAATTATAAGAAAATGTGCAGGTTTTGGTAGCTTATTTTGCTTTACATATGCACTGAGTTTGGCTTGGGTAGAACTTACGTTCTTCATACTAGCTGAAAACAATGTCAATAACATAAAGATGATTTTATTACTGCTGAGCAGTGCTTACACAGAGCCAAGGCCTTTCCTGCTTCTCATATTACCCAGTCAGAGAGGAGACTTGCAGTGCACAAGAAGTTGGGAGGGAACACAGCTGGGACAGCTGACTCCAACTGACCAAAGGGATGTTCCATACCATATGGCATCATGCTCAGCGTATAAAGCTCGGGGAAGAAGAAGGAAGGGGAGACATTTGGAGTGCTGATGTTTGTCCTCCTGTCACCATTACATATGATGGAGCCCTGCTGTCCTTGAGATGACTGAACACCTGGATGCCCATGGGAAGTGGCAAATGAATTTCTTGTTTTGCTTTGCTTGTGTGTGTGCATTTTGCTTTACCTATTAAACTGTCTTTATTAAACCCATGAGTTTTCTCACTTTTATCCTTCCTATTCTCTCCCCAGTTCTACTGGGGAGGTGGGAGAAGGTGAGCGAGTGGCTACATGGGACTTAGTTGCCAGCTGAACTTAAACCACAATGGGAGGGAGAGAGAAAAAGGAGTATTAGTTGTATCAGAAGTCTCAAGTCCATCTGCTTTGCCAGATTGAATGCAGTGTATTTTAAATTTTAATATTCATGGTTAGAGAGGTAATACTTGAAATAGTGGCTCATACAGAAAATACCAAGGGAAATTTTTCAATAAGAGTGTTAGCTGATACTACTATAATAAATCAACAGAACAGTTCACTCAACACTTCATTTGTTGAGATGGAGAATCAAACACACACTTTTCCTCTTCCTGTCAGGTAGAATAAATATCCCATTTATTTCCTGGGCATTTCAAGAAGTGCCAGACACCTGTACGGTTTAGATCCAACATTAATCATTTCACCACCTGTGTGTCTTCTCATTTACAGCATCTTCCTCCTTTCAGTTCCAATCACTACTGTAATTTCCTAGAACACTAGGGAGCAAGCAGTTGCTGACAGTATTCAGTTTCTCATTTAATTAGCATAATATTTCTATTTTTAATTTATTTTTAATTTTTACTTTGCTCCATTCTTTTCACATCTCAGACAATCTGTTGTTTACACAAGAAATATTCTTTTCTAACAGGTTTATAATAAAAGGATCTTTGGGTATTTTTCTAAAGGAATTTTTATTAATATACGTTAACAATATTATGCTCCTTTTTTCTGCCCTCTGCTTTGTCTGTATAATACTACATCTAATAAATAGAACAGAAAAAAGTGAGCTCCATCCTTTTTTTTTTGCATACTAAGTAACTGTAACCTTTCTGCCAATACTTAATTGGCAGCAAGCAGGACAATGTTCATGTAGTTTGGATAGCTGTTAAAGCACTGGTTTAACACTCCACCCAAAGACATCAGAGGATTAAACTACACGTGAAGCTCAGTTTCCTCCAATTGCAAACAAAATTCAGTTATACAAGCAAACAATATTCAGTGAAGGAAAATATTACAAGGTAGACAGACAAGGTAACAAACATTTAATTCCCAAAATACATCTATCATTAACAGTCTTTTTCTTTGGTGAGGCAGTTCTGAGGCCAGCTGGTTGCTTGCTTTCTCCTACACTGACACTTGACTTGTATATTGTGACTGTGAAATTTTACCACAGCAGCATGGATTTCATGTGCTTCTCTCTCTTTGCTACCCATTCCCACGCTCCAGCTCTGCCAGCAGCTTCTGCCACCTCTCGCTCTTAGGCAGATTGCATGTAGCACAGAACACTGGCATAACAGAAATTCTTAAATACTTTCTCACACTTCACAGTATATTAATGACTTTTTGGCAATGTCTCTTGAGTTTCTTCAGATTAAAACTTTTACACTCTGGCTTTAGAAGCTATTGTCAAGGGTTGTAGACACTACTCATCCAAGGCACAGATAGAAACATCTCCTTGAGGCAGATTGTTATGCTCTCTGATCATCATGAAAGTATTTTTATGAGATAAATGTTTCTCAAACATAATAAAACAAAACATGATCCCATCAATTCCCACATCTCAATTATCTTGCCTTTCTCTACCAGATGCCAAAAGTGGGAACATGTTTTCAGTCTTCCTGTTTTTCTTGTAAAGGAAGTACCATGTGACTTTTCCTTCAAGCCTTTGTTACTAGGCTTGCATAAGGCTGCAACTGAATCTCAGTATCATAACTCAACTCTGAACATAACAGTGGGATGGCAATCCTGAACAGTATACTCCATGACGAGCTGTAGCAATCTGCAAGATGTGCCAGGAGCATGGGCCAGTAGTAGGCATTTATTCTATTCTGTACAATATGAGATGACAGCTGAATGTAACACAATATTTGAAATGGTGAGAGAACAGCTGGAGTACTTTTGTTCATCTGAACATTACTGATTCATCTAAAATATTATTTGGCCTTACTTTAGCTACAAGCTTTCTCAAAAAAACATGCATAGCCTGAGTTCTTACACGGTAGCAGATTACCTTGTTAATTCCTCTAACCTATTTTTAACTGAATATTGAACAAATTCAGGAGGTGGTCTAAGGTTAACAAGTTTAGGAGGATGTCTAAGGTTAGAAATCACTCAAAACTAGCTAAGAAATGAACTAGATTTTGGTTTATGCGTGGGATAACAGAACATGGAACTTTGGTAGTGCCTTGCTTTCACAGAGGGATGAAGCATGTAATTCATTGCGTTGTATTAATGAAGACACAGTCTTCATTAACAGAGGACTGTATACAAATAAAGGGAAATTTTTCAAATGTCACCAGCACATATAATGACATAGGGTGATGAAAAAGCTGCAAAAAAAAAGGCAATGGGGACAGTAGAATTGAGAGTACATCTGGAAGCAACCAAGCGCATTGATTCAAAACCATAATATCTATTGATATTGATTGGTGTGGGGTTATTTTAAATTAGACTATAGCATTGTCTTTGCCTGTATTAAGGTTCGCTTGCATTCTTAGCCATGAATAACAAATAGCACATTCCACACCCAACCATTCATGCTTCATTTGACTTCTGATAGCTCACATGAGCTATCATTAATTCCATAACTTTCCCAGGAACTGAAGTGAGATTCATGAGGCTAGAACTTCCTGGATCCTCCTTTAAGCCCTACTTGCAGGTGGGGATGACATTAACCTTCTTTTAGTTTTCTGGCACCTTCCCTACTCTCCACACATCTCAGGAGCTTTCTGTGCAGAAACATTGGTTTTAACCCTAAGGTGAGTGCCCACCATTATTCCAGATAGCTATGGCACTCCCATGGGCAAGCAGGGTGCATGGCCCTTCTCACATACCCTTCTGTGTGAACTGCTGCACAGACTATAGTGGCCTCTCAGTCCCCGCTTACCCACCCTGCTTGCCATGTTTCTGGCTGTTGGTGCTCCATAGGGTCATTTAAATCTCCCACAGTTGCTTCTGGCAGCACCTATTCTACATCAGCCTCTCTCACACATTCCTTTTGTTCTAGACAATAAAATAATGAGCACATCTTTGTTTATGTACAAGGTTGGAGATAACACCTTATTACAGTAAATAATGCCCACAATATCTCTCTACCTCATTATAATCTCTTCCTCAAAGTTTTATAGTTCCCCAATGAAAACCATGTGACGCTAACATTGCATCTAGCTATTAATCTCCAAGACTACACATCTATAGACCTTAAAAATAGTCTAACCAATATCCACATAAAATGTAGCTTATCAGTATTAAGGAAGTTTGAGTTACGTTGCACTCTTTAAGGTACTACTAAGGAACTTTTAAATCGATTCTACAACTATTGTTAGGTTTAGTGGTTTCATTAAGGTCCCATACAACAACTCACATCATCAATGCTCTGTTATGCCAGGTACCGTGTCATGAATCAACAGAGACAGTGAAAATGCAGTAACAAAGAAATATGAGATTTTTAAATATCACTTTTTTTTGCTGGTTTACATATTCATTTATTTTTAATATGTACCAGCAGGGAGATTTTTTCTCTTGTTATGTGCAGATGAAACTTAGACTTTCTGGGAAAGCTTATATAGTGGGGTAACCTAATGAGACCACCAAAAAAAAAAAAAAAAAAGACATTTTTATGAGATATATAACCTAATCCGGGGAACCTTGAAGCATAAGGGCAAGATATATTATCTAGCTTAAGCTTTACAAGTAGAAATCTAAAAGGAAAGCTGCCTAGATTTTCTTGTACCTTCCACTATGCACTGAATTTTTTTCAATATAAGAAAATCACATTATTAGACTGTAGAAGGATCACTATGCCTTCTAACAATCTTCCACATGAGAAAATACAGAAAAAGATACTGTTTAATTCCATGTAATACATTTGTTGGGATCCAGCCAAGGGAGGGTTAGCTACTTTGAAGAGTCTGATAATCAAGAAATAGAAATATAGATATGTTTAAATGGTAGAGAAAAATTTATCACAATGGACCCAACCACCCAAGAGAGACAGGGCTGCCACAGATTCATGCACCTGTGAAGGGTATTTTTATAAGATTGTATGTAAAACTGCATTCCTTTAAAGGTTTATTTGTTTTGTTTTGTTTTGTTTATTTTGTATTTGGAAATTCATTAAACATAGAAAAAAGTAGAATGTACACTTCCTCTAAACTGTGATTCTCTCTTTAAATATATTATCCCCTGCCATAGATTGCAGAAAAGCAAAATTTGAAAACCAAGACTATGAACATAAATTAACTTTTACACTGAAGAAATCTGAAGCTTTGTAAGGGAGGTTTTCATTACTGCTGAGCAGTGCTTGCAAAGTCAAAAACTTTTCTGCCTCTATTTCTGACCCACCAGACAGCAAACTGGGGGTGCATAAGAAGTTATGAGAGGACACAACTGGGACAGTTGAATCCAACTGACCAAAGGGATATTCCATGCCATATGGCATCACGCTGAACATTTAAACTAGCAAGAAGAAGAAAGAAGGGGGGAGACATTTGGAGTGATGATGTTTCTCTTTCCAAGTAACCGCAAATCGTGATGGAGCCCTGCTTTCCTGGGGATGGCTGAACACCTACCTGCCAATGGGTAGTAGTGAATTCCTTGTTTTGCTTTGCTAGTGTGCTTGGCTTTTGCTTTACCTATTAAACTGTCTTTATTTCAACCCACAAGTTTATTCACTTTTACTGTTCTATTAGTATGTCCTCTTATCCTGTTGGGGAAAGTGAGCAAGTGGCTGTGTGGGGCTTACTTGACAACAGAGCTTAAAGCATGACACTGAGGTAGCTGAAGTCTATTCTCCTGATATCCAAGTCTGTGCTTGCCTTCCTCACTCCCTTGTGGTCTTGAACTCCAGTATTTTGTGGTTGCTACTGACAAAGTCATTGAGCAGTTCTTCCTTTTTACTGAATAGCAGATCCTGTGTCACAAGGTTCTCACTGATAAATTTTTATCAGAAGGAAGAGGAATACCCATCCTTGGAGATATTCAAAAGCATAGTCCTGGGCAATTAGTAGAACTAATCCTGCTTAAACCCTGCTTAATCAAGGGGGAATGGATCAGATGATGTCCAGAGCTTTCTCCAACCTCAGCTATTCTGTGATTATGATAACCTCCAGAAATCTTTGTGACTGCTTACATTCACTGTTTTGACCTACCGGCAGATATAAAAGAGGGAAAATTTTACCATGAGATTCAAGGTCAGTGATACAGAACCTTCTTGAAATTGTTTGAGAAAGATTCATCCACTTCTTTGCCCTGATCAGATAGTCTCCCATCACAATTTCATTCTTACTAGTCTCCTCTCTGTTTCTGACTCATGCAGGAGCAGTAAGAATTATCTTCTCCTTGCTGTTATGTATGAATAGTATTTCTAGAATTAGTGTTTCAAAAGATACGTCACTGAGACAACTTCACCAACTGTTGTACATAGGAGGTGCACATAGTACTTTTGGCACTTGCTCTGTGATGATAAGTCTTTGGAGGAAAATCATAAATGGACATTTACACATCCATGCAGTTTATATGCCAGATCCTTGCACTTCTCAAACAACACTCACCTCTAGTCCTCCTCCCAAATAGCTAGCTTAAGAACTACCCATCTAATAGCTCTAAAAAATCTTACAAATGAGTGGATCAGCAAGACAGAGAAGTGAATTTGTATTATGAAATGGGCCATTGATAAAATACGTAGGTGGAAGAATAAACCTTTCTCAAATGTCACACAGTTGTCTGAGGTAGGTTGCCATTTCTTCTGTTTTTTTTCCTAAAATGCATTAGTATGCCAATCAATAATTACAGTAAATGTGTGATACTGTCTCTGTTACTCCAAGATACTTTAAGGTTTTATGTGTGCCATTTGTAAACAAGTGTTTAAAAGAAACAAGAAAATAAATAAACCCATAAATTGGTGCATTCATTAAGTCCAGTTTCTTTTAATATTCCCAGTTAGGTTTCCAAAAGCTTTAACAATGGTTACCAGCTGCTGCCTTCATGAATTGCACAAAAGTCTGTAGAATAAACAAGGGTTTCATGACAAAATTTGCATAGCAGTTAACATTACTTCTATTGTCAAACCTAGGAAGTTGGGTGCTATTTCTGCCAGTATTCTTGCAGTTTTCATCTGTTGACTTGGCTCCATTTCAGTTAATCGTTTTGTGTTAGTCAGGTTCTACAGGGGTGCATTTTGGAAAACAAGGAAGTAAACAGAGATGAACATGCTTTTCTGCCAAAAGTCTTTCAGCTGATCCAATTTAGGAAACTGAGTGTGAAATTATAAGCAACTTCAAAAAGCAGTAGAATAGACAATGGATACCACAACTGACATGCTTATATCAATGAAAGTATTACTGTAAGTCAAGGCAATCCTGCATCCTGTACCCCAAGTCAAATATGTGGTACACAGTATTTTTCTCAGATGATTTTGAGTAGTTTTCATTTTCCTTTTAATAATTACCATGTTGGTTTTTTTTTTCTTCTGAATCTCGCAAGGAAAATTTATGTAATATATTAATGTATATATTTATTTAAGTTCTTTATATAACCTTGATTTTTGTCATGTTTGAAGTTGGATTATCTAACACTCACCAGTATAGGGAATACAATTTTCTGTATTGCTGTACATCTTCAAGTTATTTTTGATCTCTGGGACAGTTTCAATTACATTTTGGAAAGAGCTAGAAGCCTTAAATGTAATTAAGTTCCTAAAATTTCTGTGAGAAATGTCACCATGGTATATAGAGAAATCCCAGTCTGTGCCTTCACATAAGGAAAAGGAAGCAGAAATCAATTTTTGCACAAACTTCTTAGCAACATCAGACTGACCTGTCTGCATGTACTGCATTTACTGATGCATGGTGGCTAGTCTAAGCATGATGCCCAGGAGTGTCAAAGGAAACATGGTTAAAATTAGTATTATTTCAGTAGAACATATGGGGTCCAAAAGGAATGTGTTCGTAGATCACCTGACTTCATTACTATGTTGTTTGTGCAGCAATATGCTTTATATTAACAATATCTGATCATTCTCAATCTTGAAATTAGGTTTGTGTTTAAGGTTTAGCAGAATGTCAAAACAAGATATACTTTGTGTTTAGTTATTTAAATATACTAGGGTCCTGAGGGAATTAATTGATATAGTCATTAAGCCACTCTCCATCATATTTGAAAAGTCAGAAAAATTGAAATTACAGAAAAAGTTCCTGATGACCAGAGAAAAGGGAATAATGCACACATTTTTAGAAAGGAGGACCCTGGGAACTACTGACCAGTCAACTTCAACTCTGAGCTTGCTGAGAGCATGGAACATACCTTCCTGAAAGACATGTCCAAACATACAGAAGACCGGTGATTAGAGACAGTCAACATGGTTTCCCCAAGGGCAAACCATATCTCATTAATCTAGTGGCCTTTTACCACTGAGTCACTGCACCAGTGGAAAGGGGGAAAGCTACTGATTAGATCTACCTGGACTTCTGTAAAGCCTCTGCCACTATACCCCACTATATTCTTGCTGCTAAATTGATGAACTGTGAGTTTGATGCATGAACTGTTAAATGGCTAAGGAATTGGCTGGATGGTTGCATCAAAGACTTACAGTTAATGGCTCAATGTCCAAGAGGAAACTAAGAAGGAATGGTGTCTCACAAGGGTCCATACCAGGACCAGTAAGTCATCAATGACACACACAGTGAGATCAAAAGCATCCTCAGCAAGTACATTTCTAATGTGACAGGAATGGTGTTCCCCAGCCTGAATTTGTTGACTTCTAATAAAAGAAGAAAAGCAAAAATAAATTGGATTAGAGAGAGAAGTTTTACCAGAGGAAACAAATTTTTGTTTTGCTTGATTTTCCTTTGTTTTGTTTCTCTTTCTTAGTAAAGATTACATGATATTGAATGAAAAAAAAGTTCAGTGATCAGAGACTACATTCAGAACCTGTCTTTATCTCCTCGTCTGCCTTTAGGACTTTCACAATCTTAGATGCACAGTAATCCAGGAGCTGTAGAATTGGTGAAAAAATATCTTACACGCATTTGGTCTGGAGCTTAGGACATTTCCATGAGATGTGGATTCAAATCTACTGACAGGCAAAAGGAAATCCCAATCTCTCACTTTCTGAATCTATGTTTTAATCATCAAGACATTTGCCAAATTTTTGAAGACCTATTATATGATTACGGATTGGATTCTCTTCAAGATTGTGTTTCTCTTCACAGATTAGAAACCAACAGTCAATACTTCTTTTGCAACTGAAATTCAAGCATCTAATCCCACATGATATGCCAGAGAAAAGTCTCCTACATAACTGTTAGCTAGCTTCTTAGAATTTTCAATATTCTTCTCAGAGTGCTCCAAAGCAAAGGAGAAAAATTCTTATTGACTCCTATTTTACCTAACATATCCTTTAATCTGACTTCCTCATAGTACATGAAGGGATAAATAGTCAACGCTAATGAAATGCAACAATCTACATACTCACATGCATATTTACATACTCAATTTTAAAAATACGACGATGTAGAAGTGACAATATATATGAAACATTACATATGAGCATGGACACACATATTTTAAAAGATGGCATTTGAATAAATTTAAAGTAAGACATTTTGTATGGTGTTCTAAGCAGTATTTTCCCTCTTGAAAAGTTGCCAAAAATTTTAAATTAATATTCAAACTAGTCAAAAGTATGGGTTTTAACAGTTATTTAAAACAGCTCTGATATGGTATTGGTGATTCAATTTTTTGTATCTGGATTCTTAGATAACATTCTGTACACGCTTTTATAAATGCTCATTCTAACTCAAAAAGACAGTGCAAGATGTAAATTATGACTTTTTCTGGTTAGAGATACAGATATATAAAAAAAATAAATCTCTAATACCTATGCCATAGTACTACAGACAGAATATAACCAGCAGTTTACTAACTCAGAAAAACATCAAGGAAGCTTTTTATTTTCGCCAAAACTTTCTGCAAACCTCTGATTTTATTTAAATAAGAAAGATCTTGAGACTTCAATAGATATTTTTAAGGCTGATTTCTCCAAAGAATGATAAAATCAGGATGAAGAGCTAGTTAAACAGATAGACAAATGAGGTGTATTTTCCTCCAAAGAGAGTGAGAGACTATGCTTTTATTGCACAATATTTAGGGGAAAGATTGGTCATTTTAGTATTCAGACAATATTTGGAAGAGATTGCATGTTTTGGACAGATAATTTTTCAAATAACTTTCATTCCTTAATGTGTTTAGGAATCACAACCACTAACATACCGTTCAACAGAGCCGGAGAGTAACTTGATTAACTGCAGTTGTGTGAAACAGATTTGTCTAAGTATCAATTTGCTGTCAACTTGTCTGCCATCTCCATAAATTATGTATGGAACTGTACAAGAGCAAAAAGCGTTTATGTTGATTTTCCAGGATGGGTTCTATCATTTCAGTTGATTATGATAAGATGGCATTTTCCATGACTAACAACTTGCAGTAAATTACCAGAGCTGCCCTATTAGAATATTTAGTCATGCAATTATGGTTTTTAGATATTTATGTCTGCTCAGCTACACAATCAATAACTGAAGGACACACACCTTCTGCACCTTAACCACTTTACTATTTCACAATAAACAACCTTATCCTGAAAATGAGATTGGCAAGAAAATTCTGAAGCATACTCTATGATTTTAATTATAAGATAATGTTATGCTATAACAGGCTTCAGGTGACATGCACTTGTGTCAGATTTACAAATCCTCCATAAGGAAAAAAATATGTGAAGAATTTCACAGTAAGGTATTGATTTTTGATTGCTGTTTTGTTGTGAATGTAGGTGGTTCTGAAAAAAACATAACTCCTCCATCTGTTATTAGTATTTCGAATCATTCTAAGCATTCCACAAACAGCTAAAGGATGTAAAACAAACTCTTCCACCTAAGTTAAGTTGGTCTACATTGTAATCATAACACTACTGTCATCCAAATGCCTTCCAGGTCTTTTGAAGTTACTAAAGGCTCCAACAGTGACTGAAGTTGGAGAAAATATGGAAAAAGCATATTATCTGCATGTATATAAATCATCTATGTATGTGAATGTGAGAGAGGAGGCTACGTCTCTATATTTTTATGTCTTCTACTGATGGTACATAATAGAGTATCATGTGATGCAGCTCACTCAATGTCTATGGCCTTAGATCTTGGTGCTCCTACTACTGCATGTGGTGCCATGTACAAATCACAGTTCTGGAAAGGTCTACTACCATCTCTACTTGTGTTTCAGTCTCAGCATCTCAAGCCTAGTAAGGATTTTTAAATCTGGCAATGCCAACAATGAAGTTTAGCTCTTTCTTGGTTCCTAAATCGATTATTTTCTTTCTTGCAAGAAGGGCACATGACTAGCATTTTATGTTTTATACCCTGAAAATGGCATTTCAGAACTCATTGTATTTAGAATGTAGTCTTGAAAATTCTGACATCCCCAGAGGAAGGGAATACAGCAAGTAGCATTTCTGTAATTAAGGCAATTATTTACATTTTGGCCTTGAACAATTTTAATTGTACTAATTTTGTTTCTTTCATTTAGCTTCTCTCACATCACTTCCCTACCAGAAATGTGAAGACCGGGATCACTTTTCTGTGCAGTGTTCTGACACCCCTTGCCAATTTAGATCTTCAGTCAAATAATTTTTGTTCTGTATTTTGGAGTGTAGGCTCACATCAGGCAGTAGTTGTGATCTTCTGTCCAAATCTTCATGCTTTGCTTGATTATGTTTTTTTCCATAGAAGTTGATAATTGCTTTTGTCCAACAGGTTAAGATAGTAACAGCTACACATCTGTCACATTAAATCCTCTGATCAGTTTTATAATAGCTCTTTCTGGAAGAGCCGTATATGCCAGGTAAAAAATAAACAAGGTAAAAGTAATTCTTTCTCTTGCTAAATTTAAAAGAAGCACTCTAAATGAAAATATATCTACCAAGGAGTTTATGAGCTGGGGAAAGTAAGATGATTCACAAATTTTTAAAATATCTTTGAAAAAGCATATCTGTGGAACTTGTCTGTAAACATTATATTTTATATCCTAACTCACCAGCTTTATATGGCTTTTTTCAGATAGTATGTATGTTTATACAATTGTCAAATGGCACCGACACCGATACTGCTTCACTTTACTATTAAACATTACATCAATATTGACATTTTGCTTCTTCAAACCAAATATTTCACGATGCTTATCACTAAATCCCGTATTGAATATAACCTGGGAACCAGTCCATATACATTCCACCAAAATAAACAATGATGTCTGAATAGATTAAGTTTTTAGTTAATACAAGGTCATCCTTTGTTTTCATTTATGACAAATCAATTTCACTCTTTCTGTATAAAAGGAAACTACTACTTTTGTCATCTTACTCATACTGCATTTCTTTACAGAAAGAAAAAACCTGCTAGTTTAATAGACATCTCTAGGATCTCTTTCTCTTCATTTACATTACAGTTTTATTAACACCTTAAAATACTTATCAGAATAAGTCAAGACATAACATATACTAAATAATTCAGATCTTGCCTATCAACATTTCTCTTATTTTGTCAAGGACAGCAACAACACTTTTTAAATCATGAAGAGTTTTTAAGTAAAATATGAGAGAAAATATATTTATGAAATTGTTATATCAACCAACACAAATATGACAGACCTTGGATAAGCAGGTTAATCAAAACGCATTACATATCTCCATGCTCCCGTCCAAGGAACAGACGTGGAACCCAAGAAAGAGTCTGCAGTTTTGTTTTTCAACATAAATCTCTAAGATTTTTGATTCTTTTATGATGAGCCCTTTGGGCACTCAGAAGTTTTTCACATAAAATTATAAAATACATTACTTGGATTTTTTCTACCTTAAGAATGCTTTTTTCTGCCTTGAACATATTATTTTTGTTGACTGAACACAAGACTTAAAGATGGCTCAGGAGCAGAATTTTAAGGGGAACAAAAAAATTATCTCTGAAAAATCTCAGTAACATAACAGTTTCCTGAGATTTTATAAATTCATTGAATTGAGATTAGTTCATTTAAAATAATAATTACATAAACAAAATTAAAAGTAAAACTTTGGATGAAAATTCAAAGTAGGACAACCTCCCAATAGTTTATTCTGCTTTCAAGCACAAAAAGCATTACACATGCTACTTCTAATAAATCCATCACATTCAATATTACATTAGATAGTATGAATATATGAGAGAATTAAATATAAAACTTTTACCTCCTTCTCATCACTACTCCCACACTAATTTCTAAAATAAAACTCAACATTGCAAAAATAGAAAAACCTCTGTTAGAATTTTCACAGTTGTTTTAGAGTAATATAGATGCAGAGTAAGAAAATTTTATTTAGTATGGACTCTGCCGATATTTTGAAACAGATCACACACAGCTATTTTAAACATAATTTTTATATAAAAATAGGTAAAGATTATAAAGAGCCCTAAACATTAGAAAAAAGGAATTTTAAGTCTTTTGATGATGACATGCTTCGAAAACCACCTCCTTATAAAAAAACCCAAAAAAACCCCCCAAAAAATCAAAAAAAAACCCAAACCCCAAAAAACCTGAAGCAAAGGTTATAATTATTATTTGACATGAATACTGACTGAATATGTCTTTGCTGTATTACACAAACATGACATTACAATTGCTTGTTATTGTGGAATGTGCACTATTACTTGTTCCTTGTCATTAGAAAATTAGCACCCTATGCTTTGTTACTTAGCATTATTTTGGGAAAATTGTTGACCCATGTCCTCTTAAATTTTCAAAATCCTAGCATTTGAAACTTTAGGATTTTTTTTTGTTTGTTTTTCAAGCCATTTTCAAGACTTTTTAGCAGCACAGTTTAAATTTCGAAAGTTATAGAATCTCTGAATACTTCTGCTTGCCTATCTAACTACATCCATGACCGATATACATCTAACAGTGAGCATATATACATCTACCAATGAGTCTTTGAATACTTGAGCAGCAAAAATACCTGGAGTTAAAATAATGATAGTCAGACTCTGCAACTAAACAAAAAGCTCATTAGTTAAGACCAAAGGGAGAAGTTTGGACTAACAGTCTCAGAAATCTTGAAAAACAGTGTAAGGGAAGTTATTTCTTGTCTCTCTGTTCACTGTGTTCATGTCACTTTTATGAATGTGTTGCTGGGGTCTAAGAAATGGAGGTTATTAATAAAGGCAATTTCTTACTGAGTGCTCTACATAGAGAAATGACAAATGTGTACATTCAGAGATACTGTTCCCGTGGAAACCATAATTCAGCCACTTCATACACATATATTAAAGAATATGTTTATGAAAGGAAGATGAGATATGGTTTCTTTGGGAACAATAACATTGACTTTACTGACTTTTGTGTGTGCTAAATGTCAACCATTATTTTGCATTAAAATATTTTGTACTTTCTTTATTGCATTGTATTTGCTGAATAGCGCACTGCATGCTTCTATAACGAAAGGCTATTCTGTAATATTTTCATGCAGAAGATAAGATAGCAATCACAGGTTATTCTTTCAGTTGTCAAGCTTGGAGTTGAAAGATCATGTTTGCTTACAGATCTGCAGAGCTGCAGAGCCATGATCTCTTTATTTTAGGAAATTACACAAGTAAAAACATTACACAAAAGAATCTACCTTGGAACATTACACTGCTAGCTTTCATCTTCATTATAAACACAAGTTATAGATGCAGAAATCTAGAAAGAAACTTGTCAATATTCTTATGCTAATGAGAGTTTAGTGGTTTTGTCAGATAATGAATAACTTCAAATTTACGTAATTTGTTACATCACAATACCTAAACAAGACCTACAAGTCCTGAATACTTAACAACTCTTACCTATAAAGGCAGTCTAAAACTACATCAGGCATTTACCTTCCAGTTTCAGTTGCATTGTAAATGAAGTAGTAGAAAGCTGACAAAACAATAAAAGAAAAAAAAAGTTTTTCAAATTGCTTCAGATGACTGAAACATGTTTCATTACAAGATTTCAGGATGAGAACATATATTTAAAAAATTTAGAGAAGGACAGAAGTGCAAACAAAGTCTATATATTTTGGTTTTCTCATACATGTTTATACCACATATAAACTTAATGGGGTGAACAGATTAGTTTGTGGCTTCCAAGAGTTATTGTAACCCCTTTTTTCATATACACAAATATCTAGTGACTGCTATTCTTTCTATGGAAACAGTTTCTGATACAAAAGTTTGTGACTGGATTAAGTGTAAAGCCAAAAATCCACCATAAAAATTAAGTATTTTCTTAGCATGGAGTTCTAAGTATTAGAGAACAAAAGAAGAAATCATATTTTTTCTCTTTTTTTTTTTTTGCACAGAGTTGGAAAATTGTGAATATGCTCAACCAGAAGACAGATTTCAGAAGTGTTTCTGCTAAATCTGAGTTGATAGCCCCACCCCCACCAAGTGAACTATCAGTTTAAATTCCACCCCAAAAACCTATGGTGGCAGATGGAATGACCAGAATTCAACACGTCTTTCTTCTCCTTACTTAAGTTGTTCATTCATGCTATACTGGGAACAAGCATAAACTAGCAAATGACTAGACAATTCCTAATTGCAGTGATTTCGCTCTGGTTAGCGGTGAAGTTCCCACATAATCACTTGCTCACGTACTTTCCCTCTCCCTAGAAGAATTGGGAGAGGATGGAAAGAACAGGAATGGGAAAACTTATGGATTTAAAAGATAAGAGGAAACTCGTTCAACAATTACTGTTGTGGGCAAAACAGATTAACTTGGGGAATTTAATTTAAATCTATTGTCAATTAGCATAACCGAACTGGTTCCAGTATTGGGAAACAAAGATTTTGTACCGGTTTTGGTTGGGATGATTTTCTTCATAGTCTCTTGCATGCATTGTGTTTTGGATTTGTGACCAAACCATATTAATAACAGTACAAGGTTTTAACTGTTGCTAAACAACGCTTACAATATGTCAAGGCCTTCTTTGTTTCTCATGCCGCTCTGGGAGCAAGTAGGCTGGGGATGGGCAAGAGGTTTTGTAGGGGACTCAGCTGGGACAGCTGACCCCATGTTGTGTTTTAATAGCAACTAAGTACCATGCAGTCTCTGACTCACTCCCCCTTGCATCCCTGCTCCATCCCCTCACCCCTGGTGGGATGGAGAAGAGAATCAGGAGAGGGCAAAACTTGTGGGCTGAGATAAGAGCAGGTTAAAACTAAACTAAACTAAACTAAACTATAAAATAAAATAAAATAAAATAAAATAAAATAAAATAAAATAAAAT
>NW_020897694.1:17837638-17878457 GCF_003984885.1 Neopelma chrysocephalum | reverse complement strand
ATAAAATAAAATAAAATAAAATAAAATAAAATAAAATAAAATAAAATAAAATACTGAGGATGAGGAGGAAGAAGAGGAGGAGGAGCAGGAGGAGGAGGAGGACAAGGAGGAGAAGAAGGAGGAAGAGAAGAAGGAGGAAGAGAAGGAGGAGGAAGAGGAGGAGTAGATAACAAAAAGAGAGAGAAAAATAAAACCCAAGAAAGACAAGTAGTGCAGAATACAATTGCTCACCATCCACTGACTGATGTCTATCCCACCCCTTGAGAAGTAATCAGCCTCTCCTGGACAATTTTCCCCATTTTATATACTGAGCATGACATTCTATGATATGGAATATCCCTCTGGCCAATTCAGGTCAGTCGTCCTGGCCATGCCCCCTCCTGTGTTGTTGTGCACCTTCTCACTGGCAGAGCATGGGAACTTGAAAAGTCCTGGACTTAGGGTAAGCACTACTTAGCAACAGATAAGATATTGTTGTGTTTTTAACATTATTTTCATACTAAATCCAAAGAACACGGCACTGTACCAGCTACTAGGAAGAAAATTAACTCTATCCCAGTCAAACCTGGGACACCTCAACTGACCAAAGTTGTATCCCATACCATATGACACTGTGTTCAGAGGTAAAAACTGATGGAAAGAATGAGGAAATGATGGATATTTACAATTATGGTGTCTATCTTCTCAAAGTAACTGTCATACACAATGAAGCTCTGCTTTTCTGGAAAACTAAACATCTACCAGTCAATTGGATATAGTGAACAAATTACTATTTTTTTTTTTTGCTTTTATTTAAGATTTTGGTTTCTTTGTTAAACTGTCTTTATTTCAAACCACAAGTTTTCTTGCTTTTACACATCTGATTCTCTTCCCATATCCACTGATGGGAAGTAAGCAAGTGATTGTGAGGGAATTAGCTGCCTGTCAGCTCCCCATCAGGCGACAAACATTTAAACGTGGATGGAAAAATAAATTTCTTTCTGCTTTCCCAGGCTCAGCTACACTCTCGGCTTTACTTCTCTTCAAACACATAATCACTTCCTAGTCTCCACTTCGCTCCTTCATTCCCGACACCTCTTCTCTCATCGTGTTATCACTAGAGGTTACACCATCCCTTCAGTGCAGCAACTGGCTATAAACTCGGTCAGTGCAGAGATTTTTTTTATTTCTCAGTTTTAGGGGGGCTTTTTTAGCTCCTTCTTCCATGCTTCCTATGCTCAGGCATGGTTCCTCCACATGACACAGTCCCGTTTTGGAGGTGTCCCTGTTATCATTTGGGCTTACCCACGGACCATAATCTCTGGGGGGCTGGTACATGCTCTGGCATGGTCCTCTACAGACTGCAGCTCCTTTGGGGGTGTGGCTACTCTGCCATGGAACACCTTCTGCTACTCTGACCTTGTTGTTTCCCGCTTCTTCTTTTTCCAGCATTTTCTTCCCTGTCTTAAATATCTTTCCAAAGAGGTGTCATGAATTCTTCCAACTGGCTTACATTTGATCTGAAGTGGGTCTATTGCTGAGGTGGTTGGAACTGGCTGTGACTGGCTGGGGCCCTGGCTTCTTCAGCAGATACCAACCATGAGAGTTTTTTAGCTCAAGTTCAGTGCTAAGTTAATGTATTTCATATATTTACATGTCTTCCTACATTATATCAAAGAGGCGTTACCTTAGACTATGCTTTAGTGGACATTCCTATTTTGGAAATGGATTTACAAAAAAAGAAAAAATTAAGAAAAGCTGAAGAATCTAATCTAGACTGTTATTTGACTTTAAGTTTGCAGTAGATGCCTGCAAAGATGAGCTCGCTTTTCTATCAAACCTTATCACAAACAGTCCTGCTAAAGTCAGTGAGATTTTTCATGGAGCAAGATGCTGCCAATTTTAGTCTGAGTTATCAGAATCTATCCCATAATTATTACAGTGAACCATTAAAGTCTTGACATTTATCACACTGTGGTATTTGCCATTACTGAGGCATTCGCAGTTCCTCTAAGCTTGAATGGGAAGTACTGCAAATACCATATGAAGTTTAACTACCATCAGTAGTAAATGTCAAGATTTTAATGGTACTTGCTCTACACATAATATGAATTTAGAACTGAAAATGTTCAAAAAAGTCTGAGTTCTGAACTGAGTTTGGTTTTTTGCATCCTGTATTGTATTCTGCAGTTTCACAAGTTTAAGTTACACACGATATTTATTTCAGGTTTGTGGAAACTCTCGAAGACATCGTTGTCAACAATTTAACAGAAGTTTCACTTTCTTAGAAGCTCACATCATGCATAACAACACTCTACACAAGCATAGCCAGGAACCACAAACATTACTGTATAATTTATATAACAGTTAGTAGTACGTTTTATAATAATATATTGTAATTAGTTTTGAAAATTGTTCTTTATTAGCTAGAAGGAGCTCTATAAAATTCCAAACTATAAACTAATGTTATTGTAAGATGCTATCTAGAATAAATGTGAAGAATATTAGAAGCTTTAGTATTATTCTTAGAGAGTCAAGATAAAATATGGGCAGGTATAAACACACACATGCACAGACATTTGAGATCAGAGGATTCTCATATCACAATTTTGTAAGCCAGTAAGTTCTATTTTGGATACAAGCCTTGTTTATCCATTTCATTCCTTGCACACTACAGGGAAACTGTAAAATAGCTAAAATTCAGTAACTGATAGCATTTGATTAAACACGGACAATTCGTAAACCTCAGCAAGCCTCCCAGGTTTGAAGTATCATTTCAGGAGGAAGAGTGAAAGACAGTTAATAAAAATCAGAGCAAACTAAGAAGCAATGCAACATGTTCCTACATTTATCTGCTAGCCTGAAGTGCATCAGGGTCCTGCTCACTCTGCAATTCACATCATATATCCAAGAAAAGTGGTGCAATTTCCAGTGATATGTAGGAGTCCTGAGGGGTGACTTCAGCTATATCCTTAAAATTGAATTAATGTATTGCATTAATTACTCACCATCATGCACTGCAAAAAGTATTGGTAATGAAAAACAAAGTGTTTTCTTGCTTTTTTTTTGTTTTGGTTTGGTTTTTGGGGGGGTTTGTTCTTATTTATCTGTAGATTTATACGAGGAACAAACCAATTCTAATTCTTTATCTAGTTTTCTAGTAATGCCTTTAATAAATTTCCTTTCATATCAAGAGATCAGATGACCGTTCCAACACTCAAAGATTATTATTGTGCAGAAAAACTATATAGCATATAAACTATATACAATACCTGATACTTTAGTGAGAGAAAACAATAACAACATTGTTAATGTTCCTGAGTACAGACACCCATTTATTATCGATGATGTTTTTCAAGTGGAGCTGGAGAGTTTGCCTGGATTTTATTCAGGTCAAAAAAGAAACAAATCTTGAATAATTGAAGAATTTTTTTTCACGATTCATACAACATACATTCATGTCCATGGACATGGATAGAATGAATGATGAAGATATTTAAGGTATAAAGACAAAGAATATTTAGGAATAATTTCTACTTAATAATGTTTACAGCCTGCTATCTAATGCTTCACAAAGTTGGGGTTTTAATTAGTAAAAGCCTTTTCCTGTGCACAGCACATGTAACATTTTTAATTACTAGCCTGTGAATAGTGAATATTAAGCTAGATATGTGTACACTTACTTATACAAAACTTTTTTTTTCTCAACATTTACAAAAAAAATAAAAAGGTGCATAGAAATAATATTTTTCCTGTATGGCAAAAAAAACATTTTAGTCACGACCAGTCCTTGAATATTTATATGCTCAGTAGAGACAAGCAAAAAAAAAAAGTCTCTTATAAAGTTTTCTCCTTAACTTCATTTTATTAACTTGAATAGTTGATAGTTGACATGTATTTTCCATCAAGTCCATCACTGCAAAGAAAGACAAAATATTAAAAAAGGATCATTTATTTACCCCATGGTGTTCTTGTGGTGAAACACAAAACATCAGTTACTAGTTATCATTCATGCAATTTTCTGACTCTATTAAAAATGCTTTGAAAAACATGGAAACAGCTTTAATTACTTCTATAGAAACTTGCTCCCATCTTTAAGTAAAAAAATTGCTGTCATTTATTAAAAAAAAATAGCTAGACTTTTAAATAACCATGCATACATGCCTGAGAATAAAAGGTTCTTTAATATCCTAGGCAGGTAGCCTTCTATTATTAAATATCAATCTTCATATAACAGCTATTTAGAAAAGTATGCTCAAGGCCATGTGTACGGTTTAATTAATAAAGAAACAACCACTGGGAATTGTTACTGCACATTATCTTATATAGTCAGAGTCTTCACTCTTTTCTTAATTGCTCTAAATAATTTTGAAGAGTTTTCTTTAGTTCCTTCTCTATTTGTCCTGTTCTTAAAATTAATATAAAGCAAAAAAATGTCCCCTGGCTTGAAATGGGATAAGTCCACTGGGAGAACATTCAGCATAATAGATTGAATAGAATTGTCTTAAGAAACCTCCGACATCCTTACATGGTTTAAAGAATGTTTTTTACTTCATTAGGTTGGTACAAATAAAGCACCATTGACCATGGTGGGAACATAGAAACACAGCTCAGACATGGATATCTAAATTTTGGAATTTGAGTAAAGTTTTGAGGTTTGAAAAGCTATTGCGAGGACCTTGAGCGCGTCTTCTGACTTCTGGGTGTTTGCTGGCCTGGGTGCAGATCGAGCTGGGAAAGAGCCCAGCTAGTAACCTTGGGGAAAATTGTTGCGACAAAAGTGGACTTGGTAGGGCCTGTGTCCCTTCCCTTACAAGCGGAGCTGTCCTGCTGGGACTGGCCTGACTTTCAGCCTCTGCTGTGTCACAGCCAGGCCCTTCCCTACAGGGTAATGTTTTCAGCCTTGCTCCATCTGTTGGGAAGCTCCCAGTGCCCAGGCTGGGCTTGTCCCAGTTTTCCCCAGCTGCCCTGTTTGTTCCCTAGGTAGATCAGTGAAACAGGTCCTGGCTGCCAGGCTCTGCTCTGGTGGCCCCTGGGGAGCCCCTGATGCCCACAGGCAGCCACATGTTGCAGCTTTCACAGATTCCTTATCAGTCAGCAACATGCATGGCCATCCAACCAGCTGCCGGAAAAAGGGTAGAAACTCAGATTACTACATTTCTTACTTCTTTCTTCTTGTTTTGTTAGAAGTGCTCAAAAAGTACTCCAGAAAAGTTCCTAGGTAATTCAGAGATCACCTGGACAAAAAGGATTTTAAAAGTTAGCAGTTAAAAAAAAAAACAAACACACAAAAAAAAAATCCTAAACCGACAAACAAACAAACAAACCCCCACAAAAAAAACAAACAAACAAGGCCAGGATTCATTGAGGACATTTGGAAAGAACAATTGTAGGAACTGGGACCTTAGAAGGAAAATTGCAATATCTGGAAAATATCTATAGTGTGAAATAATATCCATGGAGTAACTATACTTTTATTTCCACTGATAAGGACTAGGTAATGAAAACCTAGGCCTCTACCTATGTCCTGGTATACAAACCACTACAGATATGCAAAGTAAAACAAGGCTAGTGTGGGACTTACTTGCCTGGAGAGTTTCTGGAAAAACTGTGTAGAGCCTATGGCTGTTGTTGTCATCCAAAGTCATGGTAAATTGACAGGTTGTAAATAGAAACTTCTGCAGATGGGAAAAGTAGATTACTTGAGAGGATTGCTGCATATAGGATGGGTGAATGGAATACCCTGCAGAGGGAGCAGGCTGATGGATACTTTTCATAACTGAAAGGACTCTCTTATCAACAATCTTAATAAAATGAGAATCAGAACCACATTTTCTCAGGAATAAGGGAAGAACATGACTCAACATTTGAGAGGTTCAAACTGATTTACAAAAGGCAATAATAAGGATGTGTAGAGCTAAATGTCTAAAGTTAATTCTTAGGAAAATTAACATCCTTATCTGTCAGAATGACATACCTTCAGAAATGTGGTGCCTGTCTCCTAATATTCAGACCTTGAATATTAATATTATGGACTGATGAGAATTTCCTGGCTTTCCAACTGGAATATAATGATAGTTGCATAGTACCAAGAAATGAAATTTTAGTGGATAATCTATAAAATCCTCACATATAAGAGTAAAGGGATGAATTACCCATCCTGGAGACAAATGTTCACCTATGGATGAGCTCTTAAAGAGGCCTATATATTGTACAGACATTTAGTTTTTGGACTTTCAAACATATTTGGACTGGAAAGTACATTGGGAAACAGAATAAAACACAAGCGCATTTAGACAACTACAGAAATAAAACAACTAGGGTTCAAATTCAAGGACAGTATGGGGTATTGTAACTAGGAAGAAATAATCATCTCTACAAATACAAAAACAAACCAAACCTAATAGGGAAAAGAAGGAGGAGGCTTATGCTTGCTGGGCTTAATGAAGGTAAGTGTTTTGTTAGATAAGTGAAGGAGGGGTTTGGTTTTGGTTTGGTTTGGTTTTAATTCATGTCTCAAGTCAGATATAATCTTGGAAATTTCAAATCCTCTCCCTACTACAGTCTAAAAAATATTAAGGAGAAAAATCCAGAAGATAAAGACAGGTAGGTCTAGGAAATGCAAAACTATTCCATTCTTCTCTGTGGAAGAGAAATCTGAAATACAAGTTCTCAAATACTTAAAAGACAATTGCAAAGTGGAAGAGGAAGTTGCAGAAAATATTTGAATTGGACAAGAATTAATGAACCTAACATAGACTCAGCATTTGTGCAGTGCTTTCAGAAGTTTAGGTAAACAGTGGAAGAGATTATATAAATTATTCTGTGTAGAAAATAGTTCTAGACTCTTCATTCCCTTTTGGCAGTTTTTCTCTAGCATCACTTGTGAATAGCATATTTCACTGTAGACTTGCAGGTGAACTTGCTGACCTCTTTAAATCTTTTACAGACTTGATTTTTTATGAATTCTCAGAGGTAATCACTGAAAAAGGCTACTATTCTTTTTTTCTTGCTTATTTCTTTCTTAATA
This sequence comes from Neopelma chrysocephalum, assembly GCF_003984885.1. Taxonomy (NCBI): domain Eukaryota; kingdom Metazoa; phylum Chordata; class Aves; order Passeriformes; family Pipridae; genus Neopelma; species Neopelma chrysocephalum. Next base: position 17,871,448 of record NW_020897694.1, on the reverse strand, counting down.
ATGCGCAGTTTAGAAACATTTTATCTTAATTTAATCATCTGCTCTCTTTTTCTCATTAAGAAAAATTCATGTGTTTAGCTTTAGATTTTTCATAAACTGTCACACATAAAATACTAATCTCAAAGTGAGAAAGTTGTTACTCTGGAGGTCATTTGCTTTTGTAATTAAAAAGCTTAATTGTTCAACATTTAAAATATTATTGTTCTAGTATTCTTTTCTAAATTCAATGTACAAAACTATTCTTGTGAACAAAGAATCTTATATTTACTGTTTTACCCATTTCCATGTATCAGTTTGCTTAATGGATGTTTTTATCCAAGTGGTGGGTGTTTGTGCCAAAGTAATTTCTTCAAAAAACAGAGTTATGTTGATTTGGATTGCATAATATTGGTTTGCATTGCCTGAAGGTCTGACTTCTACCTTCTTTTTTTTTTCATTTTTTTTGCCAAATATTTTGTCCTCTATCACCAGGATGTCCAAATTCTGTGAAATTAAACTGTTACTGAGGGAAAAGAAATCTAGGAAGGGAAAATCCTAGTGAAGAGATAGAGATGGATCAATTATTTCTGCTGTTGTTAATGATTTACAAAATCCTTTTGTTTCTAATGGTTCTTAGCTGCTAGTTTGCTCTTCAAGTAGAAGCTGCATCCCAAATTTTTCTCAGGAAAAATAGAATAAAAACCAAATTTGCATGCAGGCAAAGTGGAAAGGAAAATTCCTTGAGAGAAGCCAAATAGCAACACTGATGGAAACATTTTTTAAGAAAAAAAATTTCCATTAAGAAAAATTATATTGCCAAAGTGGACATTAATTCACAATTTTCCTTTATAAAAGTAGAAGCTTAATTTCAGTTGGTTTCATATGTATAATCTTAAAAAAAAAACAAAAAAAAACCCAAAAAAACCCAACCAAAACTGAAAATTCTTGAACACTTATTCCTGTATTTGGATACACCATTACGAGCATAAATATGTTTAAAGAACAAGCCTTCTCAGCATCAGACTGTGCACATTTGTGTTAAATAATAAAGAAGGAACAACACAAGGGAATTAGCACTACAGTAGAAATGGAGTGAAAACAAATTATTCTCTAGATAATAAAGAAAAGCAAAAAATACAAATGCATTTCAAGGTTATAGATTTTCTAGCATTTATAGCTACTAAGGAAATATTATGTGATTAAAATAATAAAAAATCCCATTTACTTCTCATTACAGAAAATATTCCAAAACAAAGCTTCATATGAATTCTTTACACTTGCAAAAGCCAGCAGTGTGCAATATAGAGAACTTACTAAGTTTACTTTTACAGATTCAATTTTAACTGCTATTTTAAAGGATATTCTGTTGAGGCGGGCTGACCCTAGAGCTGGACATCAATTGCTCACCAAAGCTGGTTCAACACTCCCCTTCCTCCACTAGACAGAGGAGGTAAAATGTAACAAAAGGCTCATGAGTTGAGATAAGGACAGACAGTGGGTCTGTCTTGGAGCCAGTTGGCATTGACTCCATCAGATATAGGGGAAGCTTCTAGCAGCTTCCCACAGAAGTCGTCCCTGTAGCACCCCTGCTACCAAAACAAACCCAATACAGCTGTTTTCAATGCTTATGCAGATATTTTTTTTATATTACAAAATGGTTATGCTAATGAAGGCAGTAAGTATATTTAAAAAGCTGATATCACTGAGGAGTTGAGACACATAGGGAAGTATGAAAATATCAGAATCTTAGTTTTACCTAAAAATATATAAATTCTATACCAACTCTTTTATTTACTTTAATTAATTGAACACTAACACACAGGGCTAGCTAACACTGTGGACACACAGATGTTCTCCTCCTTTACCTTGACTTGTAAAATATATTTAGAGGAAAAATTAAAAATCAATGTCTCAGGTATTTCTGTGCGTAGAAACACCTCTGTATTTCAAGAGAGACTGGGTGACCGATGTAAAGCTCCAGAGAAAAATTTGGACCATTAAAGTTTAAAAATAAAACCAAAGCTAAGAAACTTTTCTTTCCTGAAAAAACAATAATACTTTTTTTTCATTCTAAGGTAATTTCAGTATATTTTTGGAAGGGTCTGACCTGTGATATGTCACTCATTAAGTCCCTCATATCAGCTTAAGTATAGAGGTATTTTCTTGTGGTGGGATTGTGCTATTCTTGTCGTAAAATGTTCAACAATATAGAGCATGAAATTTGCATAATCACATTCACAAGTTTTTCTTAATTTTTGGTTATTATATAGATAATTAGATAATTATCTAAACATCAAAAAAGATTTGATCATATAAACTGGGGCACCCATTGAAAAATCAAGACTAGTCAGTTGTTGTGCTATTTAATATTACATGACTACTGTTCATTAAGGGGTATTCAAAAATATTTTCAGAAGTAAATGAGACATTCCTGATACTCAAAACTTAATAGAGTTGCATTACAGAGTCGAATTATAGTTCAGACTGAAAGGGACCTTGAAAGGTCAGAGAGGGTTGCTAGGGCTTTGTCCTGTTGGGTCATCGAAATCTGCAAGGATGGAGGTGACACAGCCTCTCTGGTCAATCTTTTTTAGAACCCTACTGTTCTCATGGAGAAGTTTTCGTGCTATCTGAAGCACTTTTATTTCAAATTTTCTCCTTTGCCTCTTATTCTTCTGCCACACACAGCTGGGAGAAACTCAGCTCCATCTCCTTCCTGGCATCCCACTAGGCACTGTGGTCTCCTGTTAGGTTCTCCATCACCAGCGCTTCCCCAGGATGAACAAAGCCTTCAGACTCCCCCCACAGGGTAAGTGTCCAGCTCCAACCAGCTTAGTGGCCTTCCACAGAACTCCTTCCAAATTATTTACTATTACAAATTATTTGCTCCTTTTTTTTTTTCTTTTTGTTTTATTATCTGGTTATAACTGAGTAGAAGGAGTTAATTACTTTCCTTGACCTTCTGTCTGTGTTCCTATTCATACAGCCCTATATGCAGCTTACTGTCTTTTTTGTCAGGGTTCTTTGCTGGCTCACATTCAGGTCATAGTCCTCCAGGACCCCCAGAGAGCTGCCACTCTCTAGATCGTCACTCACCAGTCTGTATTCTTAGCAGAAGATTTTTTTTTTTCCAGAGCATGAACTTTGCATTTGTGCTTGTCGAATTTCAGAAGGTTCTGTCAACACATTTCTCCACATAGACAATGTCAACACTGACCTTCATTGTATATTCTGGTCCCTCCCAACTTGGTGTAATTTGCAAATTTTAATGAGGGTGAACTGTGTCACCTCCTTAGTGTCATTGCGAAAAGTATTAGACAGGACATATTCTCATTTAGACTCCTAAGGTACTTTTTATCAACACCCAATCCATTAACCATCATCCTCTGAGCCCAGAGGCTGGGCTCATCTGACCAGTTTTTACCTATTAATCCGCCCAAGCCAAAACATCCCAACTTCTATATAGGAAGTTCTATATTTGAGGCAGGATTAAAGCCTTGCAGAATTAAAGACAAATATCATCCACAGATCTCCTTTCTTCTGCAAATCCAGTTATTTTATCACAAAAGACAAACAAATGTGTCAGGAATGATTTGTTCTTGGTAAAAATTCATGCAGTCAGAACTCACTCCGAGATTTTTCCAGAGACTCCCATAGGGCTGACCACACTATAGTTTCTTAGGTTAACCTTTTGGACTATTTTTAAGATGAGTGCAACATTTGCCTTTCTCCAGTCATTGGGGATATTCTCTGATTTCCATGATCTTTTAGAGATGACGGACCGGAGCCTCGGAATGACACTGGCAAATTCAATCAACATCCACAGATGCAGTCTGTCAGGTGTCACAGTCTAGTAAGGGTTGAGTTATGAACCAATACTCCTCCCTATCTGGTAGTTCCTCTCCTGATTAAACCCTGTGTCTAAGCACAAAGAATCCAGAGGCCTTGTTCATGAATACTGAGACAATGGTGGTGTTGAGCATCACAGCCTCATCTATGTCTTCAGACACTAAATTGATTATTGCTAGGTTTCTATTTTTGTTAAGAAGCTCTGAAGAAGACTTGGCTTGTGAACTGTAACTTTGTGAAACTGATGTCCAAAATATTTGCATGTATTCAGAAGATTATCCCTAACTGGAGGAAAATCACTCACAACTCTTTCCACTACATTGACAAAATGCTTTGGAAATCTTTCCTGCTTCTTATAAGTTGTAAGTCTTATACTAGAATCAGCAAGTTATTACTCTCTTTAACCAAACACAATTTAAAGGATCTATTTAGCATTTTCCCATCAATTTGTTGCCAATATCTTCTAAGTTGCATTAAAATATGCTAGTATATTTGCTCATAAGTAGAATATCCTGTAAGTAGGATCTAATATGATAGGAAATAGCTACTTTACAAGAGTAAATTCACAATTTTTCCTCATAGACTGGCTCAAAATTCATAAAAAGGATCCCACAGGGAGTTTCCAAGTAATTTGGACTTAACAAACACAAAAATGTAATATTGTGTGTTAAAAAAGATCTTTCCCTTTGTTTCTAAAATTAAGCATACTGAGTATCTTAGAAATAACCAAAGTATTATCTTTACTCATCCAAACAAAGAAATGAAAACACCTGTAATCACCTGTAAAAGTTAATGTGACCAGCAGCCTATCCAAGCAAGTTAACTTGCTTTCCTGTATGCCTGATTTCTGCTCACTTTGGTTCTTAATATCATAGAAGGAATTACAGGGATGTGCATTTTTTCTGATTTATATCAGTTAAAGTATCTGTTCTAGGAACGATTAACAGATCAATTGCATAGTCAGAACCTTCCTTTTTGGTTAGGGTTTTGGTTTTTTTAATGTCAGATGATATGCAGAATATGCTATGAGCTTTATAAATCCATTACATATTCTCTATCTTTTCTAAGGAACATAAGTCCTGAGTAAATTAAAAAAAAAAAAAAAACAAACACAAAAAAAATGTTAAAAACAAATGCCACAGAAAACTCCCAACAAAAACCAACCAAAAAAACCTTAAAACCCCAAACCTACAACAAGAGAAAAAAGTAGAACCTCACATTGTGTGACAATAAAATTCATGATAGTACCCAATCTCAGTGCAGTCTTTCTAAGTCTTTGAAACTTCAGATAAATTATCCAGTTCATCACCATATAATTATACTTATGAAGAAGCCCATTCAAAATATCTTAAATACTATCAGTTTTTTATTTGGTTCTTTTCCTTGACCATGACCATTTGTTTTAACTTCAGAATTTTAACACATTTGAACACATGTCTTGCCTGTATTAAATATGAGTTTTCTCTGTCTCTGAATTTTCATTTATGCTCACAGGTTGTGCAAATTTTTTGAATTTCTACACTCTCTGAAAGACTACAGAAATCTCTCACCTGAGTGAGCAACATACAGAACAAGGACTAGCCTTTGCTAATCAGACACAGGCACATTGTGGAGAGTCTCTGCAGAATACTCCATGGATGTTTTTACCTAAAAACTCCTTGACAAGCTACTGCCTTGATCGCCATAGGCATAAGCTTTGCCACTCTCAATATTATATTCCCAGGCTTTAGTTATTGATGAGTGTTACTTATATATCATACGATCACTGATCAACCATTTAAATTTTTTTTTCATCACAATATACTGAGAAATAGGAAAGCTATATAGCCATTTTGTTCTAATTTCTTCAACCCATTATCTATCTATCTATCTATCTATCTATCTATCTATCTATCTATATAAAATCAAATTCCAAAGCAACTGAAGGTCATGCTCTTAGGGTAGGGCTGTTTGGAAATAAATACTGTCTTTTTAAAACTTCTTAGATACTTAACTGCAATTCTTTTCAATGTATTTGAAATATTTCATTATAACCAACTTCCAGGAAGAATCCATATTGTCTGAAGCATAGTGTAGAATGAAATAAAGAATCAACTTTTCTATTCTTTTTGATGATTAATGGCATCTGCATAAGGAGGAAAAAAAAGCAAAAAGAAGCATTTGTATCTCACATAGTCCTTGACAGATGGTCTGCTGAACACACTAATTCCTTGCCTGCTAGGAATCCTAATTATTGCTTTAAAAGAAGTAATGTAGGTAATTAGTAATGGTTTTATCTGACATAGTACTAAAAAATAATTAAAAATAAGAACAATTAAAATATTTCATCATTTAATTTTCATCTGAAAATCTGTGGTACAACATTGATTATTCTGGATCTCAATGCAAACAAAATCCTTTGATTATACAGTACTGAAAATTGTTGCATTGTACTAAATACTATACTTTCATTCCTGTGTTTTCCTCAGTCTTCTGTGTTCTTTGTGCTAGCTATTCATCTTATATTGAATTCCACATGGACATCACAGAATAAAATTGCAAGTTTAACTACTTTATTAAAAAGACGGGAAAAGGCAGACTTTTCCATCTGAAAGGATAAAAACCTGACAGAATTTTATAGAAGGGTACTGTAGAGTTCTGAAGTAATTTCAGGGGAAATAAAATTATTTTGATGAGATAATAAAACTTTTTTAAGCACTGTTTGTATACTTCATGATTTGCTATATCCTGTCAGCTAAAAAGAATGTTCACACTAATTACATTTTCTATGTCCACAAATGAGTAATAATTATCAGTGATTGGTATTACTGGAATACCACATTGGACATAATAGAGTTTGCAAATCAATCTAATATATTTCTGCACGTTGTACAAAGATCTCTCTTACATGTATATTATGCAGTCATGTAGACCTACATATTAAAATCAGAACAAATTTATTTTACACACTGTCATGACTAAACTAAATCTGGTTCAAGATGCACATTTAAGAATCTATATCTTAAAAGGAATCAAATTCCACTTGTTCATAGACACACCAGTTTACAAGAGTATTTCCAAACTAGACTGAAAATTGAAATCTAAGCAACAAACTACTGGGAGTAAAATGGAGATTGGAACTTCCATGTATTTATCATGCAATTTTATGCACCAGAAAAATCTGAAGGTGTTAGATGAGTACTATTGCTCTGAAGCTAAAAAGCATTTCCTCTCAAAATAATTTAACTTAAGCCACATGGGTTTGTTTTGGTTTAGTTTCTTGGGTTTATGCTTTCTTTTAAAGATCCCACACGACAGTAAATGTTACTAGGACATGATTTGGGATAGGTAAAAGAGATTGATCTGAAAAAATATCAATGTCTAGTGTGATATAGCTACTTAGGGCACATCTATTTTACTTTAAAAATACCTCCTTTTACCCTTCCCCCCATAAAAAAATTAAAAAACAACAAATGATTTATTCATCTGATGCATGCCTGACTTAACAAAAAACTCCATGATGAATGAGACTGAATAACTTTGTTCACTCACAATATTTAATAATTTCACTCTGGAATTTTAGTTGTTAGAGAATTTTGTTTATTTTAAATCACCCCAAGTAACTCTTTGTCAGTTGAAGTCTGCTAATGGTTCTAGCAATAGTTAACTTCCGGGATGTCTTCCAAAAAAGAGCATGGATAAGTTTGTTTCTCGGTGATGAATGACGCTCCATTTTCATCAAGAAAGGACAGCTAATAAGGCAGAAATGTCAACACGCAGTGCTTCCATAACGTTTTATATCTTATCTTGCTGAATATGACCCATATTCATGAAGGTAAAAAGCTACTATTTAGAGACTTCTGTGCTTCTACTAATAATTAATCTCCAAACCAGATTGCAGATGATACTGTGGTGCGCTAGCAGAATTACAGCAGAACTACAAGACATTCCAAAACCTTTCATTGAAGTCTTTGCTGACCTTGAGAACCAAAACCTGGTATGGTGCAAAAGGACTGTCGTCTCATATTGCCCAATGAGAACTAGATTTGGCTACTGCTGTAAAAGACAATAAAAATGTTTCTATAAATACATGAGCAACAAAAGGAAGGATAAGAGGAATCTCAATCCTCTGTTGGATGTGGGTGGAAACATACTGTCAAAGGATGAAGAAAAGGTTGATGTACCTAATGCTTTCTTTGTCTCAGTTTTTAATGTCTAGACCAGTTGTTTTCTGGATGCTCATCCTGCTAAGCTGGAAGACAGAAATAGGGAGCAGTAAAGCTCCCATAATCCAAGGGGAAATGATCAGCAACACGCTACACCACTTTGATACACACAGGTCTATGTGGCTCACCAAGCCACTTTCCATCATTTATCAGCAGCCCTGGCTAATTGAGCGGGTCTCAATTGATTAGAAGTTAGAATATATGATGTCTGTCTACAAGAAGGTTGGAAGAATGATGTGGGGAACTACAGGTCTGTCAGCCTGATCTCAGTGCCAGGAAAGGTCACAGAGAAGATTATCTTGAGTGCTGTCACACACAGGACAGCCAGGGGATCAGACCCAGTGACTATGGGTTTATAAAAGCAGGTCCTGCTTAACCAACCTGATTTCCTTCTATGACAAGGTGACCCACTCTATGGATGAGACAAAGGCTATGGATTCTGTCTTCCTAGACATTAGTAAAGTCTTTGACACTGTCTCCCACAGGATTCTCCTGGAGAACCCAGATGCTCATGGCTTGGACAGATGTACTCTTCCCAGGTTAAAAACTGGCTGGATGGCTGGGCCCAGAGAATGGTGTTGAATGGGGCTAAAACCAGTTGGTGGCCAATCACTAGTTGAGTATCCCAGGGCTCTGTGTGGGGACTAGTTCTGTTTCATATCTTTATCAGTGATCTGAATGAGGGCATTGAGTGTACATCCACTGAGTTTGCAGACAACACTAAGTTGGGCAGGAGCGTTGATCTGATGGAAGGTAGGAAGACTCTGCAGAGGGATCTTTACAGGCTGGATCAAGGAGGTTCAACAAGGCAAAGTAATGGATCCTGCACTTGGATCACAACCAACCCATGCAGCAAAACAGGCTTGGGGATGTGTGTCTGGAAAGATTCCTGGTGTAAAAGAACCCTGTCTTGGTTGACAGCCAGCTGAACATAAGCCAGCAGTGTGCCCAGGTGACCAAAAAGGCCAATAACATCCTTGCCTGTATCATAAGTGGTGTATCATAAGGGCCAGGGCAGTGATTGTTCACCTTACATGGCACTGGTGTGGCTGCACCTTAAATCCTGTGTCCAGTTTTGGACCCCTCACTCCAAGAAAGAAATTCAGGTGCTGGAACCAGTCCGGAGAAGGGCAACAGAGCTGGTGAAGGGTCTAGAGAGTAAGTCTTTTAAGCAGCAGCTGAGGGAGGTGGAGTTGTTAGCCTGGAGAAAGGGAGGCTCAGGGGTGAGATTATTGCTCTGTACAACTACCTTAAAGCAAGCTGCATGAAGTAGGGATTGGTCTCTTCTTCCTGGATAAAAGTGACGGCAAAAGAGGAAATGGACCCAAGTTGTGCCAGGGAAGATTAGGTATTAGGAACAATTTCTTCATGGAAATGTTAAGCATTAGAATAGATTGCCCAGCTGGAGTCACCATCCCTGGAGGTATTTAAAAGATGTGTAGATGATGGTGCTCGGGGACACGGTTTAGTAGTGAATTTGGCAGCACTGGGTCAATGGCTTGACTGAGTCTTAAGGGTCTTTTCCAACACAAACAATTCTATAATTCTATGAGTGAAAAGAAACACATAGTAACACTGAGATAATGAATAACATGCCACATTTATCAACTATTGCCACTTGCGCACGTGTATGTTTATTGATAGAAATGTAATAACAATCAATCTGTATTCAATTTCCACTGCAGTGTTTCATTTCACAAAAATCTAATACCAGTGATGAAAAAATCATGGTCCATGGTGCAGACACTTTAAAAAATACTTGGTCACATTTAAGAGTGAGAGATTTGAGTCTCTTCTGGTTAAAGAGGCTAGATCTACACTAACAGTTCTTGTCAATATGTTCTTGGTTCTGGGATATCGCTCTCCATGCTGCTGAATGATGGCACTCCTGTCATGGTTTGGGCCCATTTCAACTATCATTTTCCCAAACAACATATGGACATAATTTAGGGGACTGCAGTAGGCAAAATGATATACTCAATAGGCAGAAAATAAATATTAAGATATTCTACCTTTTCATTGTCTTGCAGTATTGTCCCTGCAAGCAAACCCATCCATGTCTTATCCTGTCAAAAAACAAGAAATGTGCTGTGGTCGTATTTTCCACAGACAGTCTCTATAGATTATGGTAACTACTGATGACAAAGCAGCAGTACAAGTAAATATTCTGAATAGTAATAAAGTATCTCACAGAGCAGTATGCCACCTTCAGAACATCTGTGGGACAACAGACACAGGAGCCATCATCTTTTGCACAAAATTGATTCTGTTAGCAGTTGCGTATGCATATGACCTGACCATCTTCCCCATCAAGAAAAGAGTTTTTTTTTAAAGTGCTAAAGTTCAGCAAAGGAGAGACAAAGACAGATCACATGAGGAGCGTAGACATTCTTTTTTTTTTTTTTTAATTTATCTTTTCCTAACGTAAGCTACAAGGTGCCACTTGGTAAAATTTTGTGGAAAAAGTAGTGAAGCTTGCTCTAGATAGGCAATGATCTTATAAAATTGTACTCTGGGTGTGCGAAGTCTGGAGGGATGAAATCTTATGGATCATGACAGCTGGAGTGATTTACCAGGAGAGTCTGTTCAAGGGACAGAATGCAGTGATAACATTGCAATGTCCTGACATTGATGACACAATAACCCAGCCTTGCACTTCCAGGTTTGCCACCTCACAGTATATTGCCTAGATGCACAGTCACAGGAGGTAGCTGGTAGGCAGATGAATAGTAAGTGTATCTTGGGTGTTGTGTCAAAGAATTTTGCCTGAAAGTAGGTAGACAAACTTACAGGAAACACTCCTTGCCAAGGCCTGTGGCAAGTGACCAACCTCTTTTAAGATTTTATGTATGTGGACATCACATATGCCATGCCATTTTGCTCCAGGCTGTAGAATGGTCCACCACCTTGATAGTTGTCACAGACTTTTCTTGCACCCATACTCAAAGAAGTCTCTGAGTGAGGAAAATGAGCTTTCTGATGTGTTATTATGGATAAACAAAGGGATATCAACATATGGATTGTCTGGTAATAGCACACAAAAGAGAAGTTTCAATTTGAATGAAAATGATAGACAAGTTTCCAGATAAATCTCAGCTGATTTACTCAAAGAAGTAGTTGCCAAAATAAAACAGATTGTCTTCCTGAATGGATTAATCTATAATGAATTTCCACATGGTTAAAAGACCGATAAGTCAAGTGAGAGAGCCTCTGAAGTTTTATTAACTTGTTTGAGAATGAACTCTTGCTGTAGTAATAAAGAATGGGACATACCGGCAGACAACAACACATCTTGTTTGCTGCACTATTTTTTTCACAACTTTAAGCATGAGGAGGGGAAAGATGCAGGACTGCAATTCATCAGAGGCAGACAATAATAGGAAGCATGTTACAAGTGAAAAGATGCGCAAAATGGGAGGTGGTTTCTTCCTAAGCCTGCATTTGCTAGGATTTTTATTTATTTATACATCCTTTCATTGGTTGTGGGAAAACATGTATATTTATTAGAATACTGGAGAAAGCACAGGGTTTAAAGACTGTAAAATACCAGTGCCAGCTGTGAGCCAGTCTGCTGAACTTAGAAATCTGTTATGCCAAAATTTTGATGTTAGTGATCGAGCTTCATAAAATTCCCAGTGGAATAGAGGGAGACAATCAGATGCCTTTGAAGGTCTGTAGAGCAAGTTTCAGGTGTATTTCTGAAATTATTTTGGTATTTGGAAGAGACATGAGAAAGCACATACAGAGGAATGTATATTCAGAGAAAAGATATACAAAGTGCCATGATCAAGATGAAAAGCAATCCCAAAAGAGCAGGAAAGCCCTTGGTTTAAGAAAGAGACCTGCTGACCGGTGGGATTTCAATTTCCTTGGCAATTCAACCAAGGATATCCATTCTGCAATCACTAAAGCAGCATTTACACACTTCAAGGTGCAATAAGACTACTTTACTGTTCAGTGAACAACAGATCAGTGGCAAATGGAGAAATCGTCTTAGGAAATGGATCCAGTGTAATAAAATGCTAGGAGACTGTGAACATTTAACGTCTGCTGATCTCATAAAGTCTAAAATACTCTGGAGACTATAGTGCATATAAAAAGATGGAGCTAGCTAAATATAGTGGACTCCATAAAGTAGTCTAAAGAAAATGCAGCTTTACTCTTAAATGGTTAAATTAGAACCCATTACTATCAAAATCGAATGTAGAAAATTTTATTACCCAAGAAATAGTTGAAAGAGATTGTAGTCAGTGTTTGCAATAAAAATCTATCCTGGCTGGAATGCTGAATGAATACAGATTTTGAGAGACTGGAATAAAAGAGCAGACAGGGATGTTAAAATATATAAATTTTTGTGGTTTGATAGGTTTTTTCCCCCCATGCCCACATTCAGTGCATACTATTCCAGATGTGCTGAAAAACAGGATATTTGGTTCTAAACAGTCTAATATATTTTTATTGCTTCCTTAAGAAAAGAATCATTTTGAAACTGTAAGGTTATGTGATTAAAGATTCAAGAAGAATCCACAAACAACAAGGATTGCAGAGGAAAAACAGCAATTTTCTAATCAAGGAGACAAGTCACTGCCCTGGCTTGTTTCCCAGATGTTCCAGAAAAGCCTTGGCCTCGTGGGCTGGGAGGAAAACTTATCACCACGAGTCAGAGGAGCGGTTCTCCAGATCACCTTGCTGACTGAGTGGTATTACTATCTAGTGCTACAGGGCTAATGTTAGGGTGCAATGGAGGAGAATTTTGGATTTCATTAGACTTGGTATGGAATGTCAGGGGAAGAATCAAAGGTCAGAAAGGGAGGAATAAAGGTGATTTGGAAAGAAATAAACAGAAAAATAGAGGACAAACAGGATAAGAGGGGTCAGTCATGTAAACAGATGATGATCTTCGCGCTTGAGTGGCCAGGCCCTGCACCTGATCTAGTGTGCTAGTGTGCCCAGTTATTACACTCCTCATTAAACTCTATGACTATTTTCTGACTGCTCTGCAGACTCAGTGAGATCTGGTGGGATCAATTGAGAAACCTGTTTGTGTGTGTGTGTGCACATGAAGGGGGCATGTTTTAGGGGTGCTGGACGAGGCACCCTGGGAGATGAAGTCCCCAAATGTACTCCCACACACCTGAGCACTGAGGTACCACATGGTGATTGGTCAAGACAATCACGTGCTGTTTTAAAGTGCATATAAAAGGTGTTGTTTGCTTCCAATAAATGGATTTGGATGGTTGAACACTCAACTAGCTGGATCTGTGTGGGCTTAATTATTTATTTATTATTTTAATAAATCCATATGTGCACATGCACGCATGTGTGTGTCTGCGCATGAGGTTATTGAAAACTAGGATATCCAGGGGTCATCTACTGGGTAGGTTGAGTGTCTGAGGTCAGTTGCTAGCCTTTGCCTCAATCAGCCAGAGAGACAAAGATAATGAGGACATCGGTGTCATTCACATTTGTGTGAGTGCCATGTCTTCTGTCTGTATTGATCCTTGTGGCCAGGTATGTGAACACGTATGTATGAATTGTATATGGTATGATTCTTGGGGCTGTCCTGTGCAGGGCCAGGAGCTGGACTTTTATGATCCTTGTTGGTCCCTTCCAACTCAGGATATCCTATGATTTTATGATTCTATATGTGTGTTTGCATGTGGCCCTACTGGGAAAGTGTGCTCAGCTTCTCTTCTAGCTGGACCTGGGAGGTAGGAGCTGCAGTAGCCTTGCCTCCATCAGACAACTGAACTCAGCAACTCCTAATAAAAACAGAAACCAAAAGACAAACATTGCAAACATCAGGATGTTGTGGTGTCATTTACTGTAAAGTTAAAACTTATGTTGAGGAATACCTATATCTGAATACCTAGCTGGTTGTGCAGAAAGAATTGGTTTTTGTATTTCCCAACAAGATATTTCCACTTATATTTCTATTATAATCATAAATCATAGACAGTATGATCAAAAGAAAAGTACTTCTATAACATCTGTCCTAGTTACAGGGACCAGGACCAGTTTCTTGCTATGTGGGTATAACCAAAACTGTGTATTCTACACCCTCTATATAATTTCTGATGGACTGTTAACCATGGATCATTTGGAGCAGCTGCCCAGGGCACAGCTAATGACTCAGCTGTGATAACTCCCCTCTGGGTAGGAATTAGCACCTTTGTACCCAGCCCGAGGGGTCATCTCTGCTAATGGAACTTCTGGTACCACTCATTGGATCAAGAGAAGAACCAGGACTCCAACAGGACTGCCACTGCCACTCTCAACAAGACTGTGATCATTACCTCAACAGAACTGCCACCATTTTCTGGACAAACAGGTTTTCCTTTCCTTTTACTCTGCACCCAGGGGGGCCACGTGCTGCTCAGCACAGGGACCAACGAACACTGTTCTGTTCTTGTCCCAGGGGGCTGTGTAATACATCTGTTTTTGTGGGTTAAAACCAGTTTTTCTCTATATTGTTGCATCTATTGTAATTTACTTTTAATACACTGTAGCTCTGACTTATAGTCTCTCTCTAGAGTTGGGTTCATTTCTCCCACCAGTTTACTTTTAAAGCAGCACAAAATTCCTGAAACATATGCAGTATCAAGTAATTCATATTTCAGACAGTTTATTTGAGACTCATTCATAACCTAGATTTTTCTTCTATACAAGCTTAATGATGACCTCTATGGATTTTTCCAATAATTTTCAAGATTAGTTTAGTTACTTTTTTCTTAAGCTGAAATAGAACCAGAATCATGTAATTCCCCCTCACTTTCAGAATCAAACTTCTATAAATGTTGATTTCAATAAAATCTGTGTAAAGTTACAGAAGCCATTGGAAATATAAAATGAGACTAAAGCTCAGTCCAACTTTCAAGTATCCATTACTGACTGTGGCAGAACAGAGGACCAAAATCAAGCCAAAGATCCTCAAATATTGATTGCATTTGCAAGGCCAGATTTTGTTGTCGTTGTTCCAGGATAGCCACTACACTTCATGTAGAAATCCATGTATTGAATATTTCGATATTTTTTGGAGATGGAAAGGGGTAACTTTTCTTTTTTTAAGATACTCTTTGAAAGAGAGTCTCACCTAAAGAACCTCCTCTGAACAGAGATGACCTAGTATGATAGATATTTTGTATTTCCCTTGAATTTACTTTTTCCATGAGTGAAATTGAACTAAAATATGTTGACATTACATGTACTACCATAATAACAAAGAAAAAGAAATGGAAAAGTACAGTTCTGGGATTTTAAAAATGGTCAGGATTAACTGGAAACTCCCTTTCTGAGATAACCCTGTAAGTTAAGAGGAACCTTGAAGAAGACATAACTCCATCTCAAGCTAAGCTGTTTATGAAAGGGTGTTTTGGTTGGGTTTTTTTTGGCTTCTAAATTAAATTTAAATTTTTCATTCCTTAGGCTTCCTCCTTTCAAGTTCCCCATAAAACTTCATTTCAATCTTTTATATCCTTTAGAAATTTTTCCCTTCTTTTTTCTTTCTTCTTCTGTTGTTCTATCGTGCCTGCTCAGACTTTCATGATCCCGGTCTTCCTACCTCAAGAGTTTGATTTAACCTCGCCCTGCTTACCGTGTATTATAGTTTGTTCAGTTATTCCTCAGTGGGTTGAAGAATCCTCCCAGTATGAGTGCTCTCGTTCAGATGAGTGCTTCCATTGTCTCTGGCTGTTATCTGTAACACATACTGAACCTCTCTGCAGAGTGATGACTCAGGAATTATGTTAGCAATTTTTACAGCAATAATTACATAACTTAAATAGCAAACTTCTAAAGAGTAGTAATTTGGGCTTCAAACTTATAAGAAAACAAAATTTTACATTTAGATCTATTGGGAAAGCAAATTATCACCTTGATTTAACTGAGAACTTACAAATAAAAATCAATTTTCTAGCTCTTAATTTTGTATCATAGAATTACAAAATAGTGAGACATAATTTAAAGAGTCCATAAGTACACTAGAATGAAGGTTCAGTGTAGCTTAATTAGAAGGATTTCATGTTTCTTGGTTTTCACATGTAATTTTTATTTAATGGTAGATTATTGAAGTCTAAACAGGCAAATGTAGGAATTTTGCTAAGAAATCTTTGGAATTTCTGCAGCATTAGAATGGTATAATTCTTACATTACTGAGTTCAGTGACAGTTTCTCAGTACTAAAGTAGTACGGTTACAATCATTCTGTGTCTGTGTATGTGTAAATTTTAGCAATAGTGACAACTTAATGGTTTCTACATTTGATTCATTAATGGCTGGTTGTATTATGTGTGTCTATCTTCTTTCTGCTGCTCTAAGTCTTTAAAAAGCAAGATTTTAAGTTGTTAAAATCTTGTAAACTGTAAAAAAATTACTATTTTGAAGCACAGTGTGCCATCTAGTGGACCTATCTCGCAAACAGCACAGCTATTAGACCTAAAAAAAGTGGAGAAAAAAAATCCAACCTGGATTGCAATGCCCCCACTATCCATTCATGCTTTGGTTGATGAACACCTGACATATCTGCAAACCTTTGTTTCCAGCTAAACCTAGTCAAATATTTGAGATGACAATTGAGGACTTGCTATAGTTTATTCAAATAAATTGAAATTGAGCAGAACTATTTTGAAAGCTCTGCATGAAATACTAGGGTCTCTTTAATGAAAGCTAACTTTCAATATCAGAAGCCGAAGAACTTAATTAACTTGATAACACTAAGTCACCGTAGAGTAACTCGTTCTTCACAAACAATTCCTGTGGCTTCAGGGTTTTTCTTTTCTTCATACTGGTACATACAAGAAAATACTCCAAGGATGGAGATTCTACAACCTGCTTGGGAAACCTGTGCCAGTAATTGATCACTCTCACAGTAAAGATGTTTCCTACTATTCAGATGGAACTGTCTACACCTTAGCTTGTGCCCATTGTCTCTTGTCCTCTCACTGGGAACCACTGAGAAGAGCCTGACTCTGCCTTCTTTAAATCCTTCCTCCAGGTACTATTACATATTGAGAAAATCCCCCCAAGCTTTTTTCTCTGTAGGTCAAATAGTCACAGGTCTTTCAGCCTTTCCTCACAGTAAAAGCTCCTCCATAATTTTTGTGGCCTTTCGCTGGACTCTTTTGTCACAAGGGCCATACCTCTCTGTACTGGGGAGCCCAGAACTGGACACAGGACTCCAGGTTTGGTATTACCAGTGATGAGTAAAGGGGAAGAATCATCTCCCTTAACATGCTGGCAGTCCTTTGCCTAATCCAGCCCTGGATACCACTAGCCTACTTTGCCATAGGGGTGCAATGCTGGTTTATTTTTAACTTGGTATCCAATAGGATTCCCTTGTCCTTTTCTGCAAATCTACTTTCCAGCTGAGTGGCCCAAGTGTATATATTGGTACATTTATTTCAGAAAGGAAAAAGATATTGGGTTTGCCAGCACATATTCTGATACTACCATTTATTCTGCTACATATTAAAGGAATTATTAATTCGTCTTTGCTTTTTATTATACAAATTCATACCAGACAAGGGTTTCATCACCCTTTAAATGCACACATCATCATGTACATGATTTAATAGATTAAGCACATAACAAACTAAATCTGGAGAACATATCTGCTAACTAAGTGGGCATTTTCTGTTTTCTGATGTGACATCAAAGTCATGACCTTCTCCTTTAGTAGCTAATAGTTTTTCATCTTTAGAAAGCTTTCTGCTGATGTGAGTGCACCAGCAATCCTCACACTGCTGAGTAAATATATGAGCATTAATATTGTGATAGCATGCAGCTGTCTGCCTTACCAGTGCCTAAGAGGAAGGGAGAAGGAGAGACGGCTGCATACAACATTTCTAGAGGAACTCAGCAAAAATTATTTCACTATTACAGTGGAAAATAGTAGTTTGAGAGCCTCACTTTCTTACTGTTTGGTTTAGTCAATTCACATCAGCATAAGACCACGCTTTTTCTAAAAGAGAAGTCCTGCCCTTGCTCCCCAAAGACACACGGGGCAGGGCTGAATTATCTCTTTTCACATCAGTGTGGTTTAAGCAGACTGAAGCTAATTGTGAAATTGCACCCCAGAGGTAAGCTGGTTGATGAGCAGTACCATTCCTCTCATACGTTCCCAGCACTGGCTCACCAGCTCTGGCTCATAGCTCCCACTGCATTGTGAATTCAGCGACCTCAAGTTTCCCATGGCTCTTGTGTGCTCATTGAATAAGGAAAGCTTTTCTGAGGTTGCAAGATTTCACCTTGGTTCCCAACTTCTGTTGTGATTCAAGATTATCCAAGAGTTAGACACAATATTCAAATGAGTTGTGGAGGAATTCCCCACCCCCCTTTTTTAACACTGGTGTTCGTACAATAAAAACTGGCTCATTTCAAATTACTAAATGTAATGAAATTCACCTGGAGGAAGAAAGAATTTTTTTAAGGAATGTCAAAGCCATGTGCTATTACCTTTGAGAACTTTTGAAGGACAGTTGGGATTTTCAGAGCAGAATAGGAAGAACAGCTTTAAAAAGTGGGGGAGGGTGCTGGGAGAGAGACAGAGGGAGAGAGAGAGGGAACAAGCTTCCTGATCATGTAGTCTAATCTTAGTTCCCAGAAGTGTACTGGAAAAAGAAAATCATCAATTGATCTATTTATAGTCTTTGGAAAATCAAATACAGTGTTAGGAACAAATCTTTTCAGAGCAATGCAACTTGAAAAAAAAACAATACAAAATAGGTCCTGTGGGTAATGAGAAGTATAACTCACTCTCAAACTTTTAATATTGGCTCAGGTGACCTTACAATAACTCTTAGGACACACGACACAAAGCAAAGAAGTGACAGAGTAGGAGTAAAACTTGATGGAAAACTCTACAAACTGTCTAAATCAGAGGTTAACCATCAAAATGACAGACAGTTTTGAGCAGGGTTCTTTAGTGTGTCTTTGACAGTTTCTAATCCAAAAATAGATCAGAAAACGTCAAAGTGCAGCAGAAAGGGGGACAAGAGCTGAATTGCATAAACAGGAGTGTTGCTTATAAGACTGAAAGGGAAAAACAGTTCCTCTTTACTCGTAAACCAGAGAGCATGTAACAAAAACATGCAGAAGTACAGAAAACACGACCTACAAAGAATAACTGTAGCTATGAGGGCTGTTTAATCTGTAGAAGACTAAGGTCATAGTCTTTGTATGAATAAGAGTTGTTGTTGCAAAGAAGGGAGTAATTTATTCTTACTGTCCATAGGGGGAAAAAAAAATTCCATTACAGGAGGTTATTAATGACAGATTTGACAAATATTTGGTAGGAACAATTTGAACATAATTAATTTGAAAGTAAAGGAATCACTTATATGGCTCTCAAGGTCAATTCTGGTTATAATTTCTATGACTGGAAATGACAGACATATTGACCAAACCGTGAAGTGTATTTCCTGTGTCCAGAACCAAAATTCTCAGAGATCTCTGGTAAAAATTAAAGTAATTTCTGTTGCTGGATCTGTTTGAAATTTCAGGAAAAAAATCAAGGCTCTCTATTCCTTTTTTAATTTTTTTCCCCAGAGGAAATAGTGGGGAAAAAAAGAGGGAAACCTTTGACTTGTACAACGACTGTCTCTATACTTTTCTTGAAGTTAAGGACATTTGTGATATTCTTATAAATACTTCTAACTCTCAGTGTAAGTTATGAACAATTAATAGCTTTAATGTAATTTTAAAATAATTGTTTTCAAATAAATTACCTGTCTATTTTTGTCCTTCTTCTCCCACGCCAAATGGGAAAATAAGAGAACTGTAGAACTGGCAATAATATTAACATGTTATAGTTGAAAATTATATACTCACATTATCCTGATGAGCCCAAAACTGGTGGGTTAAGCACAGTTGTAAGTATCTAAATGAAGTGACTGTAACCAGGAGAAAATGTCAAAATCTAAAGATTATGTTGTTACAAGCAACTTGACATATCATTCACCATGATTACATTTTTTCAGGACATATATTTATATGCACTTTTTTTTATTCACTGAGGGTAAATAAAAAAGGGTAGATGAGTGTAGAGAGAGGAAAGAGAAGAGTGATCGAAGTACAAAATGTAGCTTTTGTAAAGAATTACAGTTAGGTAAATTTTTAATTTTTAACCTTGTTTCTCCTTCAATCTTCCCCTCTTTTTGATCGCATATACTCATTTCTTAACCTTGTATAATCTTGGACTAGCTATTCACTAATGGATGAATTTATTTCATTAACTTGATATTCATTCTTCTTTATATTTTCTGACACCAATTCACCTTCATATGAATTGCCAGTAGGCTGCACACTTGTACTACATTTATTATGAAACTTATGATTACTTTTCCAGGCTTCATCTGTAAGGCATCTGCTGTTTATGGAGGTTAAAAGAGCCAGAAAACTGTGCTTTTGCTTTTTCTTCTACCAGTTCATGTCTTTTTTTCAGCACAAAATTTCAACAGGTGTTATCCATTGTAAAAATAAAAAGAAGGGGAAAAAAGAAAAATTTAACCTTTTCTGGTGAAACAAACATTGTCACAGTGCAGTCATGCACTTTTCAGCTGAAAAGATATCTGCAAATTTAAAAAAAAATATGTTTCAGAGTGCATATATATTTTCAGGTGAACATGAACAGAAGCATGCACATCTGTCTTTCTAACACAGAAGAAATTTGATATTTAAATGTGAAATTACAGAGCTAGAAAAGAAGAAAAATAATTTCCAGGATGCATGTCTGTTAACTTCCACTCAGTTTCTTTCTTTTTTTTTTTTTTTTTTTACAGAGGAAGAAAAAGAGCTTCTAAACAGCTTCTCCTGTGTCTCTTGTCTTGCAGTCCAGTTCTGAGCCAAGATGTCCAATAGCCTTTGCCTGAATAAATAGGTAAGCACAATGGTGTTCATGAGCTGAGGAATGTGCACAGGCAGAACTAGTTGTTATCTCTGCTCTGTGATGGAGTGTTCATTAAACTATCACATCACCATGTCTCACAAAGACTGAGATGAAAGACAAGTTTAAAAATTACTTTGTGATTTGCTTGTCAAGCTAAGTTATGTAAAAAAAAAAACTGAAGAGTCCAATCATTCAAAAAAAATTGGCATTCAGCATAAAATATGCTACATATTTTCACTTGTAGAAGAAAGATGAGCTGCTTCTGCTTCTCAACCAATGTTTTCTGCTCACCATATCTTGTTTAACATACAGTATCTAGCACCACTTTTAATGTACTAGGTAAAAAATAAACCCTTTATAATTTTAATGTAGCTGCAGTAAAAACAATTACTTTAGGATGTAGTTCTAAACTGCCAACCTGACAAAATTCAATATAATTTCTCTGAGTGCACTAGACCAAAAAAATTACTTCAAACCCTCTGATAAAGTCTCACCCAGTATGAATCAAGTTTCCAAAGAAAGTATTCTTGGGTTGCAGGTTGGTCTGTCCTAGGGCTGGGAATACTGAAATGTGCTTCTTCTTGCCCTGGGTCATGCCTTCCACCTAGGTCTAGCCATTTCAGAGACTTTGTTTAGGAGCCATAAAAAATGCCAGTTTTTATATTTCATAATATATGATAAAGAAACTGCGAGATTCGGGGGTCTAAATAAAGTTCACTGAACAGAACTCTCATTTTAAGCCCCATCCACGGAAAGACAAGATTATTTATCTATATTCTCCATTTTCTACTTTTAAAATGACTATTCAGCTTCACTTTTATCTCATGACTGCAACTTTTCCTTAAAGTCATGCAGTAAGGGATTTTTGCCAAAAACATTCAATAATTCCAGTTATATCAGTATCTTTCTAAGGATCTCCTAAACTTCTAAGAAACTATCAAGGTGAAGAAAAATCCTGGCAAGACAGCATAATAATCAAGTGCACCAGATGGAGAGCCTACAGTGCAGAAAGGCTTAAAAGCCCAAACTGAAAAGGTTGTGTTTCTGCCCATCAGACACCT
Organism: Neopelma chrysocephalum; assembly: GCF_003984885.1. Lineage (NCBI taxonomy): Eukaryota > Metazoa > Chordata > Aves > Passeriformes > Pipridae > Neopelma > Neopelma chrysocephalum. Next base: position 17,849,472 of record NW_020897694.1, on the reverse strand, counting down.
ACACTCACTAGAAACCTGAAATTAATTCCTTTGGATGTGCAACTCATTCAGATGCTGTCCTTAACCATGCTAAGTCTCTGTTCCATACAAATAATGCCTAGCCACAGAAATTGAGCAAAGCACTCTGGAGTACTCTTCTGGGGCCAACCTAACTCTGCTGTGAATGCTTAACAAAGAATACTGGCCCACTCATTAATGAAAGGATAGCTTCACTTCACAGACGTGTACCTAAAAATGAAGACCGTGACATCAAGCTTCTATGAAAATGAGGGCAGTCTTCCTAATGGAAAAGCAGGAGATCATGTTAAAAACAATCTTAAGCATGATTTGAAACACATTTCTCCCTCCAGCAATTGCAAATGAGAAGGGCAGAAAGACAAGTGTCTTGCTGAGATTTCTATACGAATGTCAGCGGAGGGGCTTGGGACAGACTGCACACAACCAATATGATCCGCAAAATGTCTGCTTTATTTACAAAAAGATGCCCTTTATGTACCTCTTCTACACCCCGGCGCGTGATCTCTCTTCTATATTATTGGTTACATGAAAGCATCTACAATGTAAACATGCCCTATTGACCGCTTCTAATTGGATTATTACAGGTGTTCACTCGAGGTAAGAACACGTTTACCTTTTGGGACTCCTCCTTACTTTTGGCACAGATCCTTCTTTGTTTCAGCTTCAGAGCCTGAAGCCGTGATGATTGCGCAGTTTCTTTTTGCTGTCTATGCCCAGCCATGTCAAGGCAAGGCCCACAAAAATGCAGGAGAAATTGCTCACACAATCCTGCTCTCCCAACACACGAAGACTAGAACATTCACAGGGGAGTTCAAGATCCATGTGGTCTCAGAGCATTAGAGACTCTAGTTTTGCACCTGTCTATACCTACAAATATGGCTTTATTAATATAATAAATAATAAACCCACATAGACCTGTCTAGTTGAGGGTTCAGCAACCAAATCCATTTATTGGAAGCAAACGACACCTTTTATATGCACTTCAAAACAGCATGTGATTCTCTTAACCAATCACCATGGGTTATCTCGCTGCCCATGTCTACTGGAGTACATTTGGCATTTCATTTCCCAGGATGTCTCATCCAGCATTCCTGAAACGCCTCCTACATGCAAAGATGTTACTTCACTCATCCTGTGTTTAAGCTGAGTTGATTTCAGTCATTTGACAGAGTCATCGGTCACTGCCAGCATGACTTCATGAGGGGAAAGCCATGCTTGTTGAAATAGATTTCTTTCTATGACACGGTAACCCACCTAAGTTGATCTAGGAAAGCCAGAATATGCAATTTTTTAGGCTTCAGCAAAGCTTTTGACACTGTCACATTATCCTTCTGGACAAAATGTCCACCATACAGCTGAATGACTGTGTTACACACTGGGTGAGCAACTGACTCACAGGTCAGACACAAAGAGTTACAGTGAATGCGTTAGGCTGGTGTACAGTCACTAGTGGGGTTCTGCAGGGCTCCATCCTCAGCCTAGTTCTCTGTAACATCTTCATTAATGACTCGGATGCAGGACTGGAAGGGATACTAAGTTTGCTGACAACATTAAAATGGGAGAAGCTGTCAACTCCCTTGAGAGCAGAGAGGCCTTGCAGAGAGACCTCAACAAATTAGAGGACTGGACAGTCACCAACCATAAGACATTTAACAAGGTCAAGTGCTGGATTCTGCACCTGGGATGGGGCAACCTCGATTGTGTGTATAGATTGGGGAATGAGAGGCTGCAGAATAGGACTGTGGAAAGGAACCTGGAGGGTCCTGGTTGATGGCCAATTGAATGCAAGCCAGGTCTGGCAACCAGGAGGGCCATCTGTGTCCTGGGGGGCATCAGGCAAAGCATCACCAGCCAGTCAAGGGAGGGGATTGTCCCACTCTGCTCTGCACTGGTGTTGCCTCACCTTGAATATTGCGTGCAGTTTTGGGCACTGCAATATAAGAAAGAGATTAAGCTATCAAAAGGAAGGCCACAAGGATGGTGAAGGGTCTAGAGGGGAAGACTTACGAGGAGCAGCTGAGATAATTTTTTTTTGTTCAGTCTAGAGAAGAGGAAACTGAGAGGAGACCTCATTGCAGTCTACAACATCCTCATGAGGGGAAGTGGAGGGGCAAATACTGATCTCTTCACTCTTGTGAACAGTGACAGGACTCAAGGAAACGGCATGAAGCTGAGTCAAGGGAGGTTTAGATTGGATATCAGGAAAACGTTTTTGACCAAAAGAGTGGTTGGGTGCTGGAACAGGCTCCCCAGTGAAGTGCTCACAGCACCAAGTCTGACAGAGCTTAAGAAGTGTTTGGATGACACTGTCAGGCACGTGGTGTGACTCTTGGGGTGTCCTGCACAGGGCCAGAAGTTGGACTCAATGATCCTGATGGGTCCCTTCCAACTCAGCATATTCTATGATTCTGTGATTTCTACCCTGGAAGACAATAGAGATAAGTGCCAAAAATTATGTCAAATTAGTTAAGGTGTAGCAAAAATTTGGTGCCTTGAATCTCATTTTGTTATCAAGTGTGTCAACAGATCATACATGTACGTATCAGCTGTTATATTGGGGTGTGCATGGAAACTATAGGTTTGAAATCCCTTATGCTATGGAAAGCACAGTTCCTTTATTTCTCAAAAAATATTAATTACTAGGCTCAAAAATAAACTGTGCCTCTCTCATACATCTTATGTCTTTCATAAAAGAAAGAGTAAAGCATGCATAATTCTTTAAACGACATGTGTGACCACTTTTATGGATCCAAAATAAATGGAAAATTTAGGACAAATCATCAAACTGTATAAAGAGATTAAATTAGAATACTGTCCTGGTTAGAACGGCTGGGACCAATTAATCACTGGATGGGTGTAACCCAAAACTGTGTATTCTATAGCCTTCTATGCCATTTCCCAAAAACTGTTGTCAGTAGAGGCCTGCGAGGTGGGAAGATGTTCCTGTCCTCATACCCTTTTATGGAATTCCCCACTCTGATACCCTTTTATGGAATTCTCCCTTCTGAGGGAGGGACTGAGCATCCTCATGCCCTTTTATGGAATTCCCCGCTCTGAGGGAGGGACTGAGCGCTCCTGCCTGAACTGGAGAATATATAAACTGGGAGTTTCGGGACCTTGGCACCTCTCGTGGGATCCAGAGGAAGACTGCAGACCACCGCTAGCAACTAGACTGCAGACCTCTGCTCTCAACCAGACTGAGACCACCACCCTCAACTGGACTGCAATCACCACTTTCTGATCAGACTGCAGCAGCTCTCCCACCAGCAGGTTGGTTTTTTTTCCCCTCTCCTTTTACTTTGGACTTGAGGGGGGGCCAAGGAACACCACTTTTGTTCATACCCCAGGGTGCTGGGTTATACATTTGGGTTTTGCGGGTTAAAACCAATTGTCTGTCTGTATAATTGTACTTATTGTATTATTTTAATAAATTGTTATTCTGACTTATAATCTCTCTTTTGAGTTGAGTTCATTTCCCCTGCTGGTTAACTTTTAAACCAGCACAAATACCATAGAACAGAACAGAGCAAAATAATTCAGTTGTAAGGGACCTACAAAGGTCATCTAGTCCAACTTTCTGACCCTCAGGAAAGTATATTATTAAAGACATTGTCCAAAGGCATCTCAAACACTGATATGCATGGAACATTGACTATCTCTCCAGGAGATTTTTCTCCCGGTTCGACCACATCTCAGTAATGTTTCCTAACACCAAGTGAACCCCGCCCCGATGTAGCTTTGAATCATTTCCACATATCACACTACTGAATACCAGGAGATCAACACCACCATTTCCAATTTTCCTTCTCTAGAAGCTGTGAAGAACATTGAGGTTATCCCTCAGTCTGCTTCTCTCAAAACTGGACAAACACTGTGTTCCCAACTACACCTTATAGAAATGCCTTCTAGGCCCTTCACCAGCTTTCTTGCTCTCCTCCGGATTCATTCAAGTACCTCCACATCCCTTTTAAATTGGTGCCCAGCACCTCACAGAGTACTCCAGGTGAGGAGTACTCTACACCAATGCTGAACACAGCTGAATAATCACCTCTTTTAGCAGGCTGGTGATGCTGTATTTGATTCACCCCAGAATGAAGTTTGCCCTCTTGGCTGCCAGAGCACAATAGATGAGAAATAACTGTATTTTCCTAAATTTTTAGTGATTAATTTTTACTGTTCCCTACTGAATATGAAGGCTTTGTATATGGTTCTTTGAGGTATCTGTTAGGCACCAGTTAAATAATTATTGGGTCAGAACCACCTCGTGGGTGTATGTGTGTGTGGGGTGGGGGGGTGGGGGGAAGGGCTAGACCGATATGGCCACGTCCATGCAGAGCACATGGCAAGGAAAGCCATGTGGCTGGGCTGTCAGTCAATAAGGACACCTGACAGCCCACCTACACCATGCCCCTGGAGCTTCTAAGTGGCTGTGGCACCCCTCACTTTGGCTGGGGGGACAGTGAGTGGTCCGTGAACAACTGGTCCCGCCTGGGGGGAGCGGTTACAATAGCCAGAGTCTATAAATAAACATGCACAAGGTCTCCATCTTGCCTTGGACTCTGCTCTGGTGACCTGTCAACATGTGACCTAAGTGGTAACTATATTTTTCTCTTCTCTCTTTCTTTCTTTATTCCTTCTTCTCTTAATCTCTCTTTTTTTACTGTTGTGGGCAAAGCAAACACCTATTTTCTGTATTTGACTTAAGTTATATGGAGTTTGTGTTTGCTGGGTGTAACAAAGGTTCCCTACTCTACAGCAATGCTTGCTAGTTTCAGTAATCTGTTGTAATGCTTTCGTGAAGTTGCATGTTATTTCTGTTAAACCCTCTTTGCCAAAATGCCTATTTTCTCACCAAATTAAAAGAAATCTCAGATAAAAAGCGTGTGGCTTCTTCTCCAGATATGAACTCAAGGTATCAAAGAATCAGAAGGCTTTGCAAGAATTTGTGTAGGCAAAATTTCTCAAAGCCTGAAATTAAAGTGTAACATCGGGTAGAAACATGGACAGGGGTGTAACAGTATCTTCTAAGGATATCCTTTCTAAAGGTATCCTCCCAACCATGTGTGGAGTCCTGGCACATAGTGCTGATCTCAAGACCACATATGCCACACCCATAGAGTTTGGTTTTTAAGTTACTGTATGTTCAAAAGTTCTGTCAATGTGGTCATCTGGGTCTAGGTTAAGTAAAAATATGAAATTCTGACTGTGTCTAAGAGAAACAGTTTCACTTCTGTCTAGAAGTAGGAAAAAACCTTTTGCTTTTGAAAATTATCAGTATTTTGAAATAGAATACTATACACATGTAATTTTCATTTGTTATTTATCTCACAGTGTCAGTAATGTGGACAAAGTGACAGCAAACTACTGACACATCTAGCTAAGGCACCTGGACATCATGTAGAGAACTGTATCCTCACTCAAGATTTATTTTAATTTCCTCCTCTTTAATAATGTCCTGTTTCAGTATTTTCACATATATCCTTCAGGTGTATTTTACTTTCCAGTCATTTTGTCTGATTTAAAGACTTTTCCCTTTCAGTGAAAAGAAAATCTCAGTTAAAATTCAAAAGGTCATCCTTGTCTTTCTTATACGTAGAATCATCCATTAGTTCTGTTCAGTAACAACTCCGTGGGCTCAGTATTTTCTCCTGACAGATTGTGCCCTGAGGTAAATGTTCAAATATATTTTGTATTTCTGCAAAGAATTCTGAATGTTCTACATACTCAGATGGGAAAGGTTTTCCTCAAAACATCTCACTTAGTATGCCCTTTCTGGATGTTAATGGGATTTTTTAGTTGCAGGTTGCATGCTCAGCCTGCTCTCAGTTTTCCTAATTGCACTATTGCCCAGGGCATTCTTCTCAGACTCATCTGAACCCCTGACAAACAGAAAGGAGGCAAATCAACAGGACTCTCACTCCTTTAGAAATTTTGTAGCTGTTTTGGAGTCAGCTGTCATCTTTCTTGTTATACACTATTGGGCCTCTTTTTCCTTTCAAAAAAGTATCTTTGTCTTTTTTCTTAACTGTCACCAAGCATCTCCACCCAGTTTACCCTCAGAGATTGCATCTTCCAGATTTCTTAGCATAAAATAAGCCAAGGGAGTTGTAGTGGAGCTATTTTTTAAGAAACAGACTCTGGTATTATGCCCTAAAACGCAAAACTACCAGTCCAATAATTCTTTGAATTCAGTTTATGAGTGTCTGAGGTACAAATACTGACAAATCTAAGGTTATTGAATAAACAGATATTAGATATGTAATAGGAGAAGGAAGTGTGAGTAAAATATGGCACAACATAAAGCAGAAAAAAGAAATTAAATACAGCTTGCTGAACATTGCCTAGCATAACAGGATAAGGACGTAACAGAAAAGAGGATATTTTTCATGTAAAGTGGCAATCAATACAGCCATAACACAGGAAAGTTTCTACAAATGCTCCTGAGTTCCTAATGGAAAAATTAGTGAGAAAACAAAGATCCCCAAAGAATACAATAAATCAGGGCCCCAGGGTCCTAAAGTACTTCTCATGTACAGAATGTAGTGACATTTCATTTCCTACTTTTCTACCAGGAGTGCCAGGCCAGCAGAATGATATAGAGTCTTATAAATCTTTTTACAAAATATCCAGTACAGAAATGAAGCAATGTGCATTAAAATAGACTAACAACACCAAAGAAAGTAATGTATTCTCATTTAATATCCCTGTTTTCTGTTCATAAATTCTTCTTATAGTTATGTGTCTCTTTCTACAAATACTTAACAAACAGTTCCCTTCTTCTTTTAGACCTCTGTCTAGCATGTAAGGGAAATCTGCCCGAGAAGAACTTGAAACCAGTTTTCTAACAAATCAATCTTTTTTGAACTATGATTGCAGCAAAGTGATTCCACCTATCTCAATCTCCAGCTTTTGGCCTTCTCTACATACCCTACTGCATTCTTTGACAAAAAATGGTTATTTTTCCAAAAACAGCATTGTAAGGCCTTGTCTCAAATGTAAAATCAGTGACACTTGAGAAATGACGGCATATGGTCCTTACGTCCAAATAGTGTTTTAGCCTGTGCCGCCTTCTGAATAACACATAACTTCTCACTGATATCTAACTGATTTTATTCCCTTAAAATACATGTATTATTAAAATACATTTGTTTCATGTAAAATAGCATTTCATAACATTTCAATCATAAACAATGTTTGCTAAATGCATCTAGAACACTCAACCCAGACCCCTTGGCAAGGTCATATCACTTACATATTTGATGATCAGTAGTAATTTTCTTGAATGGTAAATCACAGAATCATAGAATGTCTTGGGTTGAAAGGGAGCTAGAAAAAATCTTTCAGTTCCAAACCCCATAACATTGGCAGAGACACCTTCCACTAGATCAGGTTGTTCATAGCCCCATCTGAGCTGAACTGGAACACTTCCAGGGGTGGAACTTCTCATGTCTCACCACCCTTACTGTAAAGAATTTCTTCCTAATGTCTAATCAAAATCTACCCTTTTCCAGTATTAAACCATTACCTCTCGTCCTGTCACTACACTCCCTGATAAGGAGTCCTTCTCCAGCTTTTCTGTAGGCCTTCTCTAGGAACTAAAAGGCTGCTATAAGGTCTCCCAGAGCCCTCTCTTCTCTAGCCTAAACAATCCCAACTTTCTGAGCCTGTCCTCATAGGGGATGTGCTACATCCCACCAACCATCTTCATGGCCCTCCTCTGGACCTTTTGGAGCTGGTCCATGCATTTCTTATGCAGGGGTCCCCAGAGCTAAACAGAGTACTGCAGGTGAGGTCTTACAAGAGCAAAGCAGAGGAGTAGAATCAGCTCCTTTGCTCTGCTGGTCATGTTTCTTTTCATGCAACCCAGGATACATTTGACTTTTGGGGTGTAAGAACAAATTTCCAGGTCCTATTCTGTTTTTCATCCACCGATATCCCTAAAGTCCTTCTCTGCAGGGCTGTTTTTAATCCACTCATTATCCAGTCTGTATCGACGTTTGATATATACTCAACCCAGGTGCATGATCTTGCATTTGGCCTTATTGAACTTAATGAGATTCAGACAGCTCACCTCTCAAGCCTGTCAAAATCTCTCTAGATGGCATCTCTTTCTTCCAGCATGTCAACTGCACCACACAGTTTTGTGTCATCAGCAAACTTGCTGAGGGTGCACTGTATTCCACCCTTCTCTTCTCCTCACAAGGAAGTTGTAGACTGCAATGAGGTCTTGCCTCAGTCTCCTCTTCTCCAGGCTGAACAGACCAGGTGACCTCAGTTGCTCCTTGTACGGCTTCCCATCAAGGCCCTTCACCATGTTCTTTGACCTCCTTTGGATGTTCTCTAAGAGATGAATATCTTTCTTATATTGCAGTGACCAGAACTGCACACAGTATTCAAGGTGAGGCCTCACCAGTGCAGAGCAGAGTGGGACAATCCCCTCCCTTGACCGGCTGGTGATGCTGTGCCTGATGCTCCCAGGACATGGTTGGCCCTCCTGGTTGCCAGGGCACTGCTGACTCATATTCAGCTTACCATCACCCAGGACACCCAGGGCCCTTTCCGTGGCACTGCTTTCCAGGACCTCATTCCCCAGCCTGTATGAACATCCAGGGCTGCCCCAGCACAGGTGCGGAATCCAGCACTTTCCCCTTTTGAACTTCATATGGTTGGTGATTGTCCAGTCCTCTAATTTGTCGAGGTCTCTCTGCATGGCCTCCCTGCCTTTGAGGGAGCCAAAAGCTTTTGTGTCATCTGCAAACTTGCTTAGTATCCCTTTCAGTCCTGCATCCAAGTAATTTATGAAGATGTGGAAGAGCACATGGAGCCTTGTGGAACCCCACTAGTGACAGGTCACTAGTCTGATGTTTCCCCATTCAGTATTAACCTCTGTGCTTGACCTGTGAGCCAGTTGCTCACCCACCACACGATGTATTTACCCAGCTGTGTGCTGGACATTTTGTCCAGAAGGATCCTGTGAGAGATAGTATCAAAAGCTTTACTGAAATCCAAAACAATTACATCAATTGACTTCCCTTGATCAACTAGGTGTGGGTTACCTTGTCGTAAAAGGAAATCAGGTTTGATAAACAGGACTTTTCTCTCATGAAGCCGTGCTGGCTGTGACCAATGACTGCATTGTCTTTCAAGTGTTTTTCTGTACTTCACAGAATAATCTCCATAACTTTACCAGGCATTGAAGGGAGACTGACATGCCTGTAGTTTCTAGGGTCTTCCTTCTTGCCCTTCTTGAAAATCAGGACAACGTTTGCCACCTTCCAGGCAGCTGGGACCTCTCTGGATTCCCAAGACTGCTCAAAAATCATTGAGAGAGGTTGTGTGATGACATTAGCCAGCTCTTTGAGGATTCTGGGATGAATCCCATCAAGCCTCATAGAGTTGTAGGGATCCAGCTGGAGCAGCAGATCCCACACAATTTCAGAGTTGACTGGGAGTTCATCATTCTCACAGTCATGGTCCTCCAACTCAGGGCACTGAGACCCCCTTGGTCCATCATCTGTGTTGAAGACAGAGGCAAAGAAAGCATTAAACACCTCTGCCTTGTCTCTGTCCCTGTTTGTGAGGTTATCATCCTCATCCTGTAAGGGGCCGATGATATTTCTGTACTGCTTATTGCCATTAATGTATTTGAAAAAACTCTTATTATTGTCTCCCACATTTCTGGCCAGCTTCAACTCCAGATGAGCTTTGGTGACATGAATTTTCTCCCTACAGTGGCAAGCAGCGTCTCTGAATTATTCCCATGTCACTTGACCTTGCTTGCACCGGACATACACCTTCCTTTTTTGCCTTATTTCCAAGAGAAGATCCCTGCTCAGTGAAGCCTGACTTCTTGACATTTGGGAATTGCCTGCTCCTGTGCCCTTAAGAGGTGATGTTTGAACACGCAAAACCATTTTCCCAGGGGACCTTACTTACTAATTCCCTGAGCAGCCTGAAGTCTGCTCTCCTCATGTCCAGAGCTGAGGTTTTGCTGGCACTTTTTCTCCTGACAGCAGAGATTTTATGTTCACTGTGGCCAAGACAGCCACCAATCTCCACTCTCAAGATCCACTCTGTAGACAAGCAGCAGATCAAGGAGGGCATCTTTCTGAGCCAGCTCACTTATGACCTGTCCAATAAAGTTGTCATCTAGGTTTTTAGGAATCTTCTGGCCCAGGTTGTACCAGCTGTGTGGTGCTTCTAGTTAATTTCTGGCAAGTGGAACTCCCCCATAAAGACAAGGCCAGTTGACATGGAAGTGTCCCTTAATTCCTCAAAGAATAATTTGTTGACATCATTGTCCTGGCTGGAAGGTCTGTAGCAGACTCCCATGATGACATTCACATTATTTGTTTGCCCCTTGAGGGGCAAAAACCCAGAGGCTCTCAACTGTGCAATTGCCAACTGAGCTCCATACATTCTAACCCTTCTGTTACACACAGTGCCACCCCTCTGCCTCTTCTGCCCTGCTTATCCCTCCTGAAGAGACTGTAACTGTCCAACAGGGCACTCCAGTCACAGGTCTCATCCCACCAGGTTTCACTTATGTCAGCGATGTCAAATCTCCGGGACTGGGCCAAAGCCTCGAGCTCCTCATTTGTTCTTTGTGCTCCATGCATTGATGCAAGAACATTTCCGGTGTGGTACATTGTAGCCAATATCTCATGAAGCAGATTGTGGGATCCTGTTAATGCCGGTTTTCTCAAGCTTTTGCAAACCATTCCATCTCTGGTGAGATGGTGTCCCTTTCCCCCTTCCAAGCTAGTTTAAAGCTCTGTCAACAAGCTCCACTGGCTCCTGCACTAGAGGTCTTTTTCCCCTCTGAAAAGGTGCATCCCATCAGGTGTCAGTAGACCAGGTGTTGAGTAGATCATCCCATGAATAAAAGTCCTAATTTTTTCTGATTACACCAAACTTGGAGCCACTCATTGACCTAATGGATCTGCTTATTCTTATCAATATTATTCTTTGCTACTGGAAGGATTGAGGAAATTACTTCCTGTGCTCCTGATTGCTCTATCAATCACCCCAGGGCCCTGAAGTCTCTTTTGATTGCCCTTGGACTTGTTGGATTCCAAAATTTGGATATGAGAAAAAGAAAACTGCCAGGTTTAAACAAAAGCCTTGGGCTGACAGAGACTGGGAAAAAAACCTCCATCTAGAGTCCAGACAAGGATCCATTGATGTCATGGGTTTGGAGCGTCCTGACCAACCCCAGAGAAACCACGCCCTGATCTCATCAAAACTGTGCAGAAAACCTTTTGTGTTTTATCTCTCCCTTTGTGTTACCTGTTCCAACCCTGTAATCCCCCTAAGATAAGAAGGGGTTTTCCCCGTGATGTAAGACCCCAAGATTTGTTAACCTGGGTTTTCCCCTGATGTCATCCCTGTGAAAACCCCTGTTAAGAGTAAACTCAGCCTCCTTATGAATATGGAAACCCACCATGAATATGTATGAATATGTAGTGCCTCAGATCAATAAAAATACCAGTTTTGTATGAATAAAACATTCCAGTTTCTGCCTCCATAAACGGGATCATCTTAGCATTATTGACCTCCACATGGACTTATCTTTGTTATTTCATTGCTGCCATTTTGAACAACCACTAGCAGATAGTAATCAGAGGGCCTTATTATACTGGAGAGACCCCTGGTGGCCTAGTGGTTAGCGTGCAGGACTTTCACTGCTGCGACCACGGGTTCGATTCCCCGGTCTCCTGGCCTGATGGAGGTCGTTAGCCCTGTGTGGCCATCCATCTATGAGAAGGACACTCTAAACAAACCTACGTCCTGAGGACCTCACTGCCATTGTCCAA
>NW_020897694.1:17811801-17837628 GCF_003984885.1 Neopelma chrysocephalum | reverse complement strand
AAAAGACCTTTCCCCAAATCTTCGTTCGCGAAGACTGGCCATTATTATTATTATTTATAGACTAAAAACTGACAGTGCAACCCAGTGTAGCTTTCCATCATTGCTAAGTCTGAATAACTTGCCTTTGCATTTACAATTGCTCCAGCTACACTGACTTAGTAAATTCTTTATCTAATGCCAGATGCCCGTGCTTGTCAGTTCTACTTTTAAAAATTAAATCTTTGCTGATGCAGTTTCTACCTAACTTCTTAATCTTAACTCCTATCTTATTATTTTAAATGTACACTCATACAATTACAATCACTACATTTTTTGCAGTTTAATGTTACCATTTGTCAATTGATCATCTTATTCATGATTTCTAACCTTAAAAAGTAGTCAATGTGCTTAGCATGATTTAAAAAAGTTATTTCACTTTCAGAGAGGCTTGACAGCTAAGAGAAAGGAAGGTACACATATGTTAATTAACCTTGGTTCAGTTCACAGAAGACAATTTGATAAACAACAGTAACTGAATCAGCAGAAATAGTTAAAATATATCTGAAACCCTGTAGACATAGGCACAAATATTTCTGGGAATGTGGTTTGTGGAGTATATGTCCCCAGATGTACATTTGGTCCCTCCCCTGAAGTTTACTACCACCAGAGCAGAGACAATTATATGTATGTTTTCTATTCTTCTCTTTTACCTCAGTACAAAGTCAAAGGACTTTATTTGAGCAAGTATTTACATCACTGGATTTTCTGGTGGGTTTTACTTGGTATTTTATTTAGAAAAAGTTAGAAAACTAGCTTCAGAAAACCTATCACTATCACTGGTGATGAGTAAGTCATATGGAGCAGTGCATTTTCTAAAAAAATAAGAGCCATATGTAATTTGTTAAAACAAGAATAAAGAAAAGAAAAGGTATGAACTGACCTTGACATCATCTAGAGTGTGATTCTCTGCGTACCTAGTATTCCACTGCTGACAAAGTAGCTTGTAAGAGATTTTAATTTTTGTCTGAAAATGCTCCTCAAAGTCAAAGGAATCGTATGTGATGAGAAAGACAACAGAATGACACAGTAAAAGATATCTTAATTTCTCATTTGTTATTACAAACAAGATGCTCTCAAATTTCAAGCATTACCTAACAAGTCAGAATTAAGGTCATCAATTCACAGATGGCTGGGTTGCCCTGCATACATGTACATACCAGAATCACACTGGCAAGCATGTATGTTATTAATTTGTTTGTTTGTGCCTCTGTGTGTGCATAGGAACATTAGTGTATCCACTGATATCCATGTATGTGTTGACCTATCCATAGAATTCACTATATTAATAATGTATTTGATCATTATCTTTTTCCCATTCAACTGGTATCCACCTGACCTTTACCAAACAGAATACCATTAAAAACTCAAAGGAGTGCATTTCCATTAAAATTGCATATTTATAGTGTGGGCATAATTTGATTACAAATTTCATTAAGATTGTTTTTACTAGAAACACAAAATAAGAATTTTGTGCACTGCACATGAAGACAAATTTCTCTGAACAGAATGAAAGAATTTTTAACAACCAAAAAAAAAGTCATATTATTGCATTCCATTGCCATCTCTATGATAAAATATTATTTTTCAGAAATAAATATTTTTTCTGTGTTTTAAATTAGTATCTGTGAAAGTGAACAAAATTTTGGACTATATAATCTTTTGTTACTTCAAAATTTATAAAGATGTAGTTACAGAACATGTTCTGGTTTTCTAACTGTAAAAGACTGTAACCTTTCAATAATACTAATGTTCAAACTGATGTGCCCTTCAGTTAATCCATTAATCCATTTGGAAGTCATAAAATTTCTGAACACAACCAGTCTGAGTATCCGAAAATTATTAGAGATCCTCATATATTGCAAAAGAGCTTCAGCTAAGAATCAATAAAGCTAGCTAACCTGCCCCTAAAACACATTTTTAAGTGTCACTTTTTAAAAGGCAACATAAACTTACCCTGTGATGCCTGTTATATGATCATGTGTTTGACTGTTTATGTGTGCCCATCCTTTATTTGACAATCACCTGTAATATTTTTAGCATACAACTTGTTCCTATTATAATCACAAAAATCCAGGTTAGTTTAAATTGTTTTTTTTCTACTGGAGCTGGTGAAAAAATACTGACTTCAATAGGCTTATCTTGATTTATATTTCCATAAGACTTATCCTACTATATGGAAGTACATTTTATTATAACAAATTGTGTTAGCACTTCATTTGGCCCAAAGAACCCTTTTCTGATCATAGTAAATACTTTTCCTTATTGATGTCTCTTCCAAAATTTTAATCAAACACCCTACACTTCATTTTTCTTCAGAAGTCTATGGTAATTGAAGAGATGTTCATGATACTATGATCCTTTTAATTATCTCATTTAAAATTTTGTCAATTCCTTAGTCTTAAGAAGCACTTTATATATAACTGCAAGTTTATACACTAAAATACACCACTGTCATTATCTCAGCTTATAGAAAAAGGATGCAATGTAACTTATTATTGTCCCAAATTTTGTGAATCACATGAAGTTTTCTATGAGCAAATATGCAGTTACACAGTATCATTTGAATTGAGTGCTGTAGCAGATCTTAAATATTTAAAAAACTTTGTAAGTCACTATTCAGAAAGTTTTGACCTAAGGAGACAGTGTGCTACAAGCCCCCTAAGCCCTACATCAAAGTATCTAGACAATAACAAGATATTTTAGAGAAGGCTAAAGGCAGGTCTGGGAATGATTCACAGGAAAGACAGACTATCTGCCTGATATTGTGATATATCCTCCTCTGAGAGGAGGACTTTGCTCTAAAACTGAATTATTCTGAAAATGAATGCTTGCCTGTGCTGAAATTTCCAATTGCAGATGTAATCAGATAATCTCTTCTGGAAATATACCCTCAGAAGTCTGACAAATGCCTATTTGAAACAGGCCAGATACCAGTTAGACATTGGACCTAGAAATTTATGGTTATTGAATTTTTCCAAAATTGCTAAAGCAGGCAATACTAAAGACACAGCTAAAAGCCATCACGGTGTTGAGAACAGGTACAAAGCAAAACAGAAAGCAAATATAGCTGCACCAGTAACCCTTTTAATTATTTAATGCATCTAAGGGTGATGCATTCCTTTTCTAAAGGAAAAGGATGAGAGCTGAAGGTTGAAACTAAAAACAGACTATGGTCAAAAGTAAGTTATAAACAAGTGACTTATTATGGAAATCATAGAATCATAAGATGGTTTGCGTTGGAAAGGGCCTTAAAGGTCATCTAGTTCCAATCCCCCTGCCATAATAACTCATAGACTATTTTGACAACTTCTTTTATTGTTAGTAAGTAACAGTTGATGAAATCCATCCTCTGGCACTAAAGAATCCACTAAATGCAACTTCCAGAGTATTAGCATTCTTCGGACACTAAGGAATAAATAGTGATGTTTAAAAAGTCACCCCAATTCTAGAACCCCCAGAAAAAATGGAATTAGTTAATGAACAATTACTTTACTAACACCTCAGTAGTAATAAGGTGACCAGAAATAGACAACATAGACATTAATCAACAGCTGTGTTGTTTCCTCTCTGGATATTCTAACAGGTCAATTGTATACAGATGATTTAGTGGACTTGGTATATCCAAAAAAACTTTATTTAGGATTCCCTATTAGATGAAACTATGATGGATTTGAACCTAGTTGAAAAACTACATGGGAAGTTATTAACAGCAGAATCATGAAGATATATCAATAAAGCTCCTAGGTTCACCCTTCAGAGTATTGTGTTTTGCAAACTTTTATTAATACTGTGTCTAACAGATCAAAGAGGACATCTATAATAGTATCTCAAGAGTAGGTGTAATTATTTTTGAAACAAGATGAATTGAGAATTCTTTTGATCAACAAGAGCCCCCCCTTTCAGCTCAATTTCAGAATACTGTAGTTTTAAAAAATAATTTCATGCACTATTTCAGTAAAAAGCTGTAGGTCTGTGATACAATGACTGCTTTGTTTGAAGCTTTTTTGGCTGTGATTGAAAGAGTGGGGAGGAAGGGACAGAGAGATTAAATTAATTTAAACTCTGTCTGTTTGGCTAGATGTTACTTTCAGTTTTCCAATAAATTTAATAAATTTCTGAGTGGAAATTAAGGCAATTCTCTTTTTCTATTACTACTTTCACATCCATAGAACAGTCTACTTGTCAGTAAAAGGCTTACTGAGATGCAGTTCTCAGATCAACATTATCTACTCTTTTATTATATATATCATATAATATTATATACTATTCTCTTATATACTATATATAGTATATTATATATATTATATATATAATAGTATATTATTATATACTATTTTTGTGGATGTTATGGCAAATTGAAGCAGCTTCAAGAGGGCGGGAGCACCTTTACATGAGTCAAAAACTTTGAGTTGTGGAGATAATATTTTGTGTTCATTTGGTAGACTTTGTGTTATGGAAGGTATAGACTCAAGAAAACCAAATGATACTTTGCTAACAGTAGGTGCTGTAGGTTTTCCCTAATGGTGAGTGTCAGTGTTCATCTGCAAGGTATGAACTTCCCTGTGTGACAATATCTCATATGAGAACTCTGGTGGGTTAAGTTCATAACTGTTGCTCCCCGGACTAATAAGTAGCTTCAAATGTGGAAGAAATACACATACTTTAAGAACTAAAGCTGTTAATACCTGTATTGGATTTAACATTTTAGGAACTACTTGATATTGAAGACACTAATTGAAAGAGTTTTAATTATACAGTATTTACATAGATTTCATAAGGTAAATTCTTTCATGAATGAGGCACTTCATGATTGGTGAGATAAATTGTACAGCTGATATGTGGACAAACGCTACTGAAAATGGTGTCTTCCGAAAAGATTATGTCACATGAGAAGAACTAGAAATTGTTTATATAGATCATTAATGATCACTAACTTTTACAATAAATAAAGCAAACAGTATCGGTACTTGTATTTGCACTGAGGATGTGGAATTTTTATTCATTTAATATATCAGATACCACTGAAAAAAGATTAAAATACATTGCTGCAAGATTTTCCTGTTAGCCTATTTTCGTTGCCTTGAAAATGTCCAGTTGCAATTATAAAAAAACCCCAATGATCTTAAATACTGATCTAAAAAACCAGAATGCATAGACAGAGCAGGATATTTAATGACTTCTTTCCATACAGACTCCATGTCAAGAACAAAATATTTCACTAGTTTTGACTGAGAATCTGGATACTGTCAAATCAGGAAAGAAAAAAAAAAAGAAAAATCAGTAGGTGAATATTAAGGGAAAAAAACCCCACATTTATGGCACCCTGTCAATTATTTCAGTTCTCTAGAATGACTTTAAAACTGCGAGTGCATGAGGGACTTTTCAGATGGCACTGAATGATCTAAGCCACATTTTGAGAATTTAAGACATCATCACGTATTCAGATGACTTCATTTGTTTCCATAAAACATGGGAAGAACATCTGGCAAGAGTAGAAAAGTTTCTAAAGCTTTTTAAGGAGTAATGGTTTAAACCTGAGAAAAACAAATGTCAGTTTCTGAGGCATCACATTACCTTCTAAGGATATGCCTGTTCTGAAGAACAGCAGAAACCTGAGTCACAGAAAGTGGATATTAAGAAATATTGAGGTAGCTCCTAGAAGTATGGGTACAAAATCTTACACACATTCTTGAAGACATACAGAATTTTCCAAAACAGTCAATGAAAAGCAGATTTTTCATGATAGAAAAAAATGAGAGAATTTTTTATTTCCTGGAATGTTCTAAATACATAGAATTGTTTCAATTCCTGAAAATATACTAGCAGCTTGCAGAAACTTGTGATTTTCAGGGACTAATTGTGACACTGAGTGTTAGATGACTAAATCACTAACATGCTGAATACCAGATTTTGAAGATATTAAAAAAATTGTAGAAAAATTAAATATTCAAATTTATAATCTGAACTTTGCAGAGGCTTCAAAAGGATATTCAGTAAAAATGATATGCATCAGGTTCATCAACTGTAAACCCTTGTGGTCTCTATTTACAAACCAGATTCTTGTGGAACTGGGCACGCACTGGGGAATGGGGGTTATGGTAAGTTCATCACGGATTTTTCCTGCTGCTGCTCGGGGAGAGGACCTTCTCTACATGGGTCCACAGGTAATGCCAGGAGCCTGCTCTGGGACAGGTTTCCCATGGGTTCACAGCCTGCTTTTGGGCATCCACCTGCTCCGGTATGGACCTCCTCCATGGGCTGTAGGTGGACCTCTGCACCCCCATTGACCTCCATGGGCTGCAGGGGCACAGCTGCCTCACCATGGTCTTTACCATAGGTTGCAGGAGAATCTCAGCTCCAGTGCCTGGAGCACATCCTCCCCCTCCTTCTGCACCGACCTTGATGTCTGAAGAATTGTTCCTCTCACATATTCTTACTCTACTTTTTTCTGGCTGCAATTACTTCTAAGCAATAACTTTTTTGCCTTCCTAAATATTTTATCACAGAGGTGTTACTATCATTCCAGATTGGTTCAGCCTCAGCCAGTTCAGGAACAGCCTGGATGATGGCTGAAATATTTTTGCATATCCCACAGCAGACTCAGGGATGGGAATCAAGTGGTACCTCTTGTTCTGCCTTTTCCTTCTCTCCTATTATGGCTCTACTTCACTCTTCTTTACTAAAAGAGCTGACTTTCATGTCCACTTCTTCTTGTTTATAGAATTGACTAGTACTGGCACTAATTGGTTCCCTTGTTCACCTGCAGAGTCTGTCACCAGAATTGAAGTAGGTGCAGTGCCTGTCATCTTATCATCAGATCCAGAGATCTTCCTCCTGAGGGTAATGAATTAAGTTGAACAGGGTTTGGGAGGCACAGTCCAGGCCCCAGAACATTGTACTGATTTGTGTTTCTCTGGAATTGCCAGGGTGACCACATACTTTTCCCAAACATTTTATATTTTTTTCCAGATTGTGCACTTGTTCAGGGATGAAGTTCAAAAACACTGATGGTGCACACTGTCATAGGCATTTGCCCATAATATTCCACACATCTTGCTACTCAAAACTATCCATCCTTGTGGGAGATCTCTGTGTAGTTTTCTTAAATAGTTTGACCTTAAGTAAGACCTGTAACACATTCAGAAGACTTAGCAACAGGAACATGCTGATTTGAGCATCCCAAGCATATTCAAATTCTCAAGAGCTATTTTAATTAGCCTGGAGAAGAAGAAGATAGGGAGACGTGTCTCTTTTTGTATGTTTTCTTGGAGGAGAAAAGGTAAAAGGTATAATTATTAATAGTTTCCAATAGATGGCTCCCAAAGTACAGAGATGACAGCAATGCCAACTGTAAGTACCAGATTAATGACCTGCAATTCTATCATATCATAAGACAGTGTGACAAAGTACAACAACATGATGACTTTAGCTCCGTTCTCATGAGTGATAAACAGCACAACAGGGAACATATACTGCAAGTAAGGTACTACCTAAAACAATTTTAAGAACAAGTATACCAACTTTGAGAGAAAATAAATCAACACTCTGACCAGTGACTATTAAGCTAATATAATGAATGCTTATAACAAATTTTTTCTGATGCTTTTTACTCAGATTTGTTATCTCAACCTGTCATGCCCCACGTTGAGGCCAAAAATGATTGCCATGATTTACCTCCAGATGGCAACTAAGTACCACAAACAAAAAAAAAAAGGTAAAACCAGTGGTTTGGGATAAGAAGAGTTTAAAACTTGAAATAAAATAAAATATAATAATAATCAACATCATCATCATAATCATTATCATAATACTAAAGTAATGGAAAGAAACACAATAAAAAAAGAACAAGCGAACCCAAGAATAAGTGACAATTGTTCATGACCCATTGACCAATGACCAGTCCATTCACGGGCAGTGAATGTCCCCTTCCAACCAACTACCCTCCAGTTTACACACCAAACCCAATATTTGTAGCAGCTCATATTACAGGAAAGATACTGAAAGGCATTCTGGGACTTGTAGTTCTCCAGGACTCTCACACATGCACGTGGAAGTGCTCTAATGTCATTGTTTGAAAAGACACATGTTACAGTTTGTACATTGCATTTAAACTACTGTTCTTGGTAATCAAGCTAATTCGGTTATTGCACTCATGGAGTAACTGGATTTGTGAAGACAGGTGCCGCAGATGTTCTATAGTATGGAATATCCCTTTGGCTAATTCAGCTCAGCTATCCTCCCTCACAGCTTCTTGTGCACTTCCTCATTGTTAAAGCATGGGAAACTGAAAAATCCTTGACTTAGTGTAAAAACTACTTAGTAATAACTGAAGCATCAGTGTGTTATCAACATTATTCTCATCATAATTAATCAAAAAACTACAGCGTTGTATCAGCTACTAGGAAGAAAAAACTCTATCCCAGCTAAAACCAGGACACCAATATAGAAATAGTAGCAGAACAATAGTGAAATTCATGTTGATGGTCCATGATCTGAACATGAAGGCCATGATAAAAATCAGTGAAAAGTTCTTAAGTTATTTTGAAACTCTTTTATAAACTAAAGAACAGATGGTAGGGAGAACGAACATAATGGTATTAGCTGAAATCCACCGTGGATTTCACCAGAAGCAGTTATCCTAAATGACCCTTATGATCACTGGAAAGAAGCAGGCATTTTGTGAGGCCTAGATGTCTAACACAGGAAAGATGTCTCACAGCCCTTAAAGAACCTACCTATAAAGAGTTCTCAAAGAAACGTAAGTCTTGTCTCTGCTGCTTGCTGTAGCCTTGCATTAGCTACTCTTGTCTATAGAATTGGAAAATCAAAAGCTCAAATACTAAACAGCAGGATAGACATTCTAATGCAAAAAGATCTGGAAAGCTCAAACTGCTGGTGAATGCCAAACAAACAAGCTATATTATCAGCTGTAAAATAAAACAATCACTTCTGACTTGTAAACTAGCTCTATTGTCTCAGCAAATTGAAAAAAAAAGATTCTTTTCAATGAACAGCTCACTGAAAATGTCTTCTCAATGTGTAATAATGTTTAACACAACATTAACAAAACAAAGGACGTTATGATTACAGAATATTATAGTGTATTATTTAAACCAGGGGTCTTTCTTCACAACAAATACTATATGATGTTCTGCACTGTCTTAATATGTATAATGTTACAAACACAGAAGCAATCTGGCCATGATAGTAATTGTGGATTTGAAAAAAGTTCCTGAAAAGAAACTCTGAAAAAGACTGAGACACTTTTCATCAAATACGAATGAATAATAAATTTTATAAATACATACAATATGGTAAGTGATAAAGAGGAAGAAAAAAAGAAATGATTTGATATTTTTCCTATTTATTTAAAATATAAAATGGCAAAATGGAAGTATATGGTATTCTGTAACAATAGTTACTCTCTCACAAGGTGCAGGATTGTAACAAGATACCCAGAACTTAACAAGACTTAAAAAAATTGATCAGAGGTGCTTGTGAATCAACAGTACTCAAGGAAGAGCAAACTTCATTCTTTAAATACACAATGGAGAATGTATAAATGGATGCTATATTTCAGAGGCTAAGCTGAAAAAGTAGACATTTTTGCCACTTATTCTGAAGTGTTTTAAACTAGTCCCAATGACAAGGAAAGTAGATTTTCTGGAAAGAATTATTTTAATCCAATCTGATAATAACTTTGATGCAAGAAAAGTAAGATATACATGAACTACTTCACAGGTCATTGTAGGAAGTAGTCTGCCTGAGACTGGAGACACCAGAATTATGTGTACTATCCAGAAAAGAAATCATAAGATTCTGGAAACTGTATATGCATCATTTCTGTCCACCACAAGGTATGTTCCACACACTCATCAAGTCTATTCTGTGAATCTGAAAACTCTCTTAGTTCTCCAGTATTGTCCCTTCAGTGCAGTTCTGTTCATGACAATGTCCAAGATAACTTTTCCCCTTTAAGCGATGCTGTAATACAACAGAAGCAGAAGAATACTGTTAAAAAACATGTATATAGGTAGCTGTATGTAAGTAGCTAAAATCTTTCAAATCACTCCAAAGCTTCAAGAGCAACAAACTATGATTCTGCAAGAGCACCCAGCTGTTCCAGATAAAAAGAATCAAAAGAAAAAGGACGAGCTGTACAGGAAGACTCTTGTACAAGTAATATCTTCCCCAGTAGTTTTCAGTCATCACAACTCAATTTAGATTTCTATCATGCTCTATTACACTTCTCTAACCAAGAATATGAGTTGCTTCTACACTCAGCTCTCAAAATTTTCAATAGAACCTAAACCAAAACTGTATCTTCTGCAGCTTAAATCCCTTGTTCATGAATCTGCTCCTGAGTTACCACTTTATAATTTTGACTGTGTGATGATAGAATTTACATCACCACCCAGGCAACCATGATTGCCTTAAAAAATAAAATAGGTTGATTGACATTGTATCAGTCTGTGCCACTGTTAAAATAGTGCACAATGTGTGCCTTGCAAATGAGTTGTTGTTACATTGCAAAATGGTTTCCCTCAAGTAACAGATATAAACAGAAAAGAGGAGAATTTGGCTTAAAGATTATATTGTTATTCTCCTTGGATATATCAAAGGTAAAGGAATAATAGTGGCAAAAGAGTTAGCATAAATTGGCAATGACTAATTTTTGTCTGGAAATTAGAGCAAAGATTCTAACTATCCAGAGAAAGGCAAAATTCTGGAGCAGTGTTTCATCAAGGTAAGTGCAGACAAGGAACATAACTGCTTTGCAGGGAAGTGGATTTATTTATTAGCAGAATTAAATAATGGGTTTGACTGTCATAGCCAAGAACTGGATATTATGCTTTGTTTTACTCCTCTGTCTCAAAAGCCTCTATTAGTGTAATAAAAAGTAGGACAGAACTCAGAGACAGTTAGGAAAATACAAGGGGAGTTGGTGGATGAAATTTTGAATACACATATATCCTAGCTTTTATAATAACTTTCAGGACAGTAAAAAAAGAAAATCAACATAATCAATTTGAAAGGAAAAAAAAGAGCAATATTCCTCATTCTTCTTTTTTTTTTAATATTTTACTTTTTTTTTAGTTGCCAGAAAATATGAGTTATTTATTTGATATATCATGGATATTTACTTTATTTATGGTAAGTGAAAAACTCCTTTAAAAGGACATAAAGAAATTTTAAATTCCATAGTTGCAGACCCAAATTCTTCAGAAAATAATTCTACAAGTGATAAATATTATATTTGACATACTGGCATAATTATTTAGGTTATTTGAGAGTTAAAGTGAAATTTCTTATTTGTACTACAGTCTTCCATATTTAGGGACAGTAACTACTCCTCTTATTCCTTCTGCTATGGTTAAAATCAAGTCAGACACTTTATATATTATTTCCAAATGCAAATTAATTTGAAGGTTTCACTCTGAATATGAGGGTGATCATGCAAAGAAATCCATAAGTTATTTGTGACGCTGCTAGTGATCTTCTACATTGTGCTTTCAATATCTGTTTGTTCTGCCTGAATGACTGTTGGTTCCTGTGTTGCACACACTTGACTTAGCTTCAGTTCTATACCTAGCCTATGTAACTTTTTTATTTTTTTGTTATTTAAATTCATATCAAATTCCAGAGAAGATTAATCATTGCAGTACTATTCAAAATGTGTTCTGTTCCCTTAACCTCAAAGAAACTTATATGCAACTTGTGAAAATCAATGGACTACAAAGACTCAATGTCTCTGAAGGATTTGCAACACAGTAGAGGACTAAAGACTCGTGTCTAAAACCTTTTCAATGCCATAGGATGCAATTGTTTGTAACAGCATCTAACTCTAAATATCTGTCTTATCTGTAGATGCCATCTGAAAAAAAAAACAGAATTGAACTGGTTTTCTATCTCATACTACATATTTGTAGAATACATTAATTTCTAATACAGTCTTCTGTGGAAAAAAACAGCCACTAACAAGTGCTGAGGCAAAATACAGCTAAGAGGATCCTGCAAATGCTTAAACTCTGAATGTGCCTTAAGCAGAAACAAACCAATATCCTGCATTTAAAATGAAAATATATTTCTCCTTTGTGAATAGTTAGCTGGAGCCAAGAACACATCTGTTATGAGGATTCTACCTCGTTTTTGTGCTCTGCATTCTTTAGAACAAAAGGTTAAAAAAAAAATCATTTACAAATGTATATCTGCAGTGAACTTTATATTATTTATTTGCTATTATATTTAAACTGTTCTGTACATCTGCTGTTTATCATTAAGTTCAATAACATAAAACTGAATCTGCCCTGAGGTGATAATCTAAAAAAGAGGTATTAGTGAGAGAAAATGTTATGGGAGTGACAGAAGAATGCAGCTATATATTTTGATGAACAGTGAGTGTTCAGTGACCCAAGACAGAGGAAGCTATAAATGATTCATAACTTTGAGAAATTCTGTAGTTTCAGTAATTTAAGACATAGAGTTCTACCTAATTAAAAGTAAGTACAGTATCTATTCTGGTCTTAGCCCTTTTATTGGGTCCTGGCTTCAATAAAATTATTTTCATGTGATGCATATTGCTATTTTAAGGGCCTCTGCATGGTGTATTTGTTGATTTATTATTATCTGATTTGCACATTGAAAACAATTACCCTCAGGAGAATCACAATGGGATTTGATTCAGATGTAAATAAATAACAGAAGAGCCATGAGATCTCAGCACAGTTTGCTTCTTTTCATGGAGCTTTCCAGATTTCCCAACTTGCCAGAAAACCTTTTCCAAACCTAAAGGCATAAATTTATGATCTGATTTCAACAAATACTTTATTTATACAATGAACTGCTGCCTCTGACTTCAGGAGTATGGCTGTTCTTGTTGTCATTCCTCTTGTAAAGACAGACTACATGAGTGCTTCCAATGCTATCATTGAACACCTGAAAACAATTTTTTACTATTTGCTATAGGAATACTCTGGTTATGCAAATATGCTTACACACAAATAAATTTATCTAAAAGTTTCCAAGATCTATGTTCGAAAGCAAAACATATAGAAAAACCTCAGATGCCTTCAAGTTAAAATTTGCAATTTCTAATTTCTAGACATTTGGCGTTCTGGGGGTATCCAAAATCTAGGTCCAGGCACACTGGAGAGGTAGCCAAGAAAACTTGCCATTACTGGTCAGGGAACTGCAGAGCTAGGTCCCCAGGAAGTAGGAATGGGACCACTAGTGGGTTCTTCTGACTTTCAGGAATTGATAAGTGCATCCTGAAAAAAGTTACCTACAAAAGTATCCTTGAAAAAAACAAAACTAAGAATCACACAGTATTTGTGGCTATTGTTTAGTCAAAACATTAGCAGTCTAAAGGAAATTACTGTAACAGAAGTCTGTAACTCCAACTGAGGAGCAATAACTTTTTAAATACCTTGAGACTGATAAAGTCAGGTGGGGTTTGGGCAGTAGTGTTGGTCTGCTGGAGGGTAGGAAGGCTCTGCAGATGGATCTGGACAGGCTGGATTGATGAGTCAAGGCCAATTATATGAAATTTAACAAGATGAAGTGCTGGGTCCTACACTTGGGTCTCAAAAACCCCATGCAGCACTACAGACTTGGGAAAGAGGGGTGGAAAGCGGCTCAGTAGAAATGGACATGGGGGTACTGGTTGACAGCCAGTTGAACATAAGCCAGCAGTGTGTCCAGGTGGCCAAGGAGGCCAGTGGCATCCTGGCGTGTATCAACAATAGTGTGTCCAGAAGGACTAGGGCAGAGATTATTGCCCTGCAGAGGTGAGACTGTAACTCAAATCCTATGTTCAGTTTTGGACCCCTCACTTCAAGAAGGACATTGAGCTGCTGGGGCATGTCCAGAGAAGGGCAACAAAGCTGGTGACTTAAGAGCAGCAACTATGGGAGCAGGGGTTGCCTAGCCTGAAGAAAAGGAGGCTCACGGGAGGGGACCTTGTTGTTATCTATAACTACCTTACAGGAGGTTGTAGACAGGAGTGGATTGGTCTCTTCTTCCTGGTAATAAACAACAGGACAAGAGGAAAGAGTCTCAAGTTGCACTAGGGGAGGTTTAAATTGGATACTAGGAAAAATATCTTCACAGAAGGGGTTGTCCAGCATTGGAACAGGCTGCCCAGGGAAGTGGCAGAATCGCCTTCACTGGAAGTATTTAAAAACATGTAGATGGTGGCACCTGGGGACTTATTTTAGTGGTGGACTTGGCAGTGTTGAGTTAGTGGTTGGACTTGCTGTTCTTAAAGGTCATTTCCAACCTAAATGATTCTGCGATTCTGTATGAACAAGGCATGTTTGAGTGTATAATTCATGATCTTATGTTTGCTTACATTCATTTATACAATTTTATTACTTCAATTTATGTGTAAACATTTTTCCACAGCTTTACAGATTCAGCTCTTTTGATGACAAAGGAAATCCATCATGGATTTGGTGAAAATAACCAGGTGTCCTAGTTAGAATGGCTGGGACCAATTCATCACTGGATGGGTGTAACCCAAAACTGTGTATTCCATAGCCTTCCATGCCATTTCCCAAAAACTGTTGTCAGTAGAGGCCTGCGAGGTGGGAAGATGTTCCTGTCCTCATACCCTTTTATGGAATTCCCCGCTCTGATACCCTTTTATGGAATTCCCCTCTCTGAGGGAGGGACTGAGCATACTCATGCCCTTTTATGGAATTCCCTGCTCTGAGGGAGGGACTGAGCACTCCCACCTGAACTGGAGAATGTATAAACTGGGAGTTTCGGGACCTTGGCACCTCTCGTGGGATCCAGAGGAAGACTGCAGACCACCGCTCTCAACCAGACTGAGACCACCACCCTCAACTGGACTGCAATCACCACTTTCTGACCAGACTGCAGCAGCTCTCCCACCAACAGGTTTTTTCCCCTCTCCCTTTACTTTGGACTCGGGGGGGAGCCAAGGAACACCACTTTTGTTCATACCCCAGGGTGCTGGGTTATACATTTGGGTTTTGCGGGTTAAAACCAATTGTCTGTCTGTATAATTGTACTTATTGTATTATTTTAATAAATTGTTATTCTGATTTATAATCTCTCTTTTGAGTTGAGTTCATTTCCCCTGCTGGTTAACTTTTAAACCAGTACACCAGGATGGCCTAATACAATTCTTGTTGACTCAAATATGCACTGTTAGTATTCTTTACCATAAATTATTTGGAGATGCCCTTTATACTAATGAGCATTGCAGGACTGTGCTTTAACATTAAGGATGGCCAGGGATATCTGTTACTTTTGTTCAATTTCATATTTTCCTGTAGGAGTTCTGAGGGAGATCTTCAAAATTATGATGAAACCCTTTATTTTTTATCCTATCAGTGCAAAAGAACTGGGAAGTCTTATATATTCTGGGGGAAAGTTTTGTCTTTTCAAGATGGTATTATAAATGTGATTTACAGAGATTCAGAGTCACTGCATTGACCAAGAAGATACCAGCCTTGTAAGCAGATCGGAGTAATTACCATCCCATTTTCTCCCTCTGTGTGATACAATCCTGCCCTTACTAATGCCATCATTCCTTCTTTGAGGGATTTGTTGTTGTTGTTTTGTTGTTGTTTTTTTGGTTTGGATTTGGGGGTGGATTTTTTGGGGAGGACAAAGGAGACTAGATGTCTGAAACGCTGCAAGTTGCAAGGATTTTTATCAATTATAGTTTCCTGTTATTGGCAGCTCCTCTGATCACAGATATCCTCTTATTTTCTCCAAGCAAGTACTAGGCTAGTTCTCTCATTTTCTCTTTCCCATGTTTCTCAAAGTTAGTACTAAGGTACCCTTATTAAAGTTGTGTTGAAAGAGTAGATATGAAGAGAATAATAAAGGACATTGCTAAAAATATGACTTTTGGAGGAGTCTTTCTGCAACAGACAATTTTTTGTATAAGTGCCAGCACGGAGTGCAGTTGCAATCTCTAACAGGGAGCATCCCACAAGGTCTGAGTGGAATGGACCAAGATGGTGGCCAGTGACAGGGACCACTGAGAGCCCCCAGGACTTCTGGGGAGCAACAAGTCAGGACTGTGGCCCATCTGGGGTATTCCATCACAAACATCTTGAAGTGAAGAGCAAAAGGAGGATGTGAAAAAAAATAATGAGCTGGAAAAGATAGACAATAATAAATAAGAAAGATGAGCCTAGAGTTTGACAAGTTTAAGGATAATACACATTCAAAAATCGTATGTTTTGTGCTACTTAGGGTATACTTTGTCCAAGAAGGGCTGTTATGGTGTCCTGAAAAAACTTTTCTTAATGGAATGGCTTCAACCCTAGAGACTTCACAACTCACCTGCAAAACATTTTTTCTAGGAGATGTATGACTTGCCTTCCAACTAGCAGTCTGACTTGGGGAGAGGAAATGAACCATCATTTACAACTCCCTGAGTGGGTGGTCTAGGAATTAGGCTTTCAGACATGAGGAAGTAAATAACTTCTTAATCTCCCTGCTTTTTTTCTAACCCTGCTTTGAAACCACTATTGACTCGATTCCTAGAATTAAGTAGATGATATGAGAATCCCACTGCAAGCCCAGGTATGGATCAGAGGGTTTGAGGAATATTTCAAAAGCTGAGTAGCTGTATACATGGTCACTAGGAGAAATGCAGTTTCCTACGGACTTTGAATGCTTCCTTGGTGTGCTAGGGGGTACAAAAGAGTGTCCATAAATTTCAAATACTGTCTTAGCATGATTAATAGGTATCTAAATTCATTTAGGAATTCCTTCAATTTAGGAATTTTCCTTTAATTCTTTTATGGCCACCTCTTAAAATATAATAATGATGAATTTGGACATTTTGACTGTAAACTCTCTGCTTCTCTCTCAGTATACTAAATATATCTCAGGTGTCACCTGACACTTTCAGGCAATATTACAAAAAGTAAATTCTTACAGTGAACCAAGGTTTGGAAATTGCAGCTGGGTTAATAGGAGAGAAATTATTTAGTCTGAAATCTTTATTATAGAGTAAGCAGAAAGAAGACAGGGAAGCAATTAAAATAGTTTAGATTCTTTAAGTTTCAGTTTCTCCAAGTCCTTCAAGGTCAGTAAAAAGATGACCTAGATTAATTCCGATAGATGTCTTCCAATCCAATAATTGTAAAAGGGTTACAAACACATTTTTAAGCATGATTCTCTTAAGAGAACAAAAGAAGGAATTCTGCTTCTAATGGAGAATGAGAACTAAATAAAAAAAAAATAAATATTGCAATCATAATAACAGCTGTAGAGTTGAAGAAGAAGCATCAGGTTGGTGCTAGGTAGCTTTTAGGATGTGATTAGCCTATACAGTGTGGAAGTACTTGAACTATTATGAATCTGACATCATTTTAAGCATTGAACCTAATTGTTTTGTTATATTTTTGTACTGATCTTTCCTATAGAGATAATTGTTATAAAGTGCCAAACATCCTGTATCTTATAAAATCTTAAAAGTCAGTTTAAAATAAATCTATCCTGACTCACTGACATTCAGAGCACAATAAAACTAAAGACTAAATGCTTTGGGCTTTAAATAGAATTGAAACTACTAAGAAGTTTAGATATCACTCTATCAATACATAGGCCTTGCTGGTTTTGGGTTAATGTTTACAGACATCCTCTTAAAGATTCCTAAATTTTATGAGAAGCAATGAGGCATTAGCTAATGTAGTTTCTTCAGTCCTGAAGTATTTTTTCTTCAACAGTCTGTTGTCTTTGGGAAACTGTGGAGTAAGATATAATTCTCTGTGTGCAAGGGCAGAAAAATTTGATTGTGACTGGATTAATTAAATCTATTTGAACTGTTCCCCTCTCACACTAGGCTAGTGATGAAAAATGGAATTAACTGTGTGTAAAGCATTAGAGACGTGAACAAAATTAAGGAAACAATGTCCTCTAGGTTGTTCATAAAGATAATAGCTAAGTAGCAATAATAATAAAACCAAATCCCAGCACATTCTTATCTTTACAACAAATGAATTGTCATGATTAAATCAATGGATCTCCCTCCATGCCTAAAGCACAAAACCATAATGATCTGCAAATTCTTAGAAACAAATGTCCGTGTACTTTTCTCTGTTTTCATTGTTCAAGCAATCTTATCATTGATATCACATTCATGTTTTACATAAACCACACAGCACTAACAAGTGCCTTTTCATATCATCTCAATAGGTTTATTACTGAAGGAAGAGTGGCTGCTTCAGAACGAAAAACTGTCAATAAGCCCACACCCTGCTGGACAGCTCCAAATTAATCATACAGTTTGTTACAAAAGCAGCACTTCCTTTCTTTTCCAGATGACAGAGATTATAGTCAGCCATGGAAAAGTTTCTCCAGATGAGGTGCCTAGAGGAGAACACTAATCTGACTCTTCTGAAAGAGCAATGCTTTCCTTTCCCAGAGGCTACAAAACACCATAAAAGAATGTTCTCCTTGGCTTCCCCCCATTTTTTCCCCTCAACATATGCTTCTCAATCTATTGAACAGCTTCAGAACCTGAACTGCAGATTTAACTCCTGCGTATATGAGGTGAAGGGGATTCAACCTGATCAGCTTGACTTTCCATCAAATCTCTTTGTTCTTTTCCATCATACATTGAAAAGGCAAGAAACAGAGAATGGGGTTGGGGGGGCAGCAGACAAACAGTCATGAATGGATAATCTACTTCTTCAAAACTACCCACTTGCTAAGGCACTTAAACCATGAAGTGACACAGAATAAGACAAGAAGGGAAGACTTTTCAGGAGAGATAACCTATAATGTGGTTAATAAAGGCCAAAAGGTTACCCTAAGCTTACTGGTGGTCCTTTAGTCATGAATGACAGAAAAATGGGATAAATACCTAGGATAAAACTACAAAATAGCCATTTTGAGAGCCATTTTACTCTCTCTTGACTGTAGTGGGGCAGAAAAAACAAACAAACAAAGAACCAACACCAACAAACCTATAAGGTCCTCCTGTAAGCACACATAAATCTTTATTTCCTCTAGGGAAGGGAGGGAAGGGTTTGACACCTGTGCAGCATATATAGTACCTTGACCTTTTCAGAGCAGTCTCTTTCTCGAGATTCACAAGTAACAAAAGAGACAAAGATGAAAATGTATGGAACCTTTCTCCCTGGGTTTGGCGATTGCTGTTCTCACAAAAGACATGGAAAGGTCCCTCAAAAAAGTATAAGCTTGGGATGTACTAGGTATTTTGACAAGAATTTCAGCAAGAGAAATACTTGAACTAATTGAGTCTGACACAGAGGCAGTTTACATATATGCTGAAGACTCTTGCCGACCTGATACCTCTCATGAATCTCTTTAGGGATCCACAGTTGTTTGCTCAATAAGGAGGCAAAACCTGTAAAGGTAATGAAAACTTTCTGCTTTTCTTGGCTTTACTATATTAACAAATTTTTTACAAAATGGAGACTGGTCTCAAAAAAAACCCCAAAGGTATGAATTGAAGGAGCTCTTTTTCTTTATTTTGATTCTTTCTGGTATCTAAACCTCTGTTTTGTTTCTCATTACAATGACAGGAACAATCTTATTCTATATCATTATTTGATAAACAAATCAATGCAAGAGACGTGTTATTCCTCAAAAACAGCAAAAATGTAAACATCTGCTCTAAATCCCCAAATGAAACAGATTTTCCTTCAGGACATTTAAGTTTTCATTTCCTGATATATCATCTTTCGTGTCTCAGCCTTCTTATGGGAAATTCTGAAGCCATTATTCTGTATGAGAATAAATAAATGTAAGAACTCCAAAGCAATTAGTGAAAAAAATCCAAACTAAACCATACCAAAACAGCCCTGATTAAATTGATTAGAATATACATAGGCCATGTGATCACAGATAGATAAAACAGGGTTAAAGAGATTGATGACTATTTTTCTTTTTTTCCCTCCAAATATGTGTTAAGAGGTCTTTGTACTTCATCTTTTATTTGAAGGATTCGTGAAAATGAGCAAAGACTTATAAAACATGTTTCTGCTGTTTTGAACATATTCACCTTGATGTGAATTTATGTAATGGAAATATTATACAGGGTGAGGACATAATATAGTTTGAATCAAAAATCAACATATGACTCAGAGGGCAGTGAGGATGTGCTTTTGGATCAGCAAATGTTAGTACAGAAGTATCAAATAATTGGTTTTGGAATGGTGGGAAAAACTGGTTTAAAAAACTATTTTGTACGTTTCTCCAAGTAATTGTCTTGACACTGCAATTTTTAATTATATGTTTGAAATCATCTTTCCTTGGAAACCTGATTAAGGACTGAAAAGAAACAAGACTGAAGACACTGGCCAGAGTTCTCTCTTTTAAGTCTGAATATACAGATTTCTCAGAAAGATTTGACCTGGACTGAGATGCACCAATTATATTTAGTTTTATGACTCATCGCATGGACAATTTTGCAAGTCAGAATTTTTGTAAAATTCAAACAGATTCCACTGTACAATCAATCCTGCTCAACATATGCATAAAGCTATGATGCTAAAGTAACAGAGGATAAAATCCCTATGTTAAAGACAGTGGGCAATTTTGTTATTGATTTCAATGTATCTAAATTGTGCTGAGAATTTTTTTTCTGAGATATAATAATAACTGACATGCTAAGTAAGTTTCTTTATATACCATGCTGTTTAAACAGTACTTCCTTCCTGAAATACAGAAGTGTATAGAGTTTATATAATCAAAATGTGAATTGAAATGGAGAGGAAGGATTGGATATCAGCCAGTTGTTTTAGGCAAGCCTGAAACTAAAGCAGTTGGAAGAGTTTGACAAGATTTGTCCGTATTCACAAGCATGAGATTACAATGGTCATTTATTACATCGTGTTTCAATAATGGATCCTGACTAAGTTTTCTACTCTAAAAAAAGGGAATGTTTCTTTGTATGTTACTGAAGTTAATAATATGACTTCTTGTTTTGCCTTTTTTTAACCTTCACTCACATTTTTCAAACAAATATTAATATAAAATTCATTAAAATTCTGTCTAGAAACAGATCTAGATGTTTATGCTTTTTGTTTTTTAAGTCAGCATGTTTACAGACATTAAATCTGGATTTCAATGCATTAAATAATTGTATTTCAAGTAATTAGACAAACCTTACTCTTACTATAAAAAAATGAAAGTTGAGATTCTACTTAGGCTTGTATTTTAAGAATACTGACAGCTGTACCTTTGTGTTGTCCATGTAACAAACCGTAGGATTTAAAAATTTTTTTAGTTTTTCATTGGAGTTTTGTGCTTAGAATACTGTTAGAATACTACTCAGAATATTTTTTTTGATCCATCTGATATCAGTGTAATTAAAACTGTAGATTTGTAAATAGTCAACTGGCTAAATTAGAATCTGCATGCTACAGTGAATTTTAAACATGGATTCTGTAAAGGTTTTGTTCCAGCTTCCTTGAACTAACAGGGTCAAGTTCTGCTCAAGATGTACATCTGGCCCTGGTTCCTGAAACAGGACATACTGTATTTTACACAGAGCACTAAAGATCAGCCAAGTGATCTTTTATGTATTTTACAAATGCATTTACACAGTGTGCAGCTGCTGTGGTATTCTTCCAAGGTGTTCCCCTTATTTGTGCCTCTACTTCTCCCAGTGTTGCAAGCTGAAATTACTCCATTGTTAATTCCAGATTATATTAGTAAATACTAGTTATATAGTAGGAGAGCAGAAAGGTCTGGGAGTAACATCAGCAGTTCAATGTCCAGGAAACAAAGAAAAAAATCTTAAAAGTTGTAGATTTCTACTTATTTTTTATTTTCCTAAATAATTTCTAATACTGTGATTTGTCAAAAGAAAGCAAAACCCAATTCAGATATATACTGTTTGATATGATTTGTCTTCCTGGTATATTAGAAATGCACCTCAGAACTTGAAATAATACAACTTTCCTGAAATTCAAAGCAGAACAGCCATTCTTTCAAACGTGCATCCAACGATTATACCCATCTACCTTTGTGTGCTTCTTTCCTTCATTTGGTCTCTGAAATCATTAGTACCTGAAGGAAGATATATCAGTATAAAAGACAGGTATACAAAAAAGAAATCTAAGAAATGTTCTTTTTTTGGGCATACACTAAAAATATACAGACTAAAGTCACAGTAGCAACAAAAAAGAACAGTAATGTTATAAACAATAAATTAATTTGACTTTGAAAAATTACTAGCCAATAATTTTTGCTTCAGTTTAATTTATTTATTTAATATTTTTATATGTTGTTAATTTAATGCATATACAATTAATATGTTTGTATATAATTAGTTAATATATAATGTTAATAAGTGTAAATATAATTATGATACTAAATACAATACTCAAAATTATAACTGTAAGCAATGGTGATATTCAATGGAGACTTTTCTTCTCTTAAAAACTCACACCATTGACTACAGTAGTACTTCATTATCTTCTTCTGGCTTGAATCTTGGCTTCTACTTGGAAGTTTGGGTTTTGTACATTACAATTTATTGAATTTCATAAAATATGAAGAATAAATATCTGTACATTTTTATTTAACACACTATATATATTATTAGCATGTACACCCACACACAAACATGAAGGACAAATAATAGAAAAGCATTTTTAGAATGTCAAGATTAAAAACAAAGAAGAAAAGAAACAAATCACCACCATTAAAGAAAGAGGTCAACAGGATTCAAAGCTATGTGGCTAAAAAGATCCAGTGCTAACTGAACTTATTTGCTGTACAAAGGCATGTTAACTGGATAAATGCAGTATACAGAACTGGTAATTACGTGAACTCCACACTACAAGACAGATTCATTAATGCTTTTACATCGTATTAAGGTCATGTGAATCATGAAGTCATCTTCATTGTTTGGGTATTTTAAGTGTCCAAAGTGACTTACGTTCTTCTTATTTTGATCTTTAATTATAAAAATTCTGGACAAACTATATCAATGATCTCATACATTTTAATACAGCTTGATTTGCTAGACTTTTTTTTTCTGTCCTATCAACACCGAATTTTCATTTGCCTGTTCAAAATTCTTTAATGAAGCAAATATAGACATTAGTATAAAAAGGGAGCTCTTCCTTTTGTCAGATGTTATTTCATATGCTTGACTAGAGCACAATCCCTTAGATTTCCAATCAAGTGAACAGAATGTATATGCGCATTTGTTAAATTAGACACAGAAGTGCAAAACCACGTGAAGAGTACCTATTCCATGGTCTGGGACAGAGCACTCATCTCCGAGGTGACTACGTCAGTATTTAGCTGGGCCGAAGGAGCTGGTGTTAAACTAGAAGTCAAAATTTCCCCATTTTTCTCGTCCCTTTTTAAAATCCATGCCTTGCAGAGGTTCAGAGAAACTGCAGTGCTGAAACGCAAACTGTCTGAGACATCCAGAGGAACTGAAGGAACAGAATAGTTCAGTTAACTGATGTATTGGTGAGACATGCATTTCCACATGGTTAAGGTTACTACAGCCTTCAGAATGAGGTGATACAAGTGATTTCAGACAATTCAGAGACTTCAGAGAATTCAGTCAGACACATTAGTCCCTATGTCAGGTCTGCACCTGAGGACAAAAGTGAGTTCATTTTACTTTCAAAATTAAACAACAACAAATCAAATTACCCTATTTTGTCATACCAAAGCATATGAAGTCCCTTCTGCTATCACCAGCAGAATATCTATTACCCTACTAAGAAGCCCGGGGAGAGAGTGATTTAGAAATTAAAGGAGGTATAGATCAGGAAGTTTGGAAAATGCAGGGTAGATTGGGCAAAATTGACAGATAATTCCTAATGATATGAGTAAAATGTAGAGATGCAGTATTTATTACCTCTATTTATTTCATCAGGAGAGAACAGTCACAGGCATTTATTTTGGTAGGGCAAACAAAAAAAGCACATGATTGAGTCCCTGGTTTCAAAATAAAATA
Organism: Neopelma chrysocephalum; assembly: GCF_003984885.1. Classification (NCBI taxonomy): domain Eukaryota; kingdom Metazoa; phylum Chordata; class Aves; order Passeriformes; family Pipridae; genus Neopelma; species Neopelma chrysocephalum. Next base: position 17,813,642 of record NW_020897694.1, on the reverse strand, counting down.
CTTTGAGAAAAATAAATAAACATCAATATGTAGTTGCATTGATCCAGCTGAACAAAAAGGATACCTCAAATATTGGTAACTACTCCAAATAGGCATACTCTTGCTCCTCTACAGATTCATGGACTGTCAAGGCAGATCTTTTTGTATTTGCAAGTGATACTGAATGTTTAGGCAATTACAGCCTACCAAGACTTTCTATCTGCTGAGAGATCAGGGGCCAGATGTCTGCTGTCAGTGAGTTTCACTGCAGGCCCTGGAATTGCACGTTGTCAGAAATTCTGCATACACATTCTAATAACAGTTATACGAGACACTGAAATAAAGTGCAATTTAGCAACCAATAGTTAATCATTCCTGTGTTAATCACAGGCAGTATACACACATGAAAACCAACAGAAGCCATAAACCTCTTATTTTTCAAACTATTAAATTCTTTAAACTCTGAGGCATTTACTTATTGTTGTAACAAAAGTGTTTGTCATACCTGTTTCAGAAAGTATCAAGGAGGTGAACAAGAGCTGCTTTCCAAGGAAAGGGGTTTTTATCATATAAGGATAAAGTGAAGGTCAAAAATAGTCACAATAAAAAATAGGTAGTATTCACTCATCTTTTTTTTTTTACTTGTTTCAAACTGTTCTGAGATATTTAATTTCAGACCAGGAAAAGATTCTCCTTGGACTAAATGAATCGCTTTTGGCATTTGAATTCAGCAGCTTAAGCACTTCCTATAATTAAGTCCAAAGAAATACTTATTTTAGGCTTAAATAAATCCCCTTGGAGCTGTCAATGAATGCTAACTTCTCTGGGCTCCAGAGGGATGTAGGGGTCCAGGGATTTCTCTTAAGTGCCTCGTTACCCATTAACTTGCAAAACACATTTATTTTCAATACCTGTAATATGATATTGAGTTTTAAGAGAGTAAAAAAATCAGTCTAGAATTCAGAAGGAATGTCCCCTTATGAAATTTAATATGGAACTAACTTCAATCCCAGGGTTTTTTTCCTGACAGAGTGTAAGCGAACATGAAACACCATACAGGAAGCTTTTTTCTTTCTGCTTTTTAGGTGCCCCATTCCCCCCACCCCCATCTTTGAAAACACCATACAAAAAGAGACTCTTCTGCTGCCTGGAAGAGGTGTCTAATTACTAGCTGGAAACTCTGTTCATCGACCAGGTGTTAGAAAACACAGCCCTCTAATAGCAGGCCATTGCACTCCAGTGAACTTGCCCTGAAGGAGACTGGACTGTTCAAGGCCAAGCCTAAGGAAACCTGTTTGCAAACATATGGAGAAGGTCTACAGTTTTGTTTATAATAATCCTCCCTTGATTCTTTAATTCCTCCACTATACCCGCAGATATTTTAGAAAAAAAATCTTTCCAGGAAGAAGCAGATGCCTGCAACCACCTGTCCATCAATTCTTTTAGGCATAGAAGGTCATTGTTGGTGTTCCTGTGCAAAAGCAAAAAGTATGCATGCATGAGCAGTTATCAAGCAGTAATGTAGAAAAGGAATAGAAGTTTAAAAAGAAAATCCAAAAAACAATCACATAATGGGAAGTTTAAAAAGGAATTTAAAAGTGACTTGAAGAAATGAAAGAGAATAGGTGTTTGGGGCAGTGCTACAAGTAATTGATAATTTATATTATCACTTCTAAAGATTAAATCTAACCCATTCCCTTCCCTTCTTATCTATTTGGGACTGGAGATTGATGGTTTAAACAGACATACTGCCTTGTGCACTTAAATAGTTGAAGCATCTGTGCATAATAGTCATATAAACCCTCATGTTTGTCCTGTTGCAGAGCAATTTAAATTAGTAGTAGAATAGCTAAGGCTTAGTA